>NW_006238918.1:11141977-11237410 GCF_000375325.1 Capsella rubella
CCACTAGCAGCCGCAATAACAACTTGTGTTCAGGCTCAGACCATTGTTTATATTGACCTTTAGCTTTCACATCTTGTGTATCTCCCATTGTACCTTGGTAACTAATCATACAATGAAACAAATATGTAAGGCAAACATTATATAATCAGAACTAGTAACTAATATAATAAGAAACAGAACTTAGAACACAGGAAAGTAAAGACACAAGAGCTAAACAATCCACAGATCACTATGTCCCAATCAAGTCCAGCTTATGAACTGTATAACCAATCCAGTCTACAACAGCAACTAACAAAATCAGAAAACCAAGAGAATTTACAAAACATAGGACTCAAACATGTGAACGATGATACAAGTTTGAACAGAACATAAGACACAAAAAAAACCATATTTTTATGACATAATTTAAGAACGATGATGATACTTTCTAATCATAGTCAATTGTAAACTAACAACATAAGAGAAACAGACGTGAAAGCTTGTTTGTGTAAACAGACGTGAATACCTTGACTGCAAGAGAAATAACCTTACGTATCTTGTTTGTGTAAGCTGCTAAACAAAAAAATATTGATTAAAGTGAGTATATATATACCTTACAACTAACCCTAATAATAAAGAAATAGACGTGAAGCCCATAAGTTTGTGAATTTGAGTGCCTTTTTTTTGTGAATTGTTTTTTTTTTAAACCAATCTTTCAAAATCACACCTTGAGAGGTGTGATTTTTTTAACTGGTTTTCACTTGTAAAATTGTATCAAAGTCTCCCAAAATCACTTTTTATGGTTTTCTAAAAAAGAAAGAGTTATGTTTTGAATAACAGTGGATTTGATATGATTTTTACAAATTATTGATTGAATAACAAAGATTGTAAGTGATTTTGAAAGACTTTTTACAAATGTCATATTCAATAACAGTGGATTTGAAAAGTGATTTAAAAATCACTAGTTGAATAACAGGGAATTTTAAAAAAAATCCAAAATCCTCTAGAATTCTACTTTCAATACACCCCTCTTAATTTCAAAGTATTGGTTTTTGCTGTTAGTCCACCATTTTGAACTCAAATCTATTAGGAAACCACATTGTATTGGTCTTTGTTTTAAAAGATATTTTGGGTGGTTTTTATTGTCAATATGATGCTTATTATTCGTTACATGTTTATATGATATAGAAAGTCTAATTACCACCATTTAGGAAAGAATCCTTGAAATTTATGAAAGACTTTTCTAATTTAGGAAGGCTGTCATAAAGTTTGGGTTTTTTTAAGAAAAAAATAGTTAGGCATACAAACCCACCAGGATTTAATCCTGCAACCTTATGTATTATATAAGAATGTGCAACCAATAAGCTAAATGTTTCATTCAAAGATAGCATACCATTAGTTATAAAATTGGTCGTTGTTTTCTCATAAGGATTTTATGTTAAAGATACTTTGGGTGGAGTGTTTTGTGAGATAACTTGAATTTAATGTTATGTTTACACCACAAACTTATTAATCATTCAGTTTATATGAAATAGGTAGTCTAATTATCATTTAGGAAGGACTCCTTGATATTAAGGAAGAACTTCTTGAAATTTAGGAAGGACTTTTTGAAAATTAGGGTGACAAAAAATCAAATCATAACTCATGATGTACACAAAATCAAATCATTAACCCTCACTAGATGAACTAATATGTCACATATTGAGGTAAAACATAAATAAAGAGATGGAAGAAATCATTTTTAAAAATTTAGGAAGGCAACCATTACGTTTAGGAAATCATCTTTGAATTTAGGTAGGTACTCACTTAACGAGAATCAATGGAGTATGAGCTTTTGAACTTTGGTGCTTCAGTGAGAAGTTTTTCGTAAGTCTTCACGTTTTTCACCTTCTCCTTTTGCTTTCCCTTGCTGTACTTCTGTATAATTTAAACAAACATCTATAGGTAAAGTAGAAACAATTAAACACTAGGATCATGAAGACTGCTACAAAAAACATAAAGCAAGACAATGATTACATAACCAAAGTTAAAGTACTTCATTCTTTCGAGAAATGAATCACATATTCCAGTTCAAAATATATATCTAAATCTTCAGCAATTGCATATAATTAACCTTCATTTACCGGAATAAGATAGATAACTCTCCAAGATGGACAACCCTAAATCAATTTCTCAAAAACTCTAGACATAAACATAGAACTGGATCACTATATGACTTTTTAAACCTACATTTACAGTAGCTACACATTGATTGTATTGCTCAAAGATAGAATAATACATAATCGAGGAAACTAACCTTCTTCTTCTTGAGCTTTCCGCAAGCTATGTTTTATCCATTATTCCAAAACAACAAAATCAGCAAGAGTTTACATTGTTAATCAATCCATCCATTTTGTAGCAGACAATGCCCCCACAACCACCACAGCCGTTATGTCCTCTTTCGTAACAACAATAGCCATACCATAATAACCCCAGATTTACGAACGCCACCTCTTTATTCACCAAAATTTCCGTGAACGGTAGATGAACCACCGCCGTTGTTGCTGACAACAGCGTCGTCGGTCTAGAACACCAATGTCCTTGGGATGCCCATTATTGTTGATAACGAGCTCGAACTCAATAGATTCATCAGCAACAAAGCTTTAAAAACCTCAGATCTAGTGGAGCTTGAGATACAAAAATTAAAAATTATCAAATGTGAAATCAACTTGAAAATTTGGATTCGTAATGATTATCCAACGAAGCTAGTTCATTCTCCATCAAAGCAGCACCTATTTGTGCGATTGGGTATCATCGATTCAATACTTAGAGCACTAATCAAAACTAAATCGATTAACATTAATCAAAACTAAATCAATTAAGTAGAATCGATTGATTACTAAGAGGAAGATGAAGAAGAAGAGATCGGAGCAGTCAAAGAGCCATTAGAATTCGCCGGAAGCGATGGAAACCGTGAGATCGCTGATGACGGAAGTTAATATTGATGAGAAGAATATCACAAATAAGTGTTTATAACACAGAAATAAAATAGTCATTATGTTTAATTAGTAACTAGATTTTCACCCGCGGTACACCGCGGGACGACTTTCTAAAATATATTCTTTTTATTAATTTTGTCAGGTATATAAGAGTATACTACTATATTTTGATTGTTAATTCTATGATTTAACCCGTAGAATATTTTAGGATGAATTATTTTTTATATAATCGTAATTTGATCAAATTAATTAAATACGTATAATATTTAAAATAATGAATGATATTGACATAATATTCGTTTACATAGTATAATCTCATGTTAAAATATTTTGTGAGTTATACTATAGTAGACAACCCGTAAAAATATCTATAATCATAATTATGTAAATTATAACCCGTTCCATCACATGATATGTGCTACATAATTATCAATAATACTTTAGTACATCCATTTTTGTATCGTTAGAGTAATATACATCCGTTTCTAAAAATTCAAATTGCAACATATGCAAAAAAGTAATTTATATTTTTATTATACATATGTTTATGTAATAATATATATTTAAAAACAAATAAGATCATATAAAGAAATTGGAGAAATATTTGATTTATTAGGGAGAGATTTTAGGAAATTTTGTTAAATGTAATAAATATTGATTTCTAATTTTGCAATTTTATTATTATTTAATTACAAAATTTACGTAAAACTTTTTCTATTTAATCAAATGGCAAGGGTCTAATTATCAAAATATTATAAAATAAAAGGGTAGAACACAAAAGATACTTCAAAAATGTTAATATATATGGTATTAGTGGAAAAAATAGTAGTGGATGGTAGATTAGGAACAAAAATTATGTTTAATGGTATTGAGAGGAATTTATCTATATTATATTATATTATAAAATTTATAGTATATATTATAGGGGGATTCTCAAAAATGACAGGAATTAAGTTTTTGTTCCAAATTTACTACACACTCTCATTTATTTCAAATTTAGCACATAAACAGTAAATTTAATATTAAATTAACTTAAATAATTAATTTAATTATTTAATTAAAATCTCATTGTTTTATCTCTGCAGAAATTGATACCGACGACGATCTAATCGGGGAAGGAGTTTCAAAGCAAATGAGGTAGAAACCTTGAACCGTGACGAAGAAATGATTCACATGAGCTAATCGAGTCCTTACTCCCACAATACCTTGAAGAATCCTAAATCTCAGAGCCAATTGATTCTCATCGCGGACACGTCGTCGTCATTGATGTTGTGTTCTCGCCACCGTGTTCTCGTCGCCGATCTCGTCGTCGATCTCGTCGCTGATCTTGTCGTCGATCTCGTCGCCGATCTCGTCGCCTCGCCTTATTTACTTATCTGAATTGGATTAGATATGATGGAGTCTGTGAAATGAGTGAAAGAGGAGTGAACAAAGCCATCAATTGGAGACTAAATAACAAAGCAAAGGAAAATATACTCTTGTTCATGTTTTTGATTTCCAGAAAAGAGGCGTGATGATTCCAAGATGGAGAAGACATTTGGTATGTTGTTAGAGGAATGAGCTGAGAAAGAAAGGTTGTTACGCCGAAGAAGAAAAGTGATTCTCATTCATCTTAATCGAATCGACATGTACACGAACCCTCTTATATATGTAGAGAGTTTTACTCACAATGACTAAATCGGTATTAAACCGGGACTAAAAAAATCATCTAATACCCCCCCCCTCAAGATGGCATATATATTGATAACAGACCCATCTTGCTAATGAGAGAATGAAATAGACCCGGTTGCACAGCTTTAGTGAATATATCATGGAGAGTCTTCACAAGGCCACTGGTGACTGCATCTCTTACTTTATGACAATTTAATTCCAAATGTTTGGTTCTTTCATGAAAAACAACATTATTAGCAATATGAATTGCTGCTGTGTTATCACAAAAGAAGGCAACAGCTTTAGTTTGAGGAACCTGCAATTCACCCAGCAGATTGACAAGCCATTGAATCTCTTTGACAGCAAAACCCATTGCACGGTACTTAGACTCTACTGAAGACATAGAGACAGTGGGTTGTTTCTTGGATTTCCATGATATCAAAGAAGTGCCTAGAAACATGCAATATTCAGAGGTTGAACGCCGTGAATCTTTACAGGAACCCTAGTCTGCATCAGTGAAAGCTGTGAGAGTGAGATCTGCAGTAGAATAATAGAACAATCCCCTACCAATAGTGCCTTTGAGATATTGTAAAACTCGGTGTGCATCATGGAAATGAGAAGGTTTTGGGGCAGATGTGAACTGACATAACCTGTTTACTGCATAAGTAATGTCAGGTCTTGTTATGGTCAAATACATCATCCTACCAACCAATCTTCTGTACTGCATTGGATCATCTAGTAGAGGCTCTTTACTGTCCTGAACCAGAGGAACGTATGGATCCGATGGCACAGGAGCCTCCATGCAAGCCAACATCCCTGTTTCTTCAAGCAATTCTAGAGTGTATTTGCGTTGACAGACATATATCCCCTTACTAGTTTTAGCAATTTCAAGACCAAGAAAATATCTCAAAGTTCCCAGATCTCTGAGTTTGAAAGATTTTTTCGGATCAGTGTTGAGCTTGCTAACTTCATCATCATCATTTGATGTGATGATAATATCATCTACATAAACCAATATGACAATGTATTTACCGTTTACATTTATCACGAACAATGTGTGATGTGTATAAGATTTCTGAAAACCAAGCTTCATTAGCACTGAGCTGAACTTCAGAAACCACTGCCGTGATGCTTGTTTTAAACCATAGAGTGATTTATGTAACTTACAAACAGCATTTGATGGCAATGTTTCTCCTGGTTTTGATGTGTATCCAGGAGGAAGATTCATGTAGATTTCTTCGTCGAGATCGCCATTTAGAAAGGCATTAGAAATGTCTAGCTGATGTAAACTCCATTGTTTGGCAGAGTCAACAGCTAAGAGAGTCTTGACTGTAGTCATTTTTGCAACAGGAGAAAAAGTATCAACAAAATGCACACCTTCCTGTTGTGTGTATCCTTTTGCGACAAGATGCGCTTTGTAATGCTCCAAACTCCAATCAGCATTAAGTTTAGTTTTATTATCCCATTTACAACCAATAGCGCGCTTATCTGGAGGTAGTGAACAGATGGACCAAGTATGAGTGCTTTCTAGAGCAATAAGTTCCTCATTCATCGCTTGGATCCATTCATCAAATTTCTTGGCTTGACTAAAGGAAGTGGGTTCTGCAAACTTTGTCACAACACAAATGTATGCTTTATACTCGTCTGTGAGGTTTTCATAAGTCATATAAGCAGCCAAAGGGTAAGGAGTATCTGTTGCAGTCATATTACAGTAATAATCATGTAGATATGCTAGAGACTTAGATACTCTCTTCCTTATATCCTTGGAATGATTATCTTTTGCTATAGTCACACATGCATCAGTAGATTTATTAACAACTAAAGAAGGTTCCTCAGCTTCTATAGGAATATCAGTACTGTCTACACCATGATTATTAAACCGGGACGAGTCAAACATGGAAAAAAAATCTGGAGGAGAATCAGACATACCCGTGGCAAAAGGGAAGATATCTTCATGGAAGAACACATTTCTAGAAATGTGAATAGTGTGTGTCTCCAAATCTAAGAGTTTATAACCCTTATAACCAGTAGGATATCCAAGAAATAGACAAGCTTTTGCTCTTGGTTGAAACTTGTGTCTGTTTTTAGAAGAGGTTGATCTGTAACAAAGACATCCAAAAACTCGTAACCCCTTATACTCCACTTTCTTTGAAGTCAAAACTTGAAAAGGAGACTTGTTATTCAGAAGAGGTGAAGGTAGGCGATTAATCAGAAAACTGATGTAAGAACATAATCTCCCCAGTATTCGAGTGGAAGGTGAGCCTGAAACAATTAAGATCTAGCCACATTTAAAATGTGTTGATCTTTCCTTTCCACAACTGAGTTTTGCTCTGGAGTCTCTGGACATGAATGATAAGACTGAATCCCCTTTGATTTGTATAATTATGTAAACTGAAGTTCTGGTGCATTGTCTGATTTGACACCTTTGACATTAGCTTTATATTGAAGTTCAATCATCTTTAGAAAATCTGGAAATACTGTTAATACCTCCGACTTTATCTTCAACAGATAAGCCCATGTTACTCTGCTATGATCATCTACAATGGTGAAGAAGTATCGATATCCTAGCACTGTTGGAACAGAAAAGGTCCCCAAATGTCAATATGAAGCAAGTCAAAAACACTTTCAGATATATTGTTGTGGGAAATATAAGAAAGATGTTTTTGTTTTGCAATAGGACAAATGGTACAATGAAAACCTTTATTATTATTTTGTTTGATTCCAAGTACATTGGTAATAGACTGAATCTTAGCAACAGAGGGATGTCCTAGTCTATTGTGCCACAGGGTAGCATTAACAACAACGTTTACTGAACAATTCAATGCTTTACTATCAGGAACAGTAATAGAAGCTCAATCTAGGACATATAAATTTGCGATTTCTTCACGAGTTCCAATCGTCAGGCCCTTGATGGGATCCTGTATCACACAAGATGCTTGATCAAATATCACACGACACTGAAGATCTTTGGTCAACTAACTAATACTTAGAAGATTCAGACAAAAATCAGGAATGTAGAGTACATTGTTCAACACTAAACACTCATTCAATCTGATTTGACCTATCCCTGCTATCTTTATATCTGGACCAGTAGGTAGTGTGACAGTCTTATCAGAAACATTCTCTGTCATGTTGACAAAAATACTTCTATCATGTGAAACATGATATGTTGCACCACTATCTATAATCATAGACCTAGAGGATAATGTGTGATCTGTAGCTCTCAAAATCCCTACAAAATGTAACGTGGAAGATGAGAAAGCCATACCAAATAAGGCAGTAATATTTCCTCCTGAGGTTGATGGTACTAAGGTCTGATCAAGTGGTGGAGCTAGTTGTGAATTGAAGTATGCTATCACAGTTTGAATCTGATCTTGTGTGAGAACTGTGGGAAATGAACCAGGTGTAGCAAGAGGACCAGCAGATTTTTCAGTATGCTCTATGAATGCCAGCTGAGCAATAATCGGTTTACTAGGAGCAGGAGTAGTCTTCCCTTTATGCTTGAAACCAACTGGATAACCATGTATCTTGTAGCATTTATCAACTGTAAGTCCTTTGTAACCACAATGAGAGCAAATAGGTCTCCTAGTCTTCTGAGTATAGGTTGCATTTATAGAAGCAGGAGTTGTAAATGTCTATGAAGTTGCCACATGGAAGGCTGAAGCATTCTGGACTGGATTGATACTCCTTTGACTATGATCTTGATCCAGGAGATTGTAAACTTCAGCAAGACTAGGCACATTCTTTTTCATGATGATTTGACTGCATGCACTAGAATATGACTCATTCAGACTAGCTAGAACTTGATTATCTTGGTGTGTTCAGCTTTTACTGAAATGGCTTGGCAGCAGTTACAGTTTTGAAAAGTCTTCACGCAATCCGCTCCATCAAGATCATCCCATAATGTTTTCAATTTTGTGTAATAGGTGGATAAATTTGTGGACCCTTGGTGAAGAGGACAGATTTGTTGTGTAAGTTGATAAGACCGTGGCAGATTTGTAATGCAATACCTAACCAATATATCTTTCCAAATCGCAGAAGCATCTTTGAATCTGAGAATGCTGCCATAAATTTCCTTCGTCACAGAGTTCAGAATCCAAGATTTGACCATAGCATTACATCGTGACCAGATTGTATAATGCGGATGTGTTTCCGATGGTCTAAGAAGAGATCCATCCACAAATGCAAGCTTGTTCTTAGCATCTAGGGCAGTTGTAATAGCTATGTTCCAGGTGTTATAGTTTGTTCCATCAAGTACCTCTGATACAAGACTCGGTGGTGAGCTTGTATCAGGATATATATGATGGCTACACAAGATGGCGGTCGCTTCTCTCTTGTGTAGGAAAGATGGTCGTTGATGTAGATCTGACACGATGGCGGTCGCTTCTCTCGTGTGGGATCGAATGAAGGGGAAGTGCTGGCGGATTGAAGTACACCACAGAGATGTGATTGGTCTCTGATACAGTACACGATCTTAGCCTTGTGGAATCACACACACAAGACAAAGAACAAGCTTATTCTCTTAAGAACACTTAAAGAGAAGAAGTGAAGAAAGTTTGGTTCTTTATTGATAATCAAGGGTGAAAATCGTACAACTGCTGCAGGGGGACTTTATAAGAGTCCATCAGCTAGCCTTAGGGCCAAAAATAAATGCAAAGAAATACAAAAGGAAACAAATAAAAAGCAAACACAAAACTCATTGTTTTTGGAAAGAAAATAACAAAATAAAGAAACTAATTGTGCACACTTAAACTCACTTGAAGGGCACGTATTCTAGCCGTTGTTAGGGCTTAGTGGACCTGCAAATATCGAAAATACTGAATAGAACTTACCTGGATGCGATCTAGGCCCAGTCGATGTTCTCTGAACTACGTCTTGATCTACTTCAGCGGTCTTGTCAGGTGCCTGTTTGTTGGTGGTTTCTTGAAGTAAATGGCTTCTTGTTGTTTCTCTTGGGTAGCTTGATCAGTCTCTCGAAGCTCTTCCAAGTCCTTGATGTCTTGTTCTTGATCTTCATTCTCTCGATCACTCTCGAAGGTGAAACTTGTTTTGCTCGTCTTTTGTGACTCCATTGTCTTCTCTTGGATTCTAGAGGTTTCTTGACCTGTCAAAGGAGAATTCATACCTGGGGAAATGGTATGTTCAAGACTCATTTGGGTGAATGCTTCAGCAAGCTCTTCCTCGGCGATGGGATCATATCCGTCGTGATGGAGTAAAGGTGGTACAGACCAGTTGACGTAGTTCAGCTCTAGTGAGCTCAAAATGTCTTGTACAGCTAGGTTAAACCTCATTCTAAGTTGTTTAGACTTTGAACGAGTCATGGGACCTACTGGGACGACTGGTACAGGATGTGGTACAGGATGTGGTACAGGATGTGGTACCTGATCTAGTTCAGCGGGTTGGACAGGATAATCGATGTCCGCATCAACCTCAGAAATGATGGAGGAGCCTGGATTGTCACCACTGTTCAAGAAGTATGGCGAGTATTGAATTCCGTCAAAATCAAGCTGTTCTTGAGACATTTGAGGAGAGATGAGATTTGGCACAGCGAAGGATTGCGTCGGATCGGATGATGAAGTAGGTGTAGCTTCCACAAACACCGGAATAGGTAGAGTAGCTCCGTTCATCACCGGAATGGATGATCGCGAAGGCAAATTGACCGAAATAGAAGAGAATGGCACTGGAATAGGTGCAGTCGTGACTAGAATAGGTTCAGATGTCGTCGGAATAGATCGAGTAGTCTCCGATCGAGCTGGGTTTGTCAATTTTTTTGCTGAACTTGAACCGCGAGCTAATCGTTTTGAAGTTCGTCGAAGAGTCACCATCTTGATAGCGTGAAGAGAAAAATCAATCGACAGAAAGAACCGATCAATCAAGGTTGAAGAAGCGGAAGAATTGAAGTAGAGATCGAAAACGATGAGGTTGAGTCTTCGCTCTGATACCATGTTAGAGGAATGAGCTTAGAAAGAAAGATTGTTACTGATACACATCATATTTACAGCTTTATTAAGGGTTTTATTATCCTTTTTATCATGTTTCAATTGTATTTTTATTGTGTTTTGTTGCATTTAGTGTCTAAATGATTCTTCTTGCTTTTTAGAAATCATATAGTGTGTTTGAGTGTGTTTTAGTGTGTTTTGGGTGTCTTTTAAGTTATTTCAGGTTAAGATAATAGAAGACACATGTTTGAATGCAAAGTGGAGGATTGATGATGCAGATCCAGTCCGAAGTCCCTCAAAGATCTACTCAGATGAAGGCTGGAACTTGTGATTTAGCTTTGAAGCTCTGAACGAAAGTGATAGGAAATCGAATTAGTTTTCCAATGGTGCTGTTGTCAGGCCAATCAGAGTTATGGTTCATGAGTTATGACTGATTTAGTGAGAGTATTTCCATACAGAACGAAGATAGAAGCCATCGAGAACTCCAATCGACCAACAGGTCGGTTGACAGGTCGGTTGGATTGAAACAGACGCCAAAACAAGTTTTCAATCGACCATGCAATCGACCGGTTGGATATAAAGACTTTGGGTTTGACCCGGTTTATCTCGGGTTGACCAGGATCGTTTCTTATACTATATAAATG
Source organism: Capsella rubella (assembly GCF_000375325.1). NCBI lineage: Eukaryota > Viridiplantae > Streptophyta > Magnoliopsida > Brassicales > Brassicaceae > Capsella > Capsella rubella. The sequence goes on from NW_006238918.1 coordinate 11,153,168, forward strand.
TTTCAAGGCCTAAAATTATGGATCTTATGCTATGTTTTAAGGTTCTTCTTTGGATTTTGTAGTGAATCGTTAAGTTTTAATATAATTACTTCTTCCTTTTCTTAATCTACAATCTCTAATCATGATTTCACAAAGATCAAACACATTACTTTGTGCTTTCATGACCATGAGTGAGTAGTCATTTTGAATCTTTGGGTTAGGTAGATTAGGAGGATTTTGGAGTTGGGTTATGGAGTTTAGGACTAGATAGTTTAAGATCCTTGCTTATTGGTTGTTAATAAGGCTAAATCAACTTTGTTAATGTTGATTTAGAGCTTAGGAGTTTCACACCCGGAAGGTGTTCGATGAAATTCCCGAACCAAAACTTTTAAGTGCTTTACACTCCTTGCCATTGGAAAATGTTGATTAGGATGTTTAGTGGCTAGATAGACTTGTTATTAATGCTTGTTGATCATTTAATTGCCTTTGGAAGAAGTTGATGATTATTTGATTAGTAAAGTGATTATTGTCATGAAAATGGATTAGTCTATTTTAGTGTCTATGGCCTAAGGATTAATGCTTGTTTGAAGTTGTTAGCTCCATAATCCGCTTCTTTATCGCTCCTAGTCAATTACCTTAACCCGATGATTCGTCTTTAATTATTGCTTAGTAATTGTCTTTTCCCGCTTTGTTTCAATTCGAATCTTGTTAGTCTTTTGATTATTGATTTCTTTCATCTTGTTTTGCATTGTTTGATTTAAATTGCATTGTTAGTTACATTTAGAAATCAAAACTCATCTCTTATTAAGCTTAGATTAAACAAATTTGTGTATTCTTGGTGTGTTAATTAATTGCTCCTTGAGGTTCGATAATTTAATTGATCGGGTAAAAATTGCTACATCAATTTGGCGCCGCTGCCGGGGAGCAATATCAATTAGCCATTATGATTTCATTTTTGCTTGAGACTAAGCCATTTAATTTTCGCGCTTATGATTAGCTTCACACATCTAGTTGAGATGATGAGCTCTCTTTTGTTTGTTGTTACTAACTTGTCTTCTTTGATTCTCTTGTGCTTTCAAAGGTACTCAAATCAAAATTAGAAGAATGGGAAGACAAGGTCATTTAAGGTGTTGGATGTGGACAATCATACTAACACTATTCAAGCTCCACAACCTCAAGATTTGAGAGTAAATCCAACTTATGCTAGAGAGGAAACAGCCACAATAGGAAGCTTTGATGTTCCTCATTGTCATGAGTCAAGATATGGAATCCGACCTCCTCCAATAGAAGCCAATGCTTATGAAATCAAGCCAAGTTTGATTTGGTTGATCCAAGACTCTAAATTCTTAGGACTAGCTATGGAGAATCCATATGATCATTTGGACTCCTTTGAGAGGTTGTGTAGCACATTTCGGATTGGAGGTGTGCCCGATGATAGTATCAAGCTCATTTTGTTTCCATTTTCTCTTGGAGAAAAAGCAAGCCGATGGGAGAGAGCAATACCATCACATTTGGTCAACTCTTGGGATGATTGTAAGAGGATATTCCTTCTCAAGTTCTACTCTAAGCAAAGAACGGCCAAAGTGAGGAAAGACATAATGGGCTTTGAGCAAGGTATCAATGAAAGTTTCTATGAAGCGTGGGGAAGACTTAAGGGATATACTCGAGATTGTCCTCATCATGGATTCAACAAGGAAGCTATCCTTAGTATTTTATATAGGAGAGTTAGTAAGGAGCTAAAATGGAGATTGGACGTGGCTAGCAACGGAAGTTTTGTAAATCTCATTATCGAACAAGGAGAGTTACTTGTTGAGAATTTGGCGGAAAGTAATCAAAGGTGCAATGAGATATGTGATCAATCGTCTCTAGAGATACCACAAGACGACTACACATGGAGATATTCACAAGAGAGATTATGCCAAGTTCAACAAGAGCAAGGATATCAACCAAGTCCTCAATTCACAAACCAAGGACAATCTTATCTTCAAGCTCCTCCTCAAGATAATGAAGTGAATTCCATGTTGAAACAAGTTTTAGAAGGCCAAACTAAGGATTATATGGATTTTAATAAGAGGTGTATCGATATGCACAATAAGATAGATGAGATGTACAATGCTCTTAATGGTAAGATCACTAGATTGGCTTCTCAACATGAAGATATGAAGAGTAAGCAAGTGACTAGAGACTTGACTTATCAACTTGAAGAGATCAAAGTTGTTAATGTGAGGAATAAAGAGACCATAAAGCTTGATGAAAACATCATGGATGGTGAGTGTCTAGCCTCTTTAGTTGATGAGTTTAAAGACAATGGTGAAGAGGAGTATTTAGGTAAAGCTATTAGATGCCTTGAAGCCAACAAGAGGAAGAAGAAACAAACCCACCCTCCCAACTTTGTTCCTTCCTCTAACACCATGAGCTTGCATCCCGTGAAGCTAATAGATGGAAAAATTGAGTATAAGGTGAAGTGTAAGGGTTCTTCTACTCCTTTTGCAAGTGTCAAATCAAGAATCCAACCCGAACTTCAAAACGACCAAGATAGACTTCAAGAGTTCCTCTCAAGGGTCATCACCATCAACCTCAATGGTGTAACACGGTCCAACCATTCCAATCTCCACACTCTTTCAACCCCTCCAACTAGCCTACCAAGGAGTTCCGCTCCTCCTCTCATTCTCCTCCCTAAGGTTCACAACTAGGGGCAAGGTATGGCTTCACCTTTCATTGTATATACCGTTTTAAGTCTTATTTTAATTTCTTTTTTGTTAGTCTCTTCCTCATCCTTTTATCACACCGAGACGGTGTGAATTAAGTTTGGGGGAGGGACTAGGTATCTAATGATGTGTTTTGTTTTGTTTTTCATTATCTTGAGTCTTGCATTTGTTAATAGATTTGTTTTGAGAAAAATCGAAAAAATTTGAAAATTTTGAAAATTTCAAAAACACGCATGTAGTTTTGCATAGTCATTTCGATCTTTAGGATTGAGTCTAGTAGCATATAGCTTGCATTTGGACAAGCATTGGAAGTGATGATTCATATGCCTTGTTGAAATTCAATCTCATGACTGAAATTAAAGCCCTCGATCATGGTTCATTGTTGCTTGATCATCTTGGAAAGAAATGAAAATTCATGCTTAGACCTTTGCATTCTTTGAGAGAAATCTCTTCTTGTGTGAAACTTACATGATCTTTGAAGCATCTCTATGTATTTGGACTTAATTTGAATCTAATTCTCTCGCTTATGGTTTTTGAATGCATTCTCATGGTAAATTCTTCTTAATCGAATCATATACCCTTTCACCACTCTCTTGAATGATTCGAAAGTCCCTTTACCCTTAACCCTTACCTTTCATTTCAACCCTTAAATTGATTTTGTGATTGAGGCCTCTTCTTGATAATGCTATAGATTGTGAAATCTTGATAGAATCGAGAACGACAAGGCATTAGCTCTTGTTTTAGCTAGTATTTGGAACAATATGAGCTAGCTATTGGTTAGGGAATGAAAGAGTTAGGTGGTTAGATTATATATTTGGGTTGGGTTTGGGAGAAAGAAGAAAAATAAAAGGATGGAATAAGAAGTGAAAGGCTTGATCATTGAGTTTAAAAGGAGTCCCTAGGGAATTAAAGTTATAAGAAAGGAAGCTCTAGACCTAAGTAAAAGAAAGAATTGGGTAAGATAGTCTCCAAAAAAGGAAAAGTTTTGCAAAGGTTGACAAAGAAAGTGGGATTAAATAAGAGTTTAGTGTTTAAAGAAAGGGTTCCCTAGGTGGCTAATGACTAATAAGGTTTTGATCATGAGGGTTGTGTTTTGATAAGAAAAGAGACCAAAAGTGTCCAATGGGTGTGGTTTGAACAGAAAAAAAGAAAAAGGTTTGCAAAGGGTAGAAATTAGGATCCTATATCTAAGATGGGTAGAACAATAAGGGCTAATCTTTGTATGCATAAATTGTTCTTGGTCTTAGATGAATTTCATGATTGTCTAGCATTCGTTTCAGTTGAGAGTTAGTCACCCAAAGAAACAAACAAACAAAGCCACCTCAAAAAGCCTTTACCCTAAACCGATTGAGATTAATTCACTTACCATTTGCGAGACCGCGCCAAACACTTTAATGAATGTTAAAGAGATGTTTCAACTTGATTGTGAGTCTTTGCTAATGGAATGAGAATGAACTAGAAGATTGCATTAACTTAGGCATGAGAAAATATTTGAGAGTACGATGATTTATTGAAGCACCTTTGAACTATCTTTGAGGACTTTGGTTTGAATCATTTGCTTGATATTTTGTGCTCATTGAATTCCACCTTCAAGCTTCTCTCTTGGCCTTTATTTAGATTGTTTGCTTGAGGACAAGCAAAAGGCAAGTCTGGGTGAGTTGATACACATCATATTTACACCTTTATTAGGGGTTTTATTATCATTTTTATCATGTTTCAATTGTATTTTTATTGTGTTTTGTTGCATTTAGTGTCTAAATGAGTCTTCTTGCTTTTTAGAAGTCATATAGTGTCTTTGAGTGTGTTTTGGGTGTCTTTTAAGTTATTTCAGGTTAAGATAATAGAAGACACATGTTTGAATGCAAAGTGGAGGATTGATGATGCAGATCCAGTCTGAAGTCCCTCAAAGATCTACTCAGATGAAGGCTGGAACTTGTGATTTAGCTTTGAAGCTCTGAACGAAAGTGATAGGAAATAGAATTAGCTTTCCAACGGTGGTGTTGTCAGGCCAATCAGAGTTATGGTTCATGAGTTATGACTGATTTAGTGAGAGTATTTCCATACAGAACGAAGATAGAAGCCATCAAGAATTCCAATCGACCAACAGGTCGGTTGACAGGTCGGTTGGATTGAAACAGACGCCAAAACAAGTTTTCAATCGACCATGCAATCGACCGGTTGAATATAAAGACTTTGGGTTTGACCCGGTTTATCTCGGGTTGACCAGGATCGATTTATTATACTATATAAATGTTTCAAGGCCTAAAATTATGGATCTTATGCTATGTTTTTAAGGTTCTTCTTTGGATTTTGTAGTGAATCTTTAAGTTTTAATATAATTACTTCTTCCTTTTCTTAATCTACAATCTCTAATCATGATTTCACAAAGATCAAACACATTACTTTGTGCTTTCATGAACATGAGTGAGTAGTCATTTTGAATCTTTGGGTTAGGTAGATTAGGGGGATTTTGGAGTTGGGTTATGGAGTTTAGGACTAGATAGTTTAAGATCCTTGCTTATTGGTTGTTAATAAGGCTAAATCAACTTTGTTAATGTTGATTTAGAGCTTAGGAGTTTCACGCCCGGAAGGTGTTCGATGAAATTCCCGAACCAAAACTTTTAAGTGCTTTACACTCCTTGCCGTTGGAAAATGTTGATTAGGATGTTTAGTGGCTAGATAGACTTGTTATTAATGCTTATTGATCATTTAATTGCCTTTGGAAGAAGTTGATGATTATTTGATTAGTAAAGTGATTACTGTCATGAAAATGGATTAGTCTAGTTTAGTGTCTATGGCCTAAGGATTAATGCTTGTTTGAAGTTGTTAGCTCCATAATCCGCTTCTTTATCGCTCCTAATCAATTACCTTAACCCGAGGATTCGTCTTTAATTATTGCTTAGTAATTGTCTTTTCCCGCTTTGTTTCAATTCGAATCTTGTTAGTCTTTTGATTATTGCTTTCTTTCATCTTGTTTTGCATTGCTTGATTTAAATTGCATTGTTAGTTACATTTAGAAATCAAAACTCATCTCTTATTAAGCTTAGATTAAACAAATTTGTGTATTCTTGGTGTGTTAATTAATTGCTCCTTGAGGTTCGATAATTTAATTGATCGGGTAAAAATTGCTACTTCAGTTACGCCGAAGAAGAAAAGTGATTCTCATTCATCTTAATCGAATCGACATGTACACGAACCCTCTTATATATGTAGAGAGTTTTACTCACAATGACTAAATCGGTATTAAACCGGGACTAAACCAAATTCATCTAATGTATGTCTAAAATGTCATTATGACTATGATTTTGGTGTGGCTCTTACGCTTCATTTGTTATGGTTTATTGAAGTTATTGTTGATGGAACCTATGCTCTCCAGTCAATATTGCTTATGTTGGGCCAAGTTTGGCTATGTAACAAATGACTGTGTTATTTTGTGTGTATCTCTTATGTTTAGAGCAATGGATTTGTTTGAGGTGCTTTAACAAGGATCTTGAAGACAAAGTTCAGGAATTCAAAAAATACAGGAAAGCTTGCGTGAGCTTTAGGATGACCTTTTTTGCTTCTCTTTGACATTTATTCACGTCTGGTCTAATGCATGAGTGTTATTTTTTTTTACTGAGTTTGCCTAAATACATTTCTCACCGCTGTTTGTAGAATCTAAGGAACTGATTTACGAAGCTTGTACCTATATATTGAAATAAGGAATCATGATGGAACACCTCATTTCACAAAGGTGAGCCCTTTGACATTCTTGAAGATGAAAAGTGCCTATCAGAAAAGTTCAAGCAATCGTAAAGCAATTGATAACACGTTTTTTCCGTCAAGACTCTTAATTTCATATATGATTTTCGTATATTGCCTTATGTTGATTGCTTACGGGAGATCGGAGCGTGGGATCATGAATCCTATAACTAAGCATTTGATTATTATTCTCAAAATTGGTTCTATATTGGAAAATAAAAATGGAGCTACCTAGAAATTGAATCTGAAACATAGGAGAACTGAATCATATGTTGTAGATATTGATTTGAAATTAGATATACTAAGACTCTTCTTCTTTAGGTATTGAATGTGATGAAAAGAAGAGGATTTGGTGTTTTTCTAATGATGTTTGATTTTGAAAAAGTGAATTTATTTGGAGATTTAGGTGAGTATCATTGTAAAAATGCATTAACGTTTGAGTTTTCTTAGGTAGTTTATTTGATCTTATTGTACTATTTTTGTTGTGTATGTATTGGTTTAGTTTATAGCATTCTTGTAAGGAGACTGTCTCTGATACATTAGCACACATTACCACAATAAACAATACACAAGATCATGTACGCTTTAGTTTGCAACTTTTCATAAGAGAACTCGGTTTTCTTATTACTTATACCATGTTACCATCCTTATTGATTGTTTTGTACTGTTTATTGTTTGATACTCGTGCATTGATGTGTTTCTTCGTCACTTTGAACATTCAGGGAGCATTGTTGAGAATTCAGGAAGACTTTCCTGAAACATATTCCATGATTTCAATTTTTATCACAATAAATGGGGATTGAGTACTTAATCAAGTAACATGATGTATGTGCAGGCGACACAAGATACAAGTATGATTTGTATATCTTTAAAGAGTCTCTTGACATTTCATAGGACTATGTTCATTTGATCCAATTTTACTTGATTTGTTGTTTAGACATGTATAATATTTTGTGAAATATTTTTAGATTCTTTTGGTACTTGCATGATGTTTCTGCATAATAATAATGTCACATGTTACTGTTAGCACTTTATTTTAACTGTTATCGGACTTTATGAAAGATTATATGAAAATTAATTAAGGATTCTATGAAATTCGGATACATCTCCTTACAAAAGTTCTTCTCCTCCACCCATAACCATAGCTCTCACAGCAAATGCTCCAATCTCTGTTGCCACATCTCTCACTCCTTTCCTCTGCGTCTCCCCTTCATCTCTATCGTTGTTCCTCTTCCTCTTTGACGATGCAAATAAGAAATAAAGAGTTTAGCGCACAAATTTGACATCTAAAGTCCCAACAAAAATTAAAACCAAAACTATAAAGAGAACCCTGAACATCAATCGTTTCTAGATAAACCCACGTTACGAACAACACTAATCAATGGAAAATGGCATCTAATAATCCAAATAAATGCCAAATTAGAAGAAAAATTTAGTTAGCGAATCAGTAACAAAATCAAAATTTACAGAGGTGAGAATTATAGATCTGATGGAAGACTAGTGAAGAAGAGATCGTCGCCGTCGTTGTCGCCTTTACCGCCCCGTCTTCGCTGTTCTCGAAAAAGAAGAAGAAGATGATGAATATGGAGATCGATTATTGAAGCTTTACAAGATCTGTTTGAAACTCTAAGATAGGAATTGAAAAATCTCATATCAGAACTGAAGATCTTAGAAACTTCGACGCTATCTTTGACGCAAGCTTCATCGGAGATAAATTATGGGTTGATTTAAAATAATGATTTTGTTATTTAAGTTAAATCCTAATAAAGAAAAAAATAAATATTAATATATTAACAAATGCTAGATTTGGAATATTCGAGCGTGAGTGCTAATATTGGAAGAAAAACCTAAAATAATCCTATCTTATTTCCCTATATTATATTAAAATTAATTTTATAGTATATACAAAATTAATATTTAAATAATTATTATTATTTTTGTTATTATTAAACTTTATTTTATAGTATAAAATAAAATTTATATGTTTTTCTGGTACATGCTATCTTTATCATTTTGTTATTTATTGATTGCAAGAAACAAATAATTCCTTTTTCTTTATATGCTATCCCGCGTTGAACTCTATATGTATTTAATTAAACCCACCTTCTAACTTTTTCTTTACAAAACCAAAACCTAATTATTGTTGCTTGTCTGATTCAACAAAGTCTTCTCTTAAATCTCTTCCGTCATCAAACAATCGAAACCCCCCGAAGCCTTTTAAATTGACCAGAGATGATACCTAAATCGAAGCAGGTGTTGCTTCTATGGCTTGAAGGTTTCCGAGAAGCTTGTTCTCTTCACCGTGTTGTTATTCTCTGTCACAGGTTCCTCTGATTCGTTTCCTGAATCATAATTGAGTTACTTAATTTCAACTAATCTCACGAAAGTTTGGTTTTTTATTTGGTGGGTAGGTCGAGAAAGCTCTTATTACGAACTGGACAGTGTTTTCTTTTGAATGGTTTGATTTTCTTAGGAAGGTAAAAATCTCATCTTTTATGGTTTTTGATTGCGTATAAGTGATTCGATTTCGCTTGAGAAAGACGAAGACTTTGTGATTAGTTATGATATAGAGAATAAGAATTGGATTTTGGGACAAGATATGGTCAATGGTCTATTTAGCCTTTGTTTTGATTTCATGATTCCCGTATAAGTGATCGGATTTCGCTTGAGAAAGACGAAGAATTTATGATTAGTTATGATCCAGAGAATAAGAAATCTTACTTGAGAAAGTTTGAGACTTGATTAAAGCAGGGAACTTGCTCAAATTCGATATTTTTTTAGCTTACCCTTTTGGTTTTGGTTTTGAGATTGGTGCAGTTTAGGTATGTTTAAGTGGTTTATAGATTTAGCTCTTCTGCGGATAATACCTGAACAATGCTCTCAAGAAAGTCTGAGACTTGATTAAAGCTCAATTTGATATTTTTATGGTTACCTTTGGTTTTATTTTTGAGATTGGTGCAGTTTAGGTGTGTTTAAGTGGTTTATTGATCCAGCCCTGCTGTGGATATTACCTGATCAATGCGCACATGGTGGATTTTACGCCTTTCTACGTGGTGGACTTTTGCAGCTCTTTTACGTAAGTATGCTGTTAACATCGAGATTTAAGTAGTCTATTGTGTATGGTTAAGGTTTGAAGAGTCTTCTTGTTGGAGTATTTTGTCTTTTGTTTTAATCATCAGTCTTAATAGGCATATCAACTTTTTTTCGTTTTTCTGACTTAGAAAGAATGCTCTTAATTTGGCTACAGGTGTTTTGGTTCTATCCTCTGTACATGCTCAGCTTCATCTTGAGTAATATCTGGTAGCCTTCTTGCATCTTTATTATAGTTATGTCTTTTGTTTCCTCCGCTTTTCAGAATTGTGACAAAATCTTTGACCATCACTCAACTCACATATATAATTAGCGGTTGAAATCTTGTACCTTTGGTCCTTCACGAGCTGAACATCGCCAATCGAAAACAAATTTATATACTTCGTTTAGAGTTTTCATTTCCATCTCTTTTCTTTTCCGTGAACATTGAGTCATGAGGACCATCTAGTTTTCAGGTACAATGATATTGCAAAGCTTGGTTTCGAAGCAATGGAGGAATCTGACTTAAGTTCAGCAGAAGCATTAAGACAAGGTGAAGCTCCAACATCACTGAACTTGGCAAATGCTGATAGGCCTTCTGGTCTTGGAGGGTACTGATTTACTTTCTTACAATTCAAAAGCAAAACATAAAACACTGTTTGTAAGCGTGAATCCAAAATCCTTTCGCTACGTGATTCTTTCCCAGGATGATGATCAGTATAGGAGAGCAGGTGTATTCGATACTTCTCCTGACATTTTTTTTCCTGGAGGTAAATGTTTTTCCTTTGTAAATCTCCATTGAATAATATGTTTCTTCATTTGGATTTGGTAACAGATGTGATCAGCTAATGGGTTGTACAAAACAGGTTTATGTTGTTGGTGTTATACCATACATCGGGAAGATACTGAATTTCTTACTTCTTTCATGGATGTATGCCTACTATTGTTACGAGTAAGTTGTCATATCTCATCATATACTTCAGCCTAGTCAATGGTGCCAGGAAATTGAGTTAGTTAGACTTTTGAAACTCACCAATTACAGGTTCTTATTGCAGATATAAGTGGAACTTCTCAGGGATTCCTCTGGAGAAAAGGCTAGACTATTTTGAATCAAACTGGGCCTTCTTTACTGGTTTTGGTAAGCTTTTTTACTGTATTGGTTCCTTTGACAACATTGATATCTATATGAGACCTTCTTTACTGGATTTGGTAAACTTTTCTAATGTATTGGTTTCTTTGGCAACATTGATATAAAGAAACTCTAATGCTTTCTTTTTATTTTGTTTTCAGGAAGTCCCTGCGTGTTGGCTATTTTCTTTCTCTCGCCTCTTGTCAGCGGAGCGCTTATGGCCATCTTGTTTCCATTGGTAAATAATGTTTGCTTAAAAATAAGTTAATAACTCTGCATCAGACATTTTATTCTTGTCCCTTTTAAATGTTTTTCTGTTATATCTTAACAAAAACCAGTGTTAATAGTATTATGTCTGCAGTTTGTTTTAACTGCTACAGGATCAGGACCTGAAAAAATTATTTTGGCACCAAGAAGAACGTGGAAGTGTGCAGGTTTAGGGAGGCTTCCAATATTCTATGCAGCTGATACTTTTTCGTAAGCGAATTTCTCTCTCTATTACCAAACTTCAAATCCTAAAGTCTCTACTGGTCCAAGTAAAATTATGAGCTAGTAAATCCAAATCTGTATACCTTAAGAAATCATCCTCGTTATTCTCTGCATCAAATGCGTACATGGGATCATGATTTTATTAGCATGTTTGATCTATTCATTGGCTGAAACTTAAGGGTTAAGTTGCTAATAATATTTGGAATTCTAGGATGTTGGCATTGTCCATCTTCCAGTTGGAGTCCCCACACCAGATTCAACATGAAAAGACAGGCTGAAGCTAAAGCATTATCGCTGGATCTCTCAGACTCCGAGGCAAGTCAGAAAATATTATTTGCGTCTGTGTCATACCGTCTTCTTGGTGATATTGTCAAGTACAGACTCATGCTTCAGCAATTTCCCTGCGCCTACGAGGTACGGTCATCTGCTCATGGCTGACATGCTCCTGCAAACTCCAAAGCCAACAGACATGAAGAAAACAAATCCATGTTATATGTAGTGTTTGATTGTACACTAATAGAATCCTGAAGTTCAAATATATAGTTTTTTTCATTCATTTTACTTGTCCATATAGGATAGGAACTGTTAGGTGGTCATGCGCCAAAACATATAATTATTTTATAAATAATTAGATAGGGGTCCTAATATTTGTGTGGGTGTAAAAATAAATATAAAAACAACATTATGTTCCCAATTGAATTTTAAATTTTATCACAATATTAAAATTTACAACCCGAAATCAGAAATTGAATCCTTATTCGAAATTAAAAACAATATTACTATATATTGAAGATATGGTCATATTTCGGTTGCGACAAAAAAAAAATACAAACTAATGAAATCTTAATTGCAGATCTTTCCATAACATTATATTAACATACTAGGATTTATCCCGTGGTACACCACGGGTCCATAATTTAATATATTGATTTAATTAGTTATTTTTGTAATTAGTTTATATAGTCTAGTGTTATACATATTCATTTCATTTTAATTTTATATAATTTTATGAATTTGTATTATAAGTAGATTCATAGATATATGTGGTTAGCATGCGGTACACAGAGAGACAAATTTGTTATAAATAAATTAAAAATATTTTAGCGTAACCCTTAAAGAATTTAAATATAGACAACCGTTCAATCATGTTTATGTACAATACTATTATATTTTTTTAGAGTTAAAATATTAATATTTTTACATTTTGTAGAGTTTAAATATTTTTAATGTTCTATAAAGCTTAATTAAATATTATAATATTTTAAGCTTTTAAAAGTTTTATTTTTCTTAAATAAAGAACCGAATGAAACTCGATAAGTTTTTTAATTTGGAGTTTGTAGTTGGGAGCATATTAGTCCTATTTGTAATGGTTTTAAACTATTATTGAAAATCTTCTACATAATTACCTTATGTAGATGTTATACATATATTTTTTCCTTTATCGATTGAGTTATATACGTCTGTTTTCAAAAATTTAAATTGCAAAATATGCGGGAAAAAAATATTTATTATTATAAATGTGTTTTATGTAATAATATAAATTAGACACAAATAAGATTATATAAATATATTTAGAGAGAGATTCAATTTATTAGAGAGTGATTTTAGGAAATTTTGCTATTTGCTTATGATTTAATTACAAATTTTATTTTTAAGTTTTGTTATTTATTCAATTGGCAAGGGTCTGATTATGCAAATATTATAAAATAAAAGGTTATGACCCAAAATAGTTTTTAGTACAAAATGTACTTCAAAAATGTTAAGATAGATTCATTGATAACACATAGGAAAACACCAAAAAAAAAAAAAGATCCCTCACACGCACAAGTATATATGTACCTAGTGATCCAAACACCAAACACCAGACACCAAACACCAAACTCTCACACAACACCGACGTACGTCGACAGTTGGGGTAGAGTGTCCGCGGCATTGGACTGAGCTGGTTTGATTGGCCGATTCGAGCAGAATATTAGTTGAGAAGCACATAACAACATTCCAAGCCCACTACTTATCTGTCACATATTTAAACAAACGAAATGAAACAAACGTTACAAATCAAAACATATAGTTTTAAGTATACATGGACAAGAAAAAAATAAAAAAAAAATAAAGAAAGACTTACAAGAACGAAGATATCTAACTTGTAGATCAAAGAGTAAGCAAGCCAAACTCCAGCGTTGATGAATTTAGCCAAGTAGAACCATACAGGTACGTTCTCATAGGTCTATTGTATCGCGAACAAAAACAATTATTCAAAAAAAAAAAAAATACACATAATTAACTAAGTAATAGTAACTGAGTAATCAATAATAGAGAGATCATAGTCATACCAAAGCAATTTTAATATCCACACCTGTGGTGAGAACGTCGCAAATAACACCAATGGTGATATGTAGAGTCGATAAACTCTCACTTTCAGTAAGAGAAGTCCCGTAGAGTAATACCAATACTAAAGGAATCCCAGATGCAAGACTATACCAAGTGTTGCTACGCTGCACAACATCAAACATCAATAAAACATATACAATATGATATGAGAGATATAATTAAGCATTAAGTAAAGACGGAACAACAACATACGCATGATTCGTCGCTGCAGTATATCAAAAAGACAACCAAGTAGATAATTTCGATTAGGCAGCCAATGCCATTACTAGTGGTGACGAGAATACCATCTTTGTGGAAAAGAGGGAGACCATACAAAACCCACAAACCATGTATCATCACCAGCGCTATATGACGAGTCGGTATATAATCCTCCACTGATTTCTTCTTGTATATATGTAAAAACCTTGGCCTGTATATAATGTGTACGTCGACAAATATTGATATGAACACACATATTAATTCATAGACAACACGATTTTGTTAAAACAAAGGACATAAAAAAAACTGAATAAGAAGAGAGAAAGATTACACTTGTGAGAGGGAGATTAGACTTGAAATAACAATCCCTGCGTCATGCCAAAGACAAATTGTGAGTAACAACTATATGCATATATAATACATATATGTAAATTGTTTTATATATGTATTAATACACAACTCTATCCGTATGAATACACATAGAGATCTAAACATATTTACTGTAAAAGAGAGAGATAAAGAAGATGAGCGATCATACCAATAATTCCAATGATGGTACGAAGTACTTTTGCGCTAGACATCGTGAAAATCAAAAGCAAAAAAATGCTTAATTCGGCGATAGAGTGTATTTAGGAAATTTTATGACATTGAGTTTATTATATATATATGTACGTAAACCACAACTTAAACTAATTGAATATTTAAAACGCCTTTAGGATGAGTCATTACGTATACAGCCTTATCCTATGATTAGTAAAATTACACAAACAATTCTTGAGAGCGAGATAATACTAGATGACTTTTATTTTTATCAAGAAAATTAAGTTTAATAAAAAGAGTTAAATATGTCTGTTTTTTTTTTCACGACAAATTATATATTGATTATATCATAAGAGTTTACATAATACATAGTTATTCAAACACAATTTTGTAAAACAAATAAAAGAAATTAAACGCGTTATTTTAATGAAAAAGTCAAAGTGATCATACTTTCCAACCGAATTGTGTATATCTTAAAATTGGGTCGGTTCACATCATAAATTTAAAATCTGATTTCAATTTGAGTATCCTTAGTATTTTAATTTTCTAAAATGCAGCCACATTAACATCACAAAAATTGTTATAGTAACCGTAACTGATATTGAATCAATACATTTATCAAAGTTTCCAGAAAAAAAAAACAAAACAATAACTACTAACCAAATTCTAAAATATCCTCCCCATATTTTGATTATTGACTCACTATATATCCATAAATAAACAACTTTAATAATTGCAGTCCTTAATTTATTCTGTGTACTAACAAAGTTCCCAAATAATGTATTAGCTAAATCATAACTTCTTGCAAATTAAAACCAAATCACCGTTTACGCTATGGAGATCCTCTTCCATATTAGATATATATATTTTTTGTTCCATAATTAGATATGTTAATATTGAACAAAAATTCTTTTCATTATATAGTAAGCATATTAACTACCTACCCTGTAAAAGACAAAACGTACAAAAACGAGAAATGACGACCGAGGGCGACGCTAGGGTTTTGGGAGGCGGAGAGCAAGACGCTACTATGGTTGATTGTGAGGAGAAGGGGAGACCACCGGGCGATCCCCCGGATCGGTCATGGGTACAGAAGGTGGTTGGTAGTGTTGGTGGAGGGTTACCAGTTCTGTGGAGGTAGTCGAGGAGAGTTTTGTGTTGGAAAGGTTGAGTCTGAAGTTTCCGTCTGGACGAGATGGAGAACTTGTCATCACGATAGGTCCAGAGGTTCTGACGGCTATGAATGGGATGTGTACAAAGTGTATGACTGTGAAGGTGTTAGGCAGACATGTTTCTCTCCCGGTGTTGACTCGGAAGCTGAAAGAATTGTGAAAGCCGGCTGGGGCCATGTATGTGATGGATCTACCACGCATATTTTTTAAGATTCGGTTTGAGAAGGAGGAGGAGTTTTTGGCAGCACTAACTGGTGGTCCGTGGCGGGTGTTTGGGAGTCACTTGACCGTCCAGGCTTGGTCTCCGAAGTTTCATCCCATGACAGATGAAATTGTGACAACTCCGGTTTAGGTTCGTCTAGCAAACATCCCAGTGAACTTTTATCATAAAACTATTTTGATGGGGATTGCTGAAGGGTTTGGAAGGCCGATAAAGGTTTACCTCAGTACGTTGTGAGAGCGAGATTCGCTCGAATTTGTGTGGAAGTTGATTTGACACGTCCACTTAAAGAAACAGTCATGGTGAATGATGAAAGATACTATGTTGCGTATGAAGGTTTAATGAACATATGTTCGGGGTGTGGAATGTACGGTCATTTGGTGCATGCGTGTCCACATGGGGCTAAGGATAAATCGATTGTTGACGTTTCACGGTCAAATGTGGCTGATACATCGGAAAAATGGAAACTCAAGTGACGGATGGTTTTGTGCCAGTGCAGCCTCGGAGGAGGAAGGCGGTACCATTGGCTAATAAGGCTATGAATACGGTGGGTGAAGTGGATAAAGGTGGTGTTAGCCACCGGCAAAGTTTGGGGAACGAGAAAGTGCCGGTTGTGACGATATCGAACAATTTTGGTGACTTGGAGGTGGATATGGAAAGCGAAGGTCTAAGGCAAGAAGGAGATATTCGGGAGGAAAATAAGGAGAATGAGATTATTCCGAATCAGAACATTAATGGGGATGATGGCGTGCAAGGAAAGTTAGTCGTGTTTGGCATGACAGAAGCCACGAAGGCAAGTGGGCCGAGTGGAGGTTGTAAGGAGATAAGGACTGGGCCGAACAAGAATGTGGTGGGTAATGGACTGAGGCCCAACTTGCCAAAATTGGCAAAGCCGACACGGGGTTTGGTTTTTGGTCTGGTACGAGGTGAGTTACAAATGTCCGTTAAAGGGAAACGACTGCGAATGGATAAGGGCACAGTTGGTCGACCTGGAGGTTTGTTTACAACGAACCGTGAGAATCAATGGACGGGAATGGCGGCGATCCAGGAAAATTTGCATGAGGGCGATGATGGGCAAATCTGCCGGATAGTGGGTCGATAGATGAGGTTGCTATGACTCTGGTTTAGCAGTTTTCCGAGCGGTTCTTGGTTTTTATAACGAATCAATGATAAATTGCTTAATGTTGATTTGTTGGGAGACAAATAAATCCGATTTTCGAAGAGCTATTCGATATATGTTGAACAAGTTTCATACGGATATGTTAGCGATCTTTGAGACCCATGCGGCGGGTGATCGGGCAAGTCGGATCTGTCACGGTTTGGGTTTCGAGAATTCCTTTCGGGTTGATGCAGCTAGGCAGAGTGGTGGTTTGTGGCTTCTTTGGAGAAATGGAATTGGGACTGTGGATGTTGTACATTTGACAAAACAGTTTATTCATGCTACGGTTGTGAATGGGACGGAGATGGTTAATGTCATTGTCGTCTATGCTGTGCCATCAGCAAGCCGACGAAGTGGGTTATGGATTAGTCTGAGCCACGTGATCCGTGGAGCTATGGTCTGGTGGTGATAGGTGGTGATTTTAATACGATAGTACGGTTGGATGAAAGATCGGGGGTAACGGGCGTTTGTCGCCTAATTCTTTGGAGTTTGGTGAGTGGATCAGTGAGCTTTCTCTTATTGTTATGGGATTTAAGGGGAATAAGTTTACTTGGAGAAGAGGTCGTGAAGAGAGAACTTTTGTTGCAAAAAGGTTGGATCGGGTTCTCTGTTGTGCGCATGCGAGGCTGAAGTGGCAGGACACAACATGCATCACTTTATGTGCAATTGTCTCCGGAGCTGAGAAGAGATCCGAGGCGATGACCATTTCGATTTGAAGCGGCATGGATGACGCATCCGGGGTTTAAGGAATTATTGAAGAACTCTTGGAATGGGAATATTAATACACAAGAGGCGCTTCAGAGGTTACAGAGGACACTAAGAGCATGGAATAGAGAAGTCTTTGGGGATGTTATGAAGAGGAAAGAGAAGCTGATGAGTGATATCAAGCAGGTGCAAGATCAGTTGGATATTACTCAGACAGATGATCCTCTACGGCGTGAGTCGGAGTTGTTGGGTGAATTTGATGTGGTTCAGGAACAGGAAGAAGTGTTATGGTTTCAGAAGTCAAGGGAAAAGTGGATTCCCCATGGTGATCGGAACACTAAGTTCTTTCACACCTCTACGGTCATCCGTCGACGCTGGAATTGGATCGAGATGTTAAAGAACAATGAGGGTCGATGGGTAACTAATGATGGAGAGCTTGAGAAGCTGGCTGTAGCGTATTATAAGAGTCTATATTCGCTAGATGATGTTGAAGCAGTGGTTACGGGGATATCAAGGGAAGGGTTCTCACGGATTTCTGTGGTAGATCAAGAGAGCTTGGGAAAGCCTTTTACGAGTATGGAGGTTGAGAAGGCTATTCGTAGTATGGGCCAATATAAGGCCCCATGCCCAGATGGTTTTGAACCAATTTGTTATCAACAGGATTGGGATGTTCATGGGGAATCTGTCTCTCGGTTTGTGTTGGATTTCTTTCAAACCGGATAACTCCCGAGTGGGGTGAATGATGCAATCTTGGTTATAATTCCAAAGGTGACGAAACCGGAGATGATAACTCAGTTTCGATCGATTAGTTTGTGTAATTGTTTAAAACAATTACTAAAACTATGGTGGGAAGGCTAAAGGAGTTGATGACCCGTATTATTGGACCGGCTCAGACAAGCTTTATTCTGGGAAGGCTTAGCTAGGATAATATAGTTATTGTTTAAGAAGTTGTACATTCTATGCGTCGAAAGAAGGGACGTACGGGATGGATGTTGTTGAAACTTGATTTGGAGAAGGCGTATGATCGGGTAAGATGGGATTTTTTGGAGGATACTCTTTATGCGGTGGTTATGACGGATGAGTGGGTAAGGTGGATTATGCAATGTGTGGTTGGGCCATCGATGAGTTTACTATGGAATGGCGAACGTACTAGTTCGTTTAAGCCGTCACGAGGGTTATGGCAGGGAGATCCGATCTCGCCGTATATGTTCGTCTTGTGTATGGAACATCTTTGCCAATTGATTGAAAAATCTATTTTGGAAAAGGAGTGGAAGCCAAATAAGCTGTCGAGGACAGGTCCTAAACTCTCACATGTTTGTTTCGCAGATGACTTGATTTTATTTGCTGAGGCGTCCGTGGAACAGATACATGTGATAAGAGGTGTCTTAGAAAAGTTATGTACCGCATCGGGGCAGAAGGTGAGCTTGGATAAATCAACGATTTTTTTCTCCAAGAATGTTTCACGGGAGTTAGGACAGCTGATAAGTGCAGAAATGGGATTAAGTCGACCAAAGATTTGGGTAAATATCTTAGAATGCTGATCCTTCAAAAGCGTGTGAATATAGATACATTTGGGGAGGTGGTAGCAAGAACGACTGCAAGGCTCGCATGTTGGAAAGGGAGAATGTTGAGCTTTGTTTTGTCGTCCATATCGGTTCATATGATAAGTACTTTTAAGTTACCAAAAAGTACTTTGGATGGATTAGATTGAGTCTCAAGGGATTTTTTGTGGGGGTGTACTGACCCTCACCCTTATCTAGTAGCCGGATGAAAAATCATCGATGAACGGGTGAGAAAAGAACTCTAAAAGACTTAGAAGAAGTAAAAATGGTGATCTATCGAAGACTTACCAAAAGAAACGCAGTTTGGTCGAGAAATTTACGAAGGAACGTAGCCGGAGAAGTACGTTATCGACCACACGAAGACTGGACCCAAAAGTGAAGCAAAGTATCTCGACCCAAAGTCTTAAAATGGATAAGTATGAAGTTCTATCGAGAAGGATTGCCAAAGTAACAAAGAATAGTCGAAGATGGTCGAGACACCATCGATCCTGTCGATCCGCGACGACAGTCGGTCGAGGCCAAATCGAAGAAGTGACGATCGAAGCCAAACCAAAGTAAAATGTTTATGTACAACCAACGATAAGGTGTTTTGAAGAGAGTTTGTCGAAGGAATTCCCAGATGATCGAAGAATTCTCTTTAAGTACTGAAATGTCCGATCTTGATCGAGAAAATCTCAAGTAGATCAAGAAATCCGATTTTGTGTCTGTTTAGTGAACTTATTCACTCGACAGCTCTGCCACATGGCAATTTCCAACAAGAAAAACAGAGAAAATCCAGAAAAACATCTTGCAAAGATATGGGAGAAGATTCAATGGATGCAATCAGACATAATCCTTTTTCTTCTCCATGGCTGCCACGTGTCCGGCAGCGAGAGATGGCTTGTTTCGCCAAACCCGAACCTAGACCTGACAAATGCATGCGATTTTCGAACCTAGCTATTTTCCCCGAAACAAAACACTATAAATAGAGGCAGTGAAGCGTCATTTGTGTTTGTTAACCCAAACGACACAAGTCTCTCACTATAAAGAATTTCTCTCTCGCTCTTGAAAGTTTCGTTCGAGAAACTTGCCCCTCCGATCAGTTGTTGCTGGCGAAGGATCGAGAAACTTGTTGCCAAAGTCGAGAAATCTGCTACCGAAGGTTGATCCGAGAAGGAGTGTTCGTGTGCCTGCCTCGGTGAGAGAAGAAGGAAAATCGCCGATAAAAACACTATGAGTTGGATACAAATTATGTGGGGTGCTGCATAAGTCTCCGGACTTGTGTACGCACCTATTGCGTGTTTTGCTTGCCTTTTCTTTTTGTTGAACCTGCATGATAGCGCCTTTAAATTTCTGCAAAAATGAACCCGCATGCTTAAACAATCCAGCTTGATTACAAGATAATGCTTGCTAATATGAACAACTAAAATGAACCCGCATGTTAATCCGGCTAGGCTAGTTTCTTAATTATCACCGAGAACTATCACCTAGACTAATATCATGGTTGCTTGCTTGTTTTGCTTTGTTTACTTGATGATTGCTTGATTCGCTTGCTTGCTTGCTTGTTTATTATCTCTTCTAGTACTGATCTTCTTTGTGTAGAATTTCTTGCTTTTAGAGAGTCCTTAGTTTTAGATCTGTAGATTTGATTCTTAGGTTCGATAATTTGTTTCCTTGGCGATGACGATGCTTTGTGGTTTCGCAGCTCTTGACCAGGATGCTTGGTCCCTAGCTCGCGACTAGCCCAAGATGTTGCATATCGATGCAACCAAGATGTTTCCTCCAGACTGAATGCAACTTATAAACGCTTTGGTAACTTTTTTTGTAAAACTTTATTATAAGTAATTCAAAGGAAGTTTTTGGGGAAAAACCATGGCGATAAATCTAACTCCACTTCCATTGGTAATGTCCGGGCCGGTGAGAGTGCACAACTCCTCGCTCGCGTCGTCCGGAAAAAGGGTTGCAAAGTCTCGAACGCGACGACCAGGCAAAGAGGGACGGCTGGTCTCGGACGCGTTCTGACTCAGGGATCCTGCCTCGCCCTTATCCCACCGCGGGAACCTCGGTTGCTCGCGTTTAGCCATGTCCTCAGTAGCGTGTCCGGGTCGTCTCTCGGCTTGTCCGGTCGTAGGGACAGTTCGAGGGCGTTACAAACGGTGGTATCAGAGCAGGGTTGCGAGAACATACCAAAACGTGCTTTTCAAAACCATTTTATTGAGTAAATGAGTCGCAAAAATTTTTTTAGATCCGGTCGTTTGTCTACTTGTTTTGCATATAGGATTTTCTATTTTTAGACCAAGTATAGGTGCTTACTTGTTTGTCCGGTGCAGATGTCTACAGGTGCATCTGGTTGTGGAAAAGGGTATGAGGGACGAAGGCCGATTCATGGAGAACCCAGCCATGTGTGTGGATGGCTGCCGGCTGACTCTGACCGTAGTAGCGCTTTGTTCAGCGTTACTCAGACCTTGAACGCATTCGTTAAAGTCGAAGTCGAGTCATCGGTGGAAACAGATCCATCCGAAGATCTCGAGGCCCCTATTGAAGTCCAAGTCATTCAAGACGATCAGTCAGTTGAAGTAAATCAAAGAGCACCAAGCGAGATCGAGATCACGTTAGATGATCAAGGAAGAATTGTAGCAGTCCCGATCGGAGGATATGACCATCAAGATGCAGAAGTTGCCGATCAGATTCAGCACATCCTACTTGAGTTCATGGAATTTCCAGCCATGAACATCGACCCCGAAGCAGCAGCCTTGTGCGCCGAATTGATGGGAGAGCCAGCCGGAACATCTAACGAAGTTCTGATGGGGATGTTCCAATTGCCGAACTTAGAAGGAAATGACCGAGTAGCCGCCCAAGACGTAGACCCTATCAAAGAAGGAATTGTTCCCGAACCGTTTGTGGACCCAGTTGTCGATGGAGATGATGGAGGATCAAGTGAAGGCCGATCCAGGGAAGAAGAAGAAGAAGAGACGTTCGAGTCGTTCGAGTCTCTTACCCCCGAAGAAGAAGAAGGAATCCTGGAAGTTGTCGCAGCCAGTTCAAGCGACCCGACCATGATAACTATCGAAGTTAGAACAAGAAGCCGACCGTCCGACCGAAGTCAGCCAGCAGCCGCCGAGACTCAAGTTGCATTGCCCGACCTGAATGTCAATGCACCCGAGCAGCAAGAAGAAGAACCAATCCCAAGGTTCGACCTGATGATGTTGGAAGCAGAACTCAGTAACGCAGCCTCGTTATATCGCCTAAGGAGAATTGAAGAAGATCAGACCCAAGACCGTTTGATGGAGATGGTCGACCAGATGATGACCGAAGGAGATCTTGTCAAGACAAGAGTCCGACTCAAAGGAGAACCGAGCCGAAAGCGCCCAAGAGTGACCGACGAGAGAGAAGGCCGCGTCCCACGCCTAGTGGAGTCGCCGACAAGAGGAGGACCGAGAACAAGGGCATTCGCCCAAAAATATGTTAGGAACTCTACATGGAACCATCATACAGGTTTCATTCCTTGTGGTTCGTGTGGATCGATCGCCCACCAAACCGTAAACTGTCCAAGACTTGATGCTTCGATCCCACTGACGCCGTCGTATGTCATGTGCTTTAACTGCCACGGTTATGGGCATTACTCGTTTAATTGCCCATATCCGACCGCTAGAGGGCCGACTGCCGAAGCTGGACCATCGACAACCGCATCCACCACATCTGTCCCGCCCATTGTCCCACAACCAGAGCAGCATCTGCCACCGAGGAACTTCTGCTCTTATGAAAAGTGCAAAAGTCTCCGCGACTAGTAAGGGAAAGGTAGTAAGTATTTTGTTAGGATTGGGCTATGGGTAGCTTTCTTATCTATGTCTTCTCGATTAGATTCTGTAAATTTAGGAGCCTTGGTAGCTTAAACTTGTACAGCGGTTGTACTTGTAAAGCGTTGGATATTCTTATGATTATTCAAGCTTTTCTTTCAACACTTCTTAGCCTAACCATTTTTACAAAATCCGAGTAAGATATCCGAAACCCTCACTTTTGTAGATGCATGCTAGGAGCCTTGAACCTTAGAACCTTTCTCGGAGAAGTTTCCTTATCCTTTTAGGCTAAGTGTTGGAGTCCTAAAAGTCTTGCTTGCTAGTTTGCCTTGTGTTTGAGTCTAGATTGGTTTCTAGGTTGTTTGCTTAGATTGCTTGCTAGGATTGTTTTTGTCGAGTCCCGGTAGAGTCTGATGAGATCATGACCAGTCCACTTGAAACACACGAAGACGAGGAGCAGCTTGAAGCTGAGACTATACGTCAACCAAACTCGCCAGTTTCATAGCAGTCGTCCATTCTCAACCCGGCCACCAATCCGCATAAACCCACCGGTTTTGGAACCACCGGCCATTCGCAAACCAGCACCCATTCGCACAATCCTGTATGTTTTGGACCAACCGGCCACGAAGAACATCTTGTACCGGAGGAAGCATTGATCATCCCGGCGGGTCCTTTAACAAGATCAAGATCTAAGAAGTTCAACCAAGTCATCAATGGACTTCTAAAGGAGCTAAACAAGACTCAAGAAGTGGTCGTTCAATCCTCACTCATAGTGATCACGGCTCAAGAGGTTCGGTAAAGGGTTAAGTGTTGCTTATGCACTCTTTTTCCCTCGTCAAGTTTTGTCCCAATGGATTTTTTTGACAAGGTTTTTAATGAGGCCTAAGTAACATTTTTAAGCCTCTTTATCAACCCAATTCGTGGTCGAAGGCCCACTCACAAAGCCTTTGCCCATTCTCTCTTTTCTCGGTCAAACTTTGCATTTATTACTTTTGTTATTTCCAAGACTCTTGCATGAGCTTGCATGAGTGTAATTTCCAAGACACTTATGCATGCTCTAGCATGTTTTTCTCCTCTTTCCTCCTCTCCTTCGTCCTCATTTCTCTATATAAACCCCATGTATCTCTCATTTGCAAACCATCAAACATTTTATTCTAAAACTCTCTCTTTACTTGTTTGATCCGAAAAGTGTGTAATATCTTTTCAACTTGTTTTCTTCTTAGTGTGTAATATCTAAGTTGGATCCAAGCTTGTAGTCTAAGAGTTTCTCATCCCTCTTGGGAGTACATTTCATTCTCCCCTTCATTCCACTGCATCCACTTCATCTCGTCATCACCCTCATTCATCGTCATTCCGCAATTTTGTTCAAGATCTATCCATCATTCACCATCAATCTCGCCACTTCCAATTCAAAACCAGCAAAATGGTTCTGGAGTATAGATTCACGGCAAGGAGTCTATCATGTGGTATCAGAGCCACTTTGTAACCAGGTTTTAAGCCACTTCTGTTCAATATTGCATGAATTTTATAAAATAATTGGCTCGTTTAAAAATTATGAAACCAATTGCGTCTGAACCATTGAAGAGTCTAATATTTGTTAAAATTAATTTCGGAATTTTTTAGAGTCGATTTGCTTTTTTCCAGATCTGTTCAAATTTGTCTGTTTTTGGACAGTTTACTTGTTAAATTTTTGATTTTTCAGGTACAATGGCGACAAGTGAAGAAGAAGAAGAGTCATCTACTTCTTGTCTTGAGAAGAGGATTTTGGAATCAGTCACCACCGCCATGGAAACCATGATTGATGAAAAGATTGGTGCTCTACACTTGCATCAAGTCAATCCGTAACCAAAGCCACCAGACAACACGATTAGATCAACACAGAGCAGTCCACAAAAATTCTCTCACACTCCTAAATCGAAATATGTGTTTTATTCTGATTCTCAACCAGCTAATGAACCATATAAATTTTCAGGAAAAAGTGACTACATGGAGTGTATGAACGAGTGGTTCCACTACAAATACATCCTCAGAGAGAAGAGATTAGCTTATGCCGTTAGCCAACTCGTTGGAGACGCTCGCCAATGGTGGTTGGAAGAAGTTGATTATCACTAGTACTACAAGGAGCCGAGTATCACCTCGTTGAGAGATCTTAAGAAGCTGCTAAGGAATAAATATGCTCCACAAGCCAATGATAAGAAAGCAGCCTTATTCCAAAATCACAAGAAAATCCC
This sequence comes from Capsella rubella, assembly GCF_000375325.1. Classification (NCBI taxonomy): domain Eukaryota; kingdom Viridiplantae; phylum Streptophyta; class Magnoliopsida; order Brassicales; family Brassicaceae; genus Capsella; species Capsella rubella. Next base: position 11,178,237 of record NW_006238918.1, read on the forward strand.
AACACCCGTGGAGGCTAAGACGCAGCCAGACCTTGTTGAGAAGTTGATCAAGCACTATAAAAATAAAAAAAATGAAGGATAAGCCAACATCTCAACCGAAGAACTTTTCATTCACAAGAAAAGTCTAAGAACATCATTTGAATCAAGCGGTGAACGGAAGCAATGTCATGGTACGAAGCATGAGAATGACAAAGCTAGAGGGGCAACAAAAGAGAGAAAAATGATGTTCCAAGAAGAAGCTAAGTGTACTCTTTCCTCTTTCCAATCTGAGTTTGTGCTTGATAAACTAACCAAATTTGAACCGGAGCAACCGAGTAGCATTGTTTCATTTTCACAGGTTCATGAAGAAGCAACGCTAGGAAAAACGCAAAGGAGTATGTCGTTGAATTGTGAGTTGGAACCGCTATCTAACTTTGAGTCAGAAAATGTTCCTAAGCCATTTCCTTGTGACTATCCAAGAAAGCACTGTAAGGAAATTGATTTCGTTAGGAAAGGTCCTAATTTGTTTGTGTTGATTTCTGCTCAAGATGAAAAACGTTTCGGTTTGAAAAATATGAAAGAAGTTTTTGTTTCAAAATCTGTTTTTGACAATATGATCCCAACTTTTGAAACATTTGCGCTTGAAAAGTTCTTTAAACCAAAAGATGTGTTGTTTGATGAGCTTTGTGATTTTAACTCTTCTAAAACTGAGAATGTATTGGTTAAACCTTTTTCTGAAATGTTTCATTTGCTTGAAAGCGTGATGAATGAATCAAATCTGTTCCATGAGCTTTTCAAACCAACTATGAAGTATAATACGCTTATTCTTCACTTTTCTATTTCAAGTATAATGCACTTGTTCTTTTCCATGAGTGTACTAAAAGAAGCAGGTGACATGAAAAAGTATACGTACTTTGGGGAAGAACTCATTTGGGATGTTCAAATCAAGGAGAATCCACCGGATATACACAACCAATCTCCAAAGCAACGAACTCAAGATGTTAGGGAAGTCTTGAAGCGTTTTAAAAGAAATAAAACGAGAGAGGAAGCCAAACGGTTCCAGCCACCCAATCTGGACAAGTTTAAACACCAAGACGTCTATAGCTTCATTTTCATACAAGAAGAACCCCCAGATCCAATGATGATGATAACAAGCTCTAAACATGCCAAGGACCATATGCAGGTAAGTAAATTCCCATCTCGATTTATTTCTCATGATTCAAGGACTTTGATAATACACTTGCTTTTGGCCAAAGGTGTTGGAGACATTGCAGATGATTCGGATTTGAGGTCAAATCCTTTTCAAGTGGGAGAGGATGATGTGATCATGACCAATCCACTTGAAACACACGAAGACGAGGAGCAGCTTGAAGCCGAGACCACACGTCAACCAAACTCGCCAGTTTCATAACAGTCGTCCATTCTCAACCCGGCCACTAATCAGTTCAATCTAGGCACCAATCCGCATAAACCCACCGGTTTTGGAACAACCGGCCATTCGCAAACCAGCACCCATTCGCCCAATCCTGCCTGTTTTGGAACCACCGGCCACGAAGAACAGCTTGTACCAGAGGAAGCATTGATCATCCGGGCGGGTCCTTTAACAAGATCAAGATCTAAGAAGTTCAACCAAGCCATCAATGGACTTCTAAAGGAGCTAAACAAGACTCAAGAAGACTTTGTTCAATCCTCACTCATAGTGATCACGGCTCAAGAGGTTCGGTAAAGGGTTAAGTAACATTTTTAAGCCCCTTTTATCAACCCTATTCGTGGTCCAAGGCCCACTCACAAAGCCTTGGCCCATTCTATCTTTTCTCTTCAAACTTTGCATTTATTACTTTTGTTATTTCCAAGACTCTTGCATGAGCTTGCATGAGTGTAATTTCCAAGACACTTGTGCATGCTCTAGCATGTTCTTCTCCTCTTTCCTCCTCTCCTTCGTCCTCATTTCTCTATATAAACCCCATGTATCTCTCATTTCCAAACCATCAAACATTTTATTCTAAAACTCTCACTTTACTTGTTTGATCCGAAAAGTGTCTAATATCTTTTCAACTTGTTTTCTTCTTAGTGTGTAATATCTAAGTTGGATCCAAGCTTGTAGTCTAAGAGTTTCTCATCCCTCTTGGGAGTACATCTCATTCTCCCCTTCATTCCGATGCATCCACTTCATCTCGTCATCACCCTCATTCATCGTCATTCTGCAGTTTTGTTCAAGATCTATCCATCATTTACCATCAATCTCGCCACTTTCAATTCAAAACCAGCAAAGTGGTCCTTGGAGTATAGATTCACGGCAAGGAGTCTATCAGAGTCTTTGCATTGTCTTAGAATTGTTCTCTAGGATTGGCCGTGTAGTTTGCTAGGTTTGCTTGCTAGTTCTGTTGCTTGTGCTTGTTGTTGTGTTGTTTTTTTTAACAACAGGCCGTGAAGACTTATCGAGGCAAAAAGGCAAAAAGGCAACGAGGCAAAAGGCAAAAGATGACCGAAGGACAAACAAAAAGTGACCAGACCTCGACGACCAAAAGAGATCCGAGAATCAATCAAGAAGTCAGTAGCCGAGACAAATCCAAACGGAGACCATAAGCGATCGAGAGAAATTTCAAAGTGGGGAAATAAATCTACGATGGCCGTGAGGCAACAAGATTCAGTCGAAAAATCAAGTCTGAAAATACTAAGGAAAATTCAGTCGGAAAATTGTTAGTGGGTGAAGAAAGCATCGAGGTAAGTGTGAAGAGGAAGTAAAAATCTCAAGAAATCAAAGCCGAAGAAGAAATCCAAGTTCACATGATGAAGACCGAAGGGGAGATCAAAATCTAAGTGATGGAGATCAGGTAAATACCGAAGAAGATAAAGGAAATCCGTTCCAGTCCAAGGCAAGAAGGAAGATGGAGTAATCGAAGAAGGCCGAGAAGAAAATTGTCGAAAACCAAAAGAGGTGACCAAAAGAAGACCAATTGAGATGACCGAGAAGACCCGAAGACCCAAGAAGGAGAAACATGGAAGAAGTTAAAGACGTCAAGCGAAGGAGCGAAGACCAGCGAATGAATTCGAGGATGAATTCTTATGAGGGGAGAATGTAGTGACCCTCACCCTGATCTAGTAGCCGGATGAAAAATCATCGATGAACGGGTGAGAAAAGAACTCTGAAAGACTTAGAAGAAGTAAAAATGGTGATCTATCGAAGCCTTACCGAAAGAAACGCAGTTTGGTCGAGAAATTTATGAAGGAACGTAGCCGGAGAAATACGTTATCGACCACACGAAGATTGGACCCGAAAGTGAAGCAAAGTATCTCGACCCACGGTTGTAATAGTTTTGTGTTTTTAATTTAATAAAGTATGGGGGAAACCCCAGTTCCTCACCCAAAAAAAAAAAAGCTACCTACCCTTTAAATTCCAATTTTACTTGTGCGTAATTTTGCAATATGTTAATTATAAAAATCATCCTAAATTTTCAAAGAAGATAAAATATGGATTCAACGAAATCGACACACAATTAGGAGAATACAGAGAAATATGAAGGTAGAAGGCAACATTTGGAATAATTTAAAATAGAAACATTTGTTTTCTTTTCAGATAGAGTTGTCAGTCATGTTTATTTAGTATTAGTTTTTAATTACTAAATGTTCATATAAATTGTGAGATTGTTATTAAAATTGTCACAGTTTAATGTAGTTGAACAATTTTTGTAATAATAATACTATTATTTTGTTGAATATTTATGTAAGTAATTCTGACATACTATAATTAATGTATATACTATTTTATCTTTTACAGCTCGAATAACTTCAGTTTTTTTAGCGAACGAAAAAAAAACATTTTTTTTGTTTTGAAAAAACATATTATCATGAAACTAATTTTAATGACATATTATCAGAAAAAATCACAAATTAATGTGAAATTAATACATAGGCAAAGAGCCGAACATACCACACCGATCACCACTTATACCATAAACAAACTTTTATCGAGAACCTAACTGTGTCCACATTCACATATTAAGACCCAAAAAAAACTGTGTCAACATCTCCCTTTCCCAATTAGCTTGCCACTCGTAAAATGTATTTTTGTCTATATATAGAACAAAACTCACAAATTATTAAACAAAGAATATGTATAAATCGAAATATTTTAAATGAGTGTACGTATATATAGGATTGATAGTGTGTAACAAATAAAAAAATATTTAGTGTGTATTATAGGATTGCTAGTAGTTAAAATCATAAGTCAAAACTGACCATATTACAAATTACAAAAATTGTTTGTGCAACTGTTTGCGTTTTAGAAAAATTGTTATCGAGTTTGGTGCTGTGATTCTATAGTATTTATAGTACTTGAAGAAGATGATAGGGTTTTGTGTGAATGGGTACAAAAAATATTGGTGAAGAAGTATATTTGTATATCTTTTAAATATCATAATCTCAGAATTGTTAAGTTATATTTGGGAAGTTTGGTTAACGAATCAGAAATATGGATCCCGTGGACTGTAATATATATATATATATATAGTGGTGGAGAAGAAAGACGTCGACTTAAACCTAGAGTTGTGATGGCCGTGGGGATGAAGTAAAAAATATTTTTAGGGGGGGGGGGTTATTGGATCATTGATTTTGATGGATTTGGACATCCAAACAAAAATCATATGTTATTCAATCATTGATTTTAAAATAACTATCAAAATCATGTGATATTGGTTTTATTATTTATAAATACTAGTTAAAATCCTATGTTATTCATTTAGTGATTTGTTTTTGGATTTTAAAATCCGTAGTATGTTTTAAATGGATTTGAAAGGATTTGATAGTGTAAAATAGAAGGATTCAAATCCAAGAATAAAACATGTTATTTCAAAATCCATGTATTTTGATTTCATAAATAATGAGGATTCACAAATTCTATGTGGATTTACAAATCAATGATCCAATAACCCCTCTTCAGATATTCGAAATGAGAATTTGAGATCTTCAACGGAAGTATCTATACTATTAAAAGGGGAGCACAATTAAAAGTTGTATCCAAACAAACCTTGAAAAAAAATATTGAAAAATATACAATTGAAAACCTATTACCAAACACTATTTGAAAACAATATTAGTCGGAATTTTTTTAAAAAAAATCTACCTAATCACTTCCACATACTTAACTGCCAATCTTCACTTTAAATCGTCAAGTAAATTCCAGTACTGATAGCTTCCTTAAATCATGCGGGATAAACCATCATAATTAACAATAATATACAAAATATCCCAAAAGTTTAGCTAAACATTGTCAAATAAATGGTAAAGAAATAATTATAGTAACCATAAACAATCACCCAATTAATACTCGATTTATAATTTAAAAACTTTCTTAAAACAATTACACATTAAATTGAATCAACTTTAAATTAGCTAAATTATAGTAACCATAATATATGTCCTCCTCAATAGTAGTTGGTAAGGTATAATTCCATTACCATCTACAAACCAACTCAACATAACAGATTCGGAATAACAATATAACATAATCAATAAAATTCCTAAAATCTTGGTATCTACTATAACTTGATAAACTTCATTGTCACGTATAAATCGTAGAAATATCTAAACAAAATATTCTAAAATCAATATAATTTTTAACCTAATGAAAACTACCTTCTTTATACATCTCTATATATATAAGTCATGCTTTTATAGTGAACATAACACAAACAACCATTAGCGCTAGCAATATGGCCGCAAACAATGGTTTCACTGACCTATCAAGCATTAAACCATTCAAGACCGCGTGGAAAATCAAAGTGAAGATTATCCACACGTGGAAACAGTATAATACCTACACAAGAGAGACCATTGAGGCTATCCTTGCTGATGTATCTGTAAGTAATACGTTGTTAAAAATGTTTTTCATACAATATATTGGAAAATCTGTGTTAATATTTAATTTCTCATGTTTTGAAGGGAACACTGACTCATGCAACAATCAAGAAGCAACAGTTGACCAAGTTTCAACGTCTCATTGTACATGGTGAATGGAGAACCATTGAAAATCTACAGCTAATTAGATCTGCTGGAAAGTTCAGAGCAACAAAACATCCTTACAAGATGTCCATTATGAATTCATCGATCATATCAAAATGTCCTCCATTGTCAAATGATTTCTATTTGGATGTAGCCACCTTTGAAGACATCTTAGATGAAGATGTCTTGAATGAACACATCTTAATTGGTAATTCAAGCGTTTTTATTTCTAACTGTTTTATAAAAACAATATTCTGACTTAACAAATACTTCCTCATACAGATGTGCTTGGCCAGGTTGTCAATGTAGGTGAGATTAAAACATCTTCACAGAATGACAAACCAAAAAAACGATTGGAGGTTGAATTGAGAGACACTAGGTAATCGACTACATTCTATATCAATCACTCTATATGCAGTTAAATAGGTTATGTTTTAACAATTCTGTTTGATTTTCAGCGACCAACGTTTATCATGTACTCTATGGGGCAAGTTTGCAGATACAATGTGGGATGCATGCCAAAAACTAGCAGCTGGATCGGTTGTCTATTTGCTGCGATGTGCTAAAATCAATACATATAATGGTAACATAACTAACCCTATATTTCTAAAATTAGCTTAGAAACGTATTAACAACAGATATACAATCTAAATGGTTTGCAGGAGAGAGATCTGTTTCAAATGCATTTGATATGTCGCTCTTGGAAATCAATCTAGACCATCCAATTGTTGGAGATTTCATAGCAGAGTATGTGTAACAATTAATAGTATATTATAGCCGTAACTAACTTCATTGTGTTCCTAATCCATTTCATTGTTTTAACATTCGCAGTTTACCAAAAGATACAGTTTACCAAAAGATAATCTTTAGATTACATTTTTGGCCAAACAGTCTACAGAACGTATATTGAAAAAGGAGAAAGATGAGTACATCAACCAATATCCAATGAGTACTATTTCAGATCTATTCGAAGCTACCTTGGTAATTATTCATCTATATGCATTACTCAACTGTATATGAAATAGTTCTATTAATTAAGTTCTTATGTATGGATCCATAGGAAGGGAAGATGTTGATCGTGTGTACTATTTATCACATTGACATGGAATTTGGTTGGTATTTTTTTATGTGTCTCAAATGTAAACAAACTTGCTACTTGATTCCAAAGAAAGAGAATGAGCCTGTTAGTAAGACAAAGAAGCGTGTTTGGTACTGTAAAACATGTAACCAAGATGTCAACAAGGCTGTACCCATGTAATCAAAACAAAACTAATGCTTTAAAACAGTTTTCTTAATATTATTACTACTATAATATATATCTCTATTATTAATGTTTTGCTATTCCAACAAAAATACAGGTACATACTTTGTCTTGATGTTATGGACACTACTGGGGAAACCAAATTCATCTTATTTGATACAAATGCGCAAAAGATTGTCAATCATAGTATAACAGAGCTCTTAGAAGGGAATTTTCAAGAGGTACAGTTTGCTATCAAAGTTTAATATCTGTTAAAAAAACTAAAGTATTAAGTTTGTTCTAATTGATTTAAAAAACTGCAGATATCAGACCCGACTAATGTCCCAATGCCACTACAAAATTAGTTGGAAAGACTTTTAAGTTTCTTGCAACAATAGCAACTGCAAACATCACCGAAGGTAAAGAAAGTTACAAAGTCTCATATGTAGAAATGGGCGATGCCATAACTAATGTGGATGATATTGAAGATTCTGAAATTCAACCAGACCCTAAGGATGCTATTTCTATTTATCAAGTATTAAACGTTTCTCAAATCATCTTAAATATTTTTAAGTTTTCTCTGTCTATTAAAATTTGTGTCAAATATTTTTTTGGTAGGATCAGATAGGTATCTCTAATAGCAATGAAACTGGTGATTTTAATGGGACTGCGACTACTACTCCTTCCTGAAAACGTAAAGAGGACTCCATTGAACCGGCTGAACAATCATCATCTTCTAGGAAAATGTGTCTACCATCCATAAAAGATGCCACTGAAAACGAAAAAGTGGAGGGATTGGTTGAAAATGAAACAAAAGTTACAGAACCAGAGAAAAGTGGAGGGGAGAAGGTTAATGCTGATTAATTGATTTGATCAGCATTGGTCATTTTTTATTTAAGTTTTACTGTTTAAGTTCTTTGATTTTCAAAATAAAGTAGTATGGTTTTTTATGTTTGGTATTAAGTTATTGCATAAGCAATAAGTTAATATACAAACATTTTTCCATACTATTATTGTATCCGTACTTTGGTATTTGGTTATTTGCAGTTACAAATTATATCACCCTTTTTCATTATTCATGCATCTGAAAACCATAGAAAGTATTTCTGAACTTAAAAAATATTGCAACATATCTATGGATAGTTGTGTGCTAAATTAAACTTTAGATGCTTCACCTATTTTCTATACGTTTATATTGGAAAAATAAAACCAGTCAAATATGTTTTCAAGTGGTCAAACTAAACAGAACAAAAAAATAAAAGTTATGTCAATACAAAACAAAACTGCAAACATGACAAACATTAAAAGTTAATGGTCAACTACTCCCAAAACTGACAATGTTTTTTACTTTAGCTTTTACACTGCAAAAAGCAAAACATAAATGCAGACCTAATTGTTTCTCACCAAATAATAAAAAAAAATTATATAAAAAACAGAACCAAAACAAAAGGCTAATCGGCTATATATAGTGTACAAGCTATAGCTATAAACAGATATAAACACGAAAAACTACTTCAGCAAAAATTCAGCCAAACAAATGTGGAGAGAAACCTTCTTCTCTACTTTGCAGCAAAATACAACTAATCAACATGTAAATTTGTGGGAGCATTGTAAAGTTTTGAAGTTAACCAAAAAACATGAGGCTTCTAGATAAAAAAATTGACTTCAGTACAGGCAAAAGAACTAAAGGACTTCTCTGAGTGGATTTTGGCAGTTGGAGATGGGAAGATAAATGAACCAAATGATGGTGAAGTCATGGTTGATATTCCAGAAGAATTTTTAATCACAGAAACTGCAAATCCTATTGAGGCTATAACCAGTAAAGTATATGGGGATCCTAAGTTGTTGAAGGATAAAAAAGATTCTGCTATTTTCTATCAAGAGAGAGCTATTCTATGTCCAACAAACGAGGATGTTGGAGTTATTAATGAATATATGCTTGATCAGCTTGAAGGTCAGTTATCAATACTCTACTATTTAATTATTTACAAGTTTTATTACAAGTATATATTTACTTAACTATCGACTGTGTTATATTATATGGGGAAAATTGTTTGTATGTAGGTGAGGAAAGAACATACTTAAGCTCAGATTCTATAGATCCTGCTGACACACGATCCAAAAATAATCCAGTTTTAACATCAGATTTCTTAAACAGTCTAAAACCAAATGGTTTGCCAAATCATAGAATTAGATTGAAAGTAGGTTGTCTAGTGATGTTGCTAAGGAATATAGATCCTAGAGGAGGTCTAATGAATGGGACAAGGTTGCAGATTACACAATTAGCTGAGTTTGTTTTGGAAGCAATCATTATTACAGGTGACAGAGTTGGTGATAAAGTTCTAATCCCTATGGTATTGATCACACCATCAGACACTAAACTACCATTCAAGATACGTAGAAGACAGCTGCCTTTAGTTGTTGCTTTTGCAATGACTATAAACAAAAGTCAGGGACAATATTTAGATTATGTCGGATTATATTTGCCTAGACCATGTTTCTCACATGGTCAATTATATGTCGCTGTTTCAAGGGTCACTTCAAAGAAAGGCTTGAAGGTTTTGATAGTGGATAAAGAAGGTAACCCTCAGAAGGAAACGATGAATTTGGTGTTTAAAGAAGTTTTCCAGAATCTATAAGCCTATGCGAAGAAAGATTTAAATCTTTCTTCAAGGTAGCACAATCCTGGTCATATATATGTTTACATGAGTTTCCAGTATGTTCATATATCCTGGATGTCTAACTATAGATGTTTTAACTATGTGGACAGTGCAATCAAGAGGAGAAAAGTTCAAGATCTACCAAAACTCCGAAAAAGAAGTACAAAAAACAATAAGAAAACCAGACATTGGATTAGTTTTTGATTTTTGTGCAATTTTTTAAAAAAATTATAAGATTTCAAAGACTAAATAGTTAAAGAGAATTTTTCTCTTTTGTCAAACTTTGGTTTTTACGGTTTTAACCAGAAATTTATTGGATTACTATGAACTGTACAGAGATATATCACATACAAATGGAATTTGTAGACTGAAGAAAACATTGAATCTATACAATAAATAAAAAGTTCAGACTAATAAAGAAGGAAAGAACAAACTAACCATGAATAGCAAGAGATACTCCTCTAATCGAAATGAATAACATTACCCAGTAAACTAGACAATGGACCTGCATCAACAAATGTAATTAGATAAACTTAATAGAAATGTTTAGTACCTGTCAAAATAAACCATGTCAATATGTTTGGATTACTTATCTTGAATCATTCCTCATTTGCTGTGGCCGATTCTGCTAGATAGAATAATAAGAACAGTAAGATAATGAACATAATAAAAAAATTCAGCAACCCATATACACGATTTAAAGAAAACGACATCCGAATCGTTGAACGAAACATACACTACGAAACTTAATTGAACCCGAACAATATTTACAAGTTCATAACAAAATCCTAAATCGTGAAAGCTATAATCTAATTAATTTCAAATAGAAATTACCTTGACACAAAAAGGATGAGACTCAAATATCTAAACAATAGGACTTATAATCGCAAGCATAGATGAACTGATTCAGCAGCAAAAAATGTGGAGCTATTTGGGGATCTCAGTTTTGTAGGTAGAAGACAACAAACATTGTTTATCTTTTCTTTTTTTCAAATTTTTTTTTTTCCTTTTTCCTCAAGGCCTGTCAAAAATGTTGGGCTACAACATTATTATCCAAAAACGAAAATGGGCCTCGACATCACTCATATTTCCAATTTCATAATTATGAAAGCCCAATTTCCATCACTCATTCATGTTATACAATTAAAAATACACTAGGGATGGACCCGCACATACGTGCGGGGTTAATTTCAAAAGTTTGTATCACATACGTGCGTACAAGGTTGATTTCAATATATTACATATGTGCAAGATAAAGTTTGTAAACGTATTTTTAAGTAATGTTATTGAATTCATTATCAGAAGAATTCGTATCAGTTTCATATCGTTTTTAATTCGATTTAGATAAATAAATTATCAGATTTGTTTTCGTTAAGTTAAGAACATTACATAAAAGAAAATTAGTAAAAAAAAAGTCACAAAAAGTGAATATTTCATAACCGTGATGTCCCATCTATATCATGTTTTCCATCTTATAATCATGGTTTTAAAACTCATTTGAGATTATATATTTTAGTCTAACATATAAAAGAATAGGTAAGAGTTTCGGAGCCACAAATACGTTTGCTTTGCTTTCTTCAAATTTTTGAATGTATGAAATAATAATCGCTTTAGATCGACATGATAGCGGACCCGGAGAAAGTGTAAACCGGATTAGTGATAATCTAAATTTCTATGTAAATCGTGAACTATCAAACCAGGTAAAAACAACATAAAACACTAAAACTTCTTGAAACAAATGACCTAAATATAGTTGTCAAGCGAGTCAAACTCGTCCACTATGTCTAACCTGCAACGAACTACAATATTTTAACCCCAAAAACCCGTTCTTCGAAATTCGCATGAGTGAATAGTATATATGTATCTCCCTTAGTTGAATTTGTGTTATCCAAAATTTCTGCCTCGTATTTTACCAGCATTACTTTAGATACTATTTTTTTATTATTTTCTGAATTACCCGCGCTCTTCATGTACCCATTATTTCATGTTTCAATATTTAAAATAAATAGGAAATTTTAGCTATTTAAATTTCATGATTTCTGTATTGTACTTGTAAATTGATATTTGAAAGTCAAAATTGAATTTAACTATCCAAATTAGTGAATTTGTCTCAATACTTTTTTTTCCTAGTCCTTTTTTTTATTAGAAAAATTTTAGATATTTTTATTTTTAAAAATTAAATATCACTACCAACCTTTTTATTCAATTATGTTATCTAAAACTTATGTCCCATAGTTTATCAAGAATAGTTCGGAACTACACCCATATGGTGGATAATGTTGTAGATATTTATTTGGTATAACTTACAAAATAAAAATTTATACTCGTGTGGTTTAGGTTCACTTTATGACTGATTAATATATTTATGATTTCACTCATATTTTGAAACTTAGCTTAGACTGATCAGTTAGATTTCTATCAAACTCGTGAATTGGATAACCAAAACAGACATGTTGATACTGGTTCAATAATTAAATCTCCTAAGTTTTTAAACATATTTTAGAAATAGTTATATTTCTTAACATATAATAAAAAAATATATTTTAAAAAATTATATAAAAAAATTTATATGCTTAACCCGTCCAATTAACCCGTGGATTATAATATTTTTTAATGGTTTAGATCTTAATCGTAATTCACTTATATGCAAAAAGAAATATGTCGAAGTATATAATGCTATGTTCAACTCTCGGTATTCCTCTATCTGTATAATACATTGAATGTACAGAGGTGGATTTATAACTATCATACTATAGATATAATATATGTAGATGTAACTTAATAATTTTTCATATTTAGTGTAAAATTTGTAATTTTAGAATTTTAGCTATCCAAAAATAGTTTGTTATTTTTATGTCCAGTTCCATATTATTAAAAATAATTTTTAGTATTTAAATTACATCTTCCTACTATTTTACTTTTTTTTAATTTGCAATATATATAATTATATGTCTACACCCACTACATAATCAAAAAGATCAATGTCATTATCATGATTTGTTTAAAAATATAGTTTAATATGTAGATGTTATACACTCGATTTTGAATCATACAAAATATATTTCAATATGTAGATTTAATATAGATTGGTTTAGATTTTATTGTTAAGATTTTAATAAATGAAAATTTTAATTGATGAATCTACACTAATTAGTTAGTTTCCTAAATTATAGAATCGATCAATATTTTTATAATTAATATGACATATTTTTACGGTTTGTTTCTCCACATTTATGGTTGACCTTTATTTCTAGTACGACATTATATAATTTCTTCGCAAGTACGAAATTATATAAGTTTAAGAGATTTTATGTGATATGGAATGTTTCTTTGCATGATTTTAGAATTTTTTAAAAAATTTATTGATTTATTTTCAGATTTTTAATTTAAACATTTTTTTGTTATCTTCTTAAAATTATATAGTTTTTAAAATTTGATGATATAATAAAATATGTTGTATATTTCTTCACATTTTATGCTATATAGAATTTGATTAGTCGCTTATTTTCTAATCTAACATATATTTTCTTTTCCTAAAATATCATATTTCTTTATGTTAAATATATAATCATTTTTTATTACGTTTCATTAATTATAATTTATTGTTTTCAAAAATATCTGAAAGTATATAATTAATATTAAATATGTTTCCATATGTTTAATTTTGAATATAACTGTCCACTTTTTTATGGTAACAAACTTAATATGGTTTCCATAAATATAGATAATTCATAATTTTGGTTTTTATTTTTTATTTATTTAACTATATTTTTTGGCTGTCTTTAAATGTGTTTGGCAATAGGTTTGCAATCACATTTTTTGTAATATTTTTTTTTCAGGTTTGTTTGGCAACAAAGAATAAAAATGATCCCCAATTAATAGTATAGATTTTTAATTTTCGATTATTCATATTTTGTATATCAAATATTTAATATATATAAATACTAACAAAAAAACACAAAAACACATACTTAAAATAAAGAATAAAAATGAAAAAATAAATCCCGCACGTAAGTGCGGGTCCGATCCCTAGTATCCCTATATTAGTAAAAGAGAAGTACAAAAATGAAATGGGTCGGGTCAAGTTAAAAAATTACTCAAAATTACCCGATTCAGAATACATGGATATTTAGATTATTGGATCTTAATTTGGGTATGGATATAACCCATCAATGAATAATTTCGAAAATATTTAAAATAAATATTCCAGTATTTTAGGAAACTTATTAACTAGAAATGTATCATTTCTATATTTTATGAAACTATATTAATTATGAATAAGCAACTCCTATATTTTAGGAATTTATATAAATGATTAAGTACAAAAGATCTCAATCTTAAACAAATATTCCAAATATTAAATATAGAGATTTATACATTTTAAAAAATCTAATTTAATATGATAACTTAAATTGATCCTAATTATTTGGAACAAATTAAATAGTTTTTAAAATATGAAAAATAATTTCAAATATATAGAGCTATAAAAAAACGAGAATACTATAATTATATAAAATATTTTTCATTCTTTTGTCATTTTTCCTAATACGTAAAATGAAAATGAAAAAAATTGGAAAGATATTCTGATATTTTCTCATATCTCTATCAAATTAATTTACCTAAAAAGGGAAAAAATCTTATAACATTAGCATAATTAATGAAAAATTACAAAGATTCGGTATATCTAAAAATAACTATTCTAAAATTTGGAACAAACAATAAATATATTGTGTGACAACCATATATAAATATAAAATAAATAATTAAATTTGACGATAATTTTTATAATTAATTATGAAATAATTTAATAAATTAAAATTATAAGATGATTATTATAATTAATCACAAAATATTTTATTAAAAATAAAATATTTTTTATTAGGGAAAATTTTACTTTTTATTTTTATTAGGGAATGTCTTTGAAAATTTTCTTACAAAATTAAAAGATATAGTTTCTTTTCGATATATAATTATCTTTGTATTTATTAGTCATTCTAATTAGTGTAATACAAAATCAGTTTAAAATGGTTTAATACAATACAACAATATTGAAATCATATATGTTTTTGATATCAAAATTTATTTTTCGATTTTATATTAAAATACTATTTCACAACTTATTAACTACTATTTTTTGCGAAGCAATGATAATAAAATGGAATTAAACATCCTAAACATTAAAAAAATCCATAATACTAATTAAATTTTCTTATTCGGAAATTCAGTAAAATAGAACGTCATTATGCAATTCATTTTTTATAGTTCATATATTAGGTCTTTTAATTGAAACTCACTTCTAAAATATAATTATTATTCTCAAAAATAACACACAATACTGAATTAAAAATGTAATATATTATAATTTATAAATCAATATTACTATTGTTATCATAGGAAAATTTAAATTTGTCCTCGTAACTTCTATTTTTATAGGGAATAAAATTTCTCAATTTTCAATTATTTTCATTTTTATGTCATGATTCAATTATATTTATTTAATTATATTTCTATTTTCAAAAATTACTCAATTTTTATAATTCTTTTAAAAATACACGGATCTTTACGGGGTTGTTCGTCACAATATACATTGTGAATATGTCATTTGTTTAATACATATTTTTTTATTTTTATTTAAATATTATATTTCATTTCTGACTAGATACTTTCTCCAATGAATTGAAACCAAATATACATTTCGAAATAATAATTGTTAATACTAAATTAAACGAAATAATAACACATCTGATCAAACATGTTAAAAATAAAATAAACCGAAAACATTCCCCCCGCTGTAGCGTGAGTCCAAACCTAGTTCTAAATATATATGTGATGGTAATTATTATTCTTTAACATTATTGAGATTCGAATAATATTGGATTGCTACAATGGTGGAGTGACGAAGATACGCCTAGATTAAGGGGATGAAGATGGATTCGAAAACATAAAGATCCGAGTGTTCCAACTGGGTTGTTAAATTGAAAATAAAACCGACCCGTTAATCACTAATTACAACACTAAGCTTAATGATAAAACACTTATCATGTGTATTAGAGGGTAATCGATGTCATTATGGTTTTACACAAAAGTGGCCAAAAATTTGTACTTCAAAAATGTTATAATAGATTTAAATTTATATGATTTATATTTTAAAAATGAAAACGTGGTGTACCACGGGCTAAATCCTACTTATATAAATATGAATATTGCATCATATCAAACCATAGTTTGTTGGTTTTGTTTTCTTAAATAATGTATTGTGAATTGGCTAGTTATAAGTTTTTAAGATTTCATCTAGTTGTAGAAATAATGCCTGGATGATTAAATCGATTAGTAAAATATAAAACGTTGAATTCCAAAATTATTTTTTATTATGAGAAAGTCGTGAAGCTGCAACTGAAACTAATGAAATTGAAGTCATAATTGCAGGAAATCAAAAGATTAAAATGTTAAAGGTTCTTGAACACTTCTTTGAAGACCCACATTGGTTGTTTTCTTATGTGGTTTGCCATCTTTATCAACGATGAGCACCTTTAGTCCCTTTTTTGAAGTAACTCTTGAGTGAGCAACGTACAGTTGTCCATGTGAAAAACATGGTCTATGGAGATACAAACCAACGTTACTCAAAGATTGTCCCTGACTTTTATTAAAAAGTCATGGCGAAGGCAACAGCTAATGACAATTGTCTTCGATGCATAAAAAACAGAAGCTTTGTGTTTGATGGGGTAAACAATATACGTGGAATCAACACATAATCTCCAACTCGATCACTTGCTATTATGATTGCTTCTATAACAAACTTAGCCAATTGTGTGATCTGCAACCTTGTACCATTCATTACGCCTCCTTCGGCATATATATTTCGTAAGAGCATAATTGGACAACCAACCTTTAACCTAATACGATGGTTAGGAATTCATGATACCTTAATGCTGTTTAAAAACTCCGTAGTCATCACTGGTTTTTTTGCAGACCTTAAATCAGAAGGGTCTATAAAATCTGAGCTTAGATATACTCGTTCTTCACCTGTAATAATTTAAACTCAGTAGAAAAAATTGAATTGTTACCTTCATTTTTAGTAAAGAAAACTTTTACGACCCTTGTAGTTGATCAAGCATGTAGTCATTAATAATGCCCACGTCTTCATTGGTAGGATACAAGATTGCTCTATGTTGAAAGAATTTTGGATCATTCTCCTTTTTTAAATTTCAAGGATCTCCATAAACCAGTTTGCTAATCACTTAATATAGGGTCAGCCGCATCAGTAATTAGTAACTCTTCTGGAATATCTATAAGAACTTCCCCATCATTAGGCTCTGAGATTTTTCCATCACCTACTCTAAAAATTCTGGAATTTTTTTGCGCCTTCTAGACTTAAATTCCCATAACAGAGCCTCATATTCTTTGTAAGTCGCAAAACTTTACAATGGTCCCAGATATAAGAAGTGTTGAGTGAAGCCATACATTTTTCTGCTCTTCTACCACTTTGAATGATAGACAATACTTGATGGAAATCACCACCAAAGACAACAACCTTACCACCGAAAGGTTTGGTTTCAGCAGATCCAATAATATCAGTCAAACAATGATCGAATGATTCAAAACAATGCTTACTCATCATTGGAGCTTCAACCCAAATGATCAAAGATGCTTACTCCACTAATTTAGCCTGATAAGTCCCACGCTTAATACTACAAATGCTAAAGTCATGAGGTTTTAACAGGATGCCAAACCTTGAATGAGCTGTCCTTCCATCAGCTAGTAGTAGAGAAGCAATTCCACTAGATGCAACATTGAGTACAATTGATTGTCTACGTCGTATTGTAGCCGAGAGAGTACTACTATATACAAATTTTTTACCAGTGCGTCCAAAATCGTACACATATAATACACCACCGAGTTCATTGTCGACAACATCCATTATCACCGTATAAATATTTTTCTGTTCGTCAGTCATCTGCAACAACCAGTCATCATGGTTCCTCTTTTGCTCTTCTCGATCATAATTTTGCTCATCAAGTATCAAAACATTGGTATCATCAAATGCTTCATTAGCCAGCTGAGGCATAGTTGTGAAGACTTTAAGAGATGTACCATTGCTTCTCAAAATATTATCAATGTCTTGAAGTGCATATTTCTGTTTGTCATGATCACTTAGAGAGAGATTTGCATTTGAAAGGAAAAAATTCCATTAGTTGAAGGCACACATTGTTTATTTTTATGAAATTTGAAACCA
This sequence comes from Capsella rubella, assembly GCF_000375325.1. NCBI lineage: Eukaryota > Viridiplantae > Streptophyta > Magnoliopsida > Brassicales > Brassicaceae > Capsella > Capsella rubella. Next base: position 11,196,349 of record NW_006238918.1, read on the forward strand.
ATAAATCATATAACTGTATAATGTAATTTAATATTTTAAAAACCGTGAAAAAAATTAATAAGTACCTGGACGGTTGAAGTACTGTCTTCTTTCTTTTTCAATATCATCTGAAATAAGATGACATGGTTTTTACCAAACCAATTCGGGCTGAGACAAACTGAAGGACTAGAGCATAACAACAAACATACAACGTAGGAATTTCCTTGAACCCCAAAGACCTTTTCTGAAAATGTCATCAATATACTCTTGATCATTTTTTAGAAAACAGAATGCATAAGATGCCTCTTAGTGAAACAAATAATAAATTTATAACAGAATTTAATTTATTTCAAAAACTTACAAATCAATAATTTTTCATAGAGACCATTCTCATCAAGAGCGTTTTCAAAATCAGCCACGTCCAGGAACATGTCATTGGTAGGGATGGTGAGCGGCCTATGACCGTCGTGTTAGTGAAAGTCATCTTGAATGCATGTTTAGTTGCTCTGTGTTTCCCCATTGATTTAGTCAGCTGAAAATTCTCAAAAGTTCTCTACTCTCTAGACACAATCATTCTGTGAAACTTGTTCACTTGTTACTTCTTAATAGTTGCATGGATTAGTGTTCCCTGCGCAATGATAGTGTGACGTAAGCATTAAAAACCAATACATTTACAAAAATAATAAACAAAGTATGAATAAAATTACTGACCTCAACATCTGCAAGGATCATCTCAATGGTTTCTCCACTGTATACGGTGTACTGCCTCCAAGAGTGTACAATTTAGCTTGTACTTCCCAAGTAGTCTTGAATGGCTTAATCATAGCAAGATTTGTGATGCTAGTACGTTCTGCCAATTTTGTCAGAGAGAACATTGTGTATAACGTTGTTTAAGTTTTGATAGTTTAGTAAAATAAGTAGAACTAGATTTTGACCCGCAGGACGATATTCTAAAATGTATTTTTTATTAATTTTGTTTGGTATATAAGCGTGTACTACTATATTTTGATTGTTAAGTATATGATTTAACCCGTAGAATATTATATGATAATTTTTTAATATATAATCGTAATTTGATCAAATTAATTAAAATAAGTCTAATATTAAAATAATGAAATGATATTGACATAATATTTTTCCTTTACATAGTATAATATCATATTTAAAATTTTTGTGAGTTATAATATAGTAGACAACCCGTAAAAATATCTATAATCATAATTATGTAAATTATAACCCGCTCCATCACATGACTCGTGATACACAATTATCAATAATACTTTAGACCATCCATTTTTTGTATCGTCTGAGTAATATACATCCGTTTTTAAAAATTCAAATTGCAACATATGTAAAGAAAAATTTATATTTTTATTATGCATATGTTTTATGTAATAATATAAATTTAAAAGCAAATAAAATCATATAAAGATGTTGGAGAAATATTTGATTTATTAGGGAAAGATTTTAGGAAATTTTGTTAAATGTAATAAATAGTGATTTCTAATTTTGCAATTTTATTATGATTTAATTACAAAATTTATGTTTAATTATGGAAATATTATAAAATAAAAGGGTAGAACACAAAAGGTACTTCAAAAATGTTAATATAGATACAATCATGTTTTTATATTCATATGTTAGGATGGTAGAATATTCTTTTTATTTATTATATGAATTTAATTATTTCTAAAAGTTAGGAAAGTAGCCGAGTTTAGTTGATTAGTTTTGATTTTTTGGTTATTGATTTGCGTAATATGTAGTCGTAGCAAGTAAATTTTTTTGTCATGTTTTGAATTTTTAAATCTTTTCCATGATTGAGTAGTTAGTTAGCCGCTATCATTTAGGAATATACTACATTTTAGGAATGAACCGTATATTGCTTGCTATATATTAAGAATCAAGTATAATTAGTGATTAAATCAAATGTTATTACTCTACAAAGGAGAGAGTAGATGAATCCAATATTTTTTATGGGAAGTATTATTTTCCCTATAATTATGGGATTATTTGTTTTAAGAAATATATGATATCTAATAAATACTAAAAATCATGTTTAGGTTTATGATCTTTACTATTAGAAAGATTATGGACGATTTAATTAGATAATGTGCCTGGATATATCAAACCTAGATTATAACTATTTCAAGCATGACGTTAAATTATTACAAACAATCAATACATATACACATATATACACATAAATACACACATACATATATATATATATGTATGCAATTAATCAAAAATAAAAAGTATTTCTTGATTAAATAGAAAATTTTAGATATAAAACTAAAAGAATATTAAGTTCAATAATTCGATAAAATACAATAATGATTATTAAATATAAAGCTTAAACTAATATTAAATACAATAATTATTATTTAAAATAAAAAAAAAACTAAGTAAAGTATGAAATACAAAAATAAAATTATTAAATAAATCAATGAGTGACATTTTACTACTAATAAATCTATTTACACTATTAAAAGGAAAGCATTTTGTATAAGTCAATCATAGTTTATACAATTAAGAAAAGTAAAACATAACCAATGTGATTATAAGATTCATTGATTAGAAGGATAAACTGGGAATATAAAAATCTATATATATAATGGCAGAGTACTCTCTCATTCTAAAGCTTTAAAGCTGTCCACATCATCATTTTTTAAAATTTTTGTGTCAAGCCCAACAAATAATCTAAACCCATATTTTTATATATTATGTTATTATCTATTGGCCTTTTATATCCAAATTGGGTTTATTTTCTATGACATTAAAAAGTACACATTATTTAGCCCAATATGATATAAACTCAAATAAGTTAATAGGTTTAGGTTGTCGCTCACTTACGTTCTTTCTTCTACGAATTTCTGTCGTTTCCACTTCAGCTTATCAAAATTTAGAAACCCAGTCCCGTTCTGCTTTAAAGTGAAACATACGCTCTAAAAAAATATTACATATTTTTATTTATTATTAAATTTTAACTAAAAACAAATTATTACTAAACTTAATTTAAAATACTGTACGACAAAAAATTTTTGAAAGGAAACACTTTATGCCGTGAAATTCTATTTAAAATATAAAAATTATAAAAAACATTATTCTCCATATTCTATAATAATAGATAATTAATTGTCGTATTAATCATGAGTTTTACAATAAAATTATTAGAAAGTGATATGTAAGCCGTAAAGTGATATGTAATTTGTGTAGCATATCTCAAAGAAAGTTTACTTATTCTCAAGTAGAACTATAAATTTCTAAGAATCAAAAAGAAAAACAAGTTTGATATCCCAACATTTGAATCTAATGCTTTTAAGCTGATGCGTCCCCGGACATCGAGTCACCATCCGGCCGGCCGCATCTATCAACCGTTCGGACAAAGTCTTCGACAAGCGATCATCCCGACGACAACGATTCAGCCTCAACCCTTCAAGACATCAACAAGGATCATCAAGACGAGCAAGGCGAGGTCATCTCATGGTCTTCTTCAACGATCAACCTTTCGACAAGCCGAGCTTCAACCTTTCTCACCGAAGGTTCGTGGAACGCATCACCACCGAGGAACCTTCGATCAAGACAAGCTTTGGGAAAGCTTAGCTCGTGTGCCTTCACCTCCACGTCCGAGTGAAGGCATCCCTAAGACGTTAGGTGAGCTGTACTCTTTTTCCCAACTTCAGGTTTGTCCCAATGGGTTTACAGAAGGGGTTTTAACGAGGCAGCAAGTCTAATGCATCTCCACTTCGATCCCACTCGACTCACGACTTGGAAACGTTAGTAGACAAGCTCCGGAGGTGACGAAGTGAAGATCCTATCCCCAAGAAGGCATCCATCTTCAATAAAGCCTTCTCCATCGATCCTTATCGATCCGTTTCTATTTTCTCGAAGAATTCTCGGTCGTTTCACTTTTTACCAAGAATTTCTCGATCCTTTTACCTTTTTATCGAGAATTTCTCGATCCTTTTACCTTTTAGCGAGAGAGCCGTTAGAAAATGCGCTTTCTCGCTTTTCCTTTGTGTGGAGCTTAAAGACCCACGTGTCTAGGGCAATTTTAAGCCCACTTTCTCGATGACTTGTGAAAAGACACCCGTTTTTTTTAATTCATTAATTAATAGTCCCATACCTACTAATTAACCTAACCGAATTAACCCAACAATAAATCATCATGCACAGCGGAAACATATTAAACCAACATCAATTAATCATAATATTAATTAATCAAACATTCAATAACTACAATTTACACCAGCAACCTAGCATGCCTCTAAACCAGGTTCCAACAACAATTAACATATTCATAAACATAACAACCGAGACCCTAGATCATCCTCCTCTCCTCGCCATGATTCCACGGATCACAATTTACCTGCACCACAAACGCAATGAGATGCGTGAGTATTATCACAAATACTCAGTTTTGAGAGCGATCCTCCCATCTACGAGCTATACACACAAGCTATGAGATAACACCCACATATATAACATAAACAAACCATTCATCAAGCTAAACATCCAATAACACTTACAATTCACCTACAAATCATCACAAACAAGTCACTCAATCCCAATCGCTTAGAGAAGCTCATGGTCACGCACTCACCTTAACAAGGTGATTTAAATAACAAAAACAACCAGAAAAGACTCTCCTCGCGACTGCAACAGCCAAACAACGCCCTACAACAAACCACACAAACAAAAATCTCTAAGAACCAAAAGGACAGAAACAGCAGTAAAACTACAGCCGCAGAAACGAAGCCCTAAAACATAAACCAACCGTTAACTTCTTAATCCCTACGGTGAAAAGCAAGATCCAGACGTCACGAAGCTCCCCACAACCTTTGGTACCGATCGGAGAAGCGACGAAACTATGATTGCACTTATAAACTCCGCTGATCCCAGTTCGCAACAGAGAAAACACGTCTCACCAAACTGCATATAACTCACTGAGTATTAATCCGAATTCACTTCTGTAAAAAGGAGAATCAATGTACACGCCTTAAGAACAAACCTACCAAAGCAAAGCTAACCCTCTCCTTCTACCAGGACGTGATGAATCTGCTTCTCTTGCCTTAAACACCAAAGCAAAGCTAACCCTCTCCTTCTCACAAGTGAACTTCTCCTTCTCTTTTTCTCAACTCAACTCTCAGGAATAACAGCGACAAAACAAAAGAGAGAATGAAGCGTTCTTTATAAAATTTAGGGTTTTTGGTTTAATCTGATTAAACCATGATTTACTTAAACCGACATTAATTAAACCTCATTTGATTGAATTGACAAATCGACGAGGTTAGGAAATCAACCGGAATTAAACCGACTCCACCCTAATTCTTATACACAATCAAGTCTCATATTATTTTCCAGAACACATGAGTTACAATTCTCCCCCATTAACATGGATTCGTCCTCGAATCCTTCAACATCGTCCATCAGTCGGACTCCGTGCAACCGTCCCAAACGATCCGCACTCCCACAACTGACTCCTCTGAGGCTCCTATATAATCCATATACTCACGTTCCAGACCCTATTTGCTCATATTCACCCACTTCCCCCGTCCACAGGTCGCAACCCATGAATCAGATCGGCTCGTCCTCAGGCCTCTTCCTTAGATTACGGTATCCAGGAAGTCTCACCACTCCCCCCGCTCTCAGGTTAAAACCATCAAGTCATACCGGCTTACTATTAGGCCTCCAGCCTTCAAGCTACGGTATCCGGGAAGTCTCACTACTCCCCCCGCTCAAAGGTCGCAACCTTCAAGTCATACCGGCTCACTATTAGGCCTCCAGCCTTCAAGCTACGGTATCCGAGAAGTATCACACTCGCTCTTGGGTCGTCACCCTTAAGCGTGCTCTCGAATCGTCATCCGAGACTATCACATAACATCCGAGCAAATAAGTCTAAACGCCCCCGAGCATATATCTAGATCAGATATACCTCCCGTGGTTCTCCTACAGCATCGCAATGCTATACTAACCACAATCCTGGAACTTTCCAAAACTAGAACCATCAAACCCGACGCTTTCTATTTTTAGAAACTCACACATATTTCTCTTTCACATGACACCAACAAGTCAAATCTAAGAAATACTCATCTTATTAAACTCAATGTCATAATCATTATACCAAAATGAAAAATTCAAAAGAGCTACAACCAAACTCGACTCAAAACAAAAGAAACAAGACCAACGGTCTACTCCTCGACCTGCTTGTCAAGCCACTTTTGGAACCTTGCCTTCAACTTGGCTACTGACTAGGAATCATCCCGTGACTCCTCAACTCATCTTCAATACCCGCTGCCACCTCAACCAACTCAACACGCGACGCATAGGCTCGCACCTTACACCGCACCCTCATGTCGTGGTTGAGACCCTTCATGAAACAACGCACCTGCATCTGCTCAGGATCTCCCGCACGACCCGAGTACACCAAGAGTCGGCTAAACTCTGAGTCGTACTCCCGCACCGACCGCTCACCTTGAGTCAATGCCAGAAACTGCGACTCCATCCGGTCCAGTGCCTCCACCGGGAAATACTTGGCATTAAAATCTGCCAAGAAGTCCCCCCACACTATCAATCTCTGCTCCCTTTTAGCCAGCACACTCCTCCACTACAAGTGTGCATCACCAGCCAAATAGTGAGTCGCTAGGTCCACCCGGTACGCCTCTGGGCACCTCATCGACTGGAAGTACCGCTCCAATCGCATCCGCTACTCATCCGCTACAGCTGGGTCAGAACCCCCAAAGAACAAAGACATCCCGAACCGATGCAGCTGCTCCAGCATCCGCAGGTAGTACGGCTGCTCGACCACCGCACCTACCCCTTCAGGCTGTACAACCCCAACAACAGGCTGCACACCAGGCCCAACGGGCTGCACCTCAGGCCCAACAGGAGCCTACAACTCAGGCCCAACAGGAGCCTACACCTCAGGCTCAACAGGAGCCTGCACTGGCGGTACCGCATCCGGTAACCACTCCAAGAGCTGGATCAGCAAATCCGCAAGCCGATCATTCTGACCCTGGGCTCCACCTGTTGGAACACCCCCAACCGGGTTTCCAAGAACACTAGTACCGTTCCAGGACAAACCGGCTCCCACGGCACTCACACTCTCACCACCCACGGGCCCTTCCTGATGCGACTGGGACTCACTTAGAAAATCGGCCGTAGCATTCCGACCCACACTCGTGTCGCTACCCGAGGCAACACTACGCTCCCTACTGCGACCACGCCCACGACCACGACCACGACCGACAGCTCCACCTCTAACCATCTGCAACACAACAGAAGGCTAAGAACACCAAACAAATCACCAAACCACACAACTTACCGTGGAATCTCATTGAAGGCTCGAGAGGATGATCTAGGTCTCCATGCTCACACAATTGATTAAACACACAATCAATCAGCATGCAATCCACATCATCATTCCTCATCAATAAAATTCACACATCACATCACAATTTTTTACCAATTAAATCTCGTCCTAGAACCGTAAATGCTCTGATACCAAATTGAAAAGACCCGACATGTTTTTTTAATTCATTAATTAATAGTCTCATACCTACTAATTAACCTAACCGAATTAACCCAACAATAAATCATCATGCACAGCGGAAACATATTAAACCAACATCAATTAATCATAATATTAATTAATCAATCATTCAATAACTACAATTTACACCAGCAACATAGCATGCCTCTAAACCAGGTTCCAACAACAATTAACATATTCATAAGCATAACAACCGAGACCCTAGATCATCCTCCTCTCCTTGCCATCATTCCACGGATCACAATTTACCTGCACCACAAACACAATGAGATGCGTGAGTATTATCACAAATACTCAGTGAGAGCGATCCTCCCATCTACGAGCTATACACACAAGCTATGAGATAACACCCACATATATAACATAAACAAACCATTCAGCAAGCTAAACATCCAATAACACTTCCAATTCACCTACAAATGATCACAAACAAGTCACTCAATCCCAATCGCTTAGATAAGCTCATGGTCACGCACTCACCTTAACAAGGTGATTTGGATAACAAAAACAACCAGGAAAGATTCTCCTCGCGACTGCATCAGCCAAACAACGCCCTACAACAAACAACACAAACAAAAATCTCTAAGACCAAAAGGACAGAAACAGCAGGAAAACTACAGCCGCAGAAACGAAGCCCTAAAACATAAACCAACCGTTAACTTCTTAATCCCTACGGTGAAAAGCAAGATCCAGACGTCACGAAGCTCCCCACAACCTTTGGTACCGATCGGAGAAACGACGAAACTATGATTGCACTTATAAACTCCGCTGATCCCAGTTCGCAACAGAGAAAACACGTCTCACCAAACTGCATATAACTCACTGAGTATTAATCGGAATCCACTTCTGTAAAAAGGAGAATCAACGTACACGCGTTAAGAACAAACCAACCAAAATTCATTACCTTTCGATAAGATTTGATACGTCGTAACTCTATTCTACCAGGACGTGACGAATCTGCTTCTCTTGCCTTAAGCACCAAAGCAAAGCTAACCCTCTCCTTCTCACAAGTGAACTTCTCCTTCTCTTTTTCTCAACTCAACTCTCAGAAACAACAGCAACAAAACAAAAGAGAGAATGAAACGTTCTTTATAAAAGTTAGGGTTTTTGGTTTAATCTGATTAAACCATGATTTACCTAAACCGACATTAATTAAACCTCATTTGATTCAATTGACAAATCGACGAGTTTAGGAAATCAACCGGAATTAAATGACTCCACCCTATTTCTTATACACAATCAAGTCTCATATTATTTTCCAGAACACGGGCGTTACAACTTGCCTATTTAAGGGCAAGTCTCTCGATTGTAAAGGACACGCTTGAATAAACTTAGGAAAATGTTTCCTTTTCTTGCGTCTCTCTTCGTTTTCTCGAGCCGTGAAGGTTAGAGATCGAAAATCCTTGAAGATCCTCGAACCGGGTTTCGTTGATCTTCAAGCCGACCGTATCGTGAGTTCTTCCCATAGCTCACGTCTCGTCATTCGATCGACACACATCCAGTCCGAGTACTCCTTCATTTGTACGATGGGTACTCTCCACCCTAAACCTTCCATCGAAGGCTCCGACGGTTTCCGAGCCTAGTCATCGACCCACGGACGTGCCATCGATCATATCCATCGCACCCGGGGGTTCATCAATTGGTAACAGAGCCAAAGGTTTTATTGTGTTAGGTTGTATCTATCCTTTATCGTTTTTATCTAGTCATTTCTTCGCACTTGCATGTTTTATCGAGAAAAAACCCATAAAAATCGTATTTTTGCATCTTGTTTCGAGTCTTGTTATATTTTATGCTTCCGCCTGCATCTCTTCTACCGAAGATCTGTTAAAGTCGTGTTTTTTCATCTAGATCGATTGAGTTTTTTGATTCTTTGCATCGCTCTCAAAAGTTTTTCGATAAAGGTCGCATCTTTGCATATTTTCTCGATCTTTTATTTGTTGTATCGAGTCTTTGCTTGTTTTCTGGTATTTTGTCGAGTCTTTGTTTGTTTCTTGCTTTCTTTCTGTTGTTCTTGTGTAGATCTTTCGAGTTTCTCGATCGATCTTGTGTTATCGTCAAAAGTCTCGGTAAAGTTTGCACTTTTGCATCCTTCGTCGAGAGTTTTGCAAATTTCTGGTCTTTTTATCGAGTCTTAGCTTGTTTATTGCTTTGTTTCTGTTGTTTGTGTTCGGATCCATCGAGTTTCTCGATAGATCTTGTGTTATCGTCAAAAGTTTCGGTAAAGTTTGCACATTTGCATCCTTCGTCGAGATTTTTGCAAAGTTCTGGTATTTTTGTCGAGTAATAGTTTGATTTTAGCTTTCTTTTTGTTGTTTGACTCTAGATCTTTCGCGTTTCTCGATCGATTTTGCATCGTTTCGAAAATTATCGGCGAGATTTGCAATCTTGCATCTTTCATCGAGAATTTTGTGCGATTTTGTGTTTCTTGCGAGAGTTCTTTTTGTTCTTGCTTAGTTTTTGCTAGATCTGTTCTTAGGGTCTTTGCTTTTCGTTTTTTTGTTATAGGGTGTTAGATATTTGTGTCTTTCCCTTTTTGCTTGTTTGTGTGTTTTATTACCTTTGTTGGGTGAAGGTTAAAGGGTCAAAACATTTGGTTTCTACCACTTGCTTTTTGCTCTTTAATTTCTAGCCATTCCTTTTGAATTCAAACTTGGTCAAAGCCACTTTTGAATTTTTGTGTGGTCTTAAGTCCTAGCTTTTGTTGTGTGGTCTTAGTTGTCTTTGCTTTTGCTTTTTGCTTTATTGTTTTTGCTTTTCCTTTTGCTTTTTGAGATTATTTATCTGATTAATTTGATCTTATACCTAATCTCCCTTCTCTTTTTGCTTGTGTCTTGCGAGGTACTCCACCGAACAACCATCGGTGACCGGACGAACCGCAGTCGCTGCCGGAGTCCGATCGTACCAGCTCTCGCATCTGACAGTCGTCCGCTGTCGCTACCATCCATCGATCGAACCCAGCGATCATCAGTGCATCCGTGCTTGCCGATCGTCGATCATCAGCCGTCCGTACCGACCGTCTGTCCGTACCGATTGTCGATCGTCGACCACCGTCCGTACCTGCCATCCGTACTCGCCGAAATCCGTACAATCCGTCCGTACCATCGACCGAGAGCATTCCAATGCTATCGACACCATTCAACATCGATCAAGTATGGGATATGTCCGGGTCTACTCCGATGATGATTCTTGGAGTGAGTACGACCACCATGTCGATCAAGAGGATGAACCATGGCATGATGAAGGCTATGATAGCAATCCGGAAGAAGATCCAACCGAGTATGGATCACCGAGCTATTGGCCATCATCCTCACAAGCCATCCGCCAACATGAGCCACGGACAAAGTTATATGAAGATGAGTCCGATAGTGATGACTTGAGCTTCGGTCATGAGGTCGTAAAAAATCGATCTCCGAAGAAGTTGGTGCTTACTTCTGAAGTAGCGGGGTTGAGGGATTCCTTTGACTCCCTCGAAGCCAAACTTCAACTCATTGAAGAATGGTATGCTCGGGAAGCGGCATCCAAGCGCCAACACCGTACGTCATCACCACCGGATCAACAAATCAGTCTGGAAGAAGTCATTGGTTTAGGAGGAACCAAAGACAACCCAGTCCAGCCAGCCGAAGCCAAAGCTAGCGCATCCGGCAACGTTCACCAAGAGGAGTCATCGACCAGAATGAGTTCTCCTGATCATTTGGCCATGGGATTCGAAAATCACTCGAAAACCATGCATTTAAATGATTCTGGTCGAAGCATAATGTTGAGTGGATCAGTTTCTCTTGAAGTTGGTCGAGATACTCAACCCGGAGAGGCGTAACGAGTGGATCTGCCGACCAGAATTAGTCTTGCCAATCTTTTGACCATGGGCTTCGATATTCACTCGATGACCATGTGTTTAAATGATTCTGGGCCGATCGAATCAAGCCACCCGGAGACGAGCAACGAGTGGAGAAGCCAACCAGATTGAGTTCTACTCGTCTATTGATTATGGGATTCGAAAGTCACTCGAAAACCATGTCTTTAGATGATTTGGGTCGAAGCAGAAGTTCGAATGGACCAAATTCCTTTGGAGTTGGTCGAGTTATGCTTCCCGGAGACATACCGGGAGTGGAGCAGTCGATCTTCCTGGATTTCAGTCACATTTTGACTATGGGCTTCCGTTTCCACTCGATACTGAGGCATTTTGGGCACATGGGTCGTGGCAGATCAAGTGGTTATCGATCTATTTTGGAAGATGATCGAGAAGTGCTTCATCTTTCGATAAATGGGCGTGTAAGGCGAATGCACCCACCCGAGAGGACAACTGATGGTCCTATCGCTTCAGTACTGTTTCAACCAGACATCGTGAAATATATGCTCCAGCTGGGAGTTACCGAGGCAGTACCCACCTTTCCCACCCGACGCACCAAGGCCGATTTCGCTAAAGGGGTCTCGGCCACAATCTTTTGCAACTTTGGTGCGATCCAATCCTATGTGTGGCATCCTGGAGAGTTTCAACCAGCCTCCAATGCTTTGGAAGAAGCTACCAATGCCACAAGCTTCACCGGGGAATTTCAAGTCTTTTTACTTAGAACTTCAATTTTTCCATTCGATCCCAGTATATTGATTTGTAGCTTCCTTCTTGATGCTGCTGATGTGGTTTCTTTTTGATCCAGGTACTAAGCTAAGTTTTGAGGTCAAAACTTCAATAAGAGGGAGGGAATGATGCGTCCCCGGACATCGAGTCACCAAGGCCGCCGTCCGTCCGTCCGAGAACACCATCCGGTCAGCCGCATCTATCAACCGTTCGGGCAAAGTCTTCGACAAGCGATCATCCCGACGACAACGATTCAGCCTCAACCCTTCAAGACATCAACAAGAATCATCAAGACGAGCAAGGCGAGGTCATCTCATGGTCTTCTTCAACGATCAACCTTTCGACAAGCCGAGCTTCAACCTTTCTCACCGAAGGTTCGTGGAACGCATCACCACCGAGGAACTTTCGATTGAGACAAGCTTTGGGAAAGCTTAGCTCGTGTGCCTTCACCTCCACGTCCGAGTGAAGGCATCCCTAAGACGTTAGGTGAGCTGTACTCTTTTTCCCAACTTTGGGTTTGTCCCAATGGGTTTACCGAAGGGGTTTTAACGAGGCAGCAAGTCTAATGCATCTCCACTTTGATCCCACTCGACTCACGACTTGGAAACGTTAGTAGACAAGCTCCGGAGGCGAGGAAGTGAAGATCCTATCTCCAAGAAGGCATCCATCTTCAATAAAGCCTTCTCCATCGATCCTTATCGATCCGTTTCTATTTTCTCGAAGAATTCTCGGTCGTTTCACTTTTTACCGAGAATTTCTCGATCCTTTTACCTTTTTATCGAGAATTTCTCGATCCTTTTACCTTTTACCGAGAGAGCCGTTAGAAAACGCGCTTTCTCCCTTTTCCTTTGTGTGGAGCTTAAAGACCTACGTGTCTAGGGCAACTTTAAGCCCACTTTCTCGATGACTTGTCTATTTAAGGGCAAGTCTCTCGATTGTAAAGGACACGCTTGAATAAACTACCGAAAATGTTTCCTTTTCTCGCGTCTCTCTTCGTTTTCTCGAGCCGTGAAGGTTAGATATCAAAAATCCTTGAAGATCCTCTAACCGGGTTTTGTTGATCTTCAAGCCGACCGTATCGTGAGTTCTTCCCATAGCTCACGTGTCGTCATTCGATCCACACACATCCAGTCCGAGTACTCCTTCATTTGTACGAAGGGTACTCTCCACCCCAAACCTTCCATCGAAGGCTCCGACGGTTTCCGATCCCAGTCATCGACCCACGGACGTGCCATCGATCATATCCATCGCACCCGGGGGTTCATCATAACCCAAAATGGATTATTATTAAGGAAAATATTGTTATGATATGTCTTAAAATCAACTCACACTTTAATATATATTATATGAGAGGTAACGAGTGCATCATACAAGATCACAAAAGAATTAGTAGTTAAAAGCGATTGAATATAAATGACTATAACATAAAAAGATAATGTATATGACTATATTTTGAAATATTTGAGATCTCATTTATTGTGTGAAATGAAGTAATTTTTTCTAAAACACAAGACATACTACGAAATTCAAAGTCGGACTTAACCGTTAGTTATAGAAATGAGATAAGATAGACACATTCATGACTTAATCGAGAGTTCGCTTTTACCACATTGCACTTTTCGATGGATAAGGCAAGTTCGCTAAACCTACTCTAGCGACATGATATTATTTATATATGTATCTTTACACTTATTGATGTATATGAGGCACCGTAAAGTTGTGTTATATATAGAACGGTGTTACATTTGTATTAACATCTAATCGTAAATGATATCTACAATTAGGATCATGAGCTGGTCGTCAATGCCATTCACTCTTCTTGCAAATCTTTTCAAGTAATCTTTGTTACCATGTAATAATATTAAATCATTTATTTTTCCAAAAAACACTATCGCCAACAATATATATGTTGTATATCGCTTAAAAAGTTTAGTTTAGGTTTAATTATATAGCTTTTATCTTTTAAAATTTGTATGATTATAGTTATGCCCAAAGATTAATATTGATAAAAGAGGTTTTAAATTAAAATCCCGCGCAACGCGCGGGTTCACAATCTAGTAAATAAAAACACGCGGATCTAGTATTTGGGATCCACCCGATTTAAAAACCAAACCAAATTTAGTATGTTAACAAAACTTACTGGGTTAGACAAAAGATGAAATGTCGTCAGGCCAATTTTAATAAGGTCCGAGGCCCACATATGTATGTTCGAAAGATATATCAAAAGTGGTTTTATAAACTACGTTTTCGAATGACATGTTTGCATACATAATTGAATAAACAATCCCATAATTGTAGAAACAAATTAAATTCATAAAATTGAAATAATTTAATCACTCATTAAAATATATTCCTAAGAAATATCAAACAATTTAGTAATTAGTTTGGATTCATCGACTAATATTTAATATAGTTAATAAATTCCTAAAATAAAGCAAGCAATTAATTGGTTTCTAAATACACATTCCACAACAACTACCCAAAATAACAAACCGATATCATCTACTCAAATATGGTAAATCAATAAAATAAATTAATCACTAATAATGTTCATTTCCTAATCCAATATAATCTACTTAAATTTTGAAAAAAAAAAAATCATCTCACTATTAATGTTTGTTTCCTAAAATATAGCATTCAATCAATTACAATGATTCCAAAATCTACTCATATCAACTATATTTCAAAGTGATAGCAATGAACTTGAAAAAATTCCCTAACATGACCACACTAAAATCGTTTATTCCCTTTTAAAAATACTAAGTTTCCTTTAACATAATACATAAATTTTATTCAAAAATAACCAGAAAATCATAACAAACACTTTCGAATATCAAATACTTACCAAACTATAACAACTAAATAAATGCAAATAATAAATACCAAAAATATTCTAGGTTCCAATCTTGAATATAAACACACTACTCGACATCCTGAGTCATTTGGTAAATCATTCTTATTATAACTTAATCATGTCAAATGATAAATGTGTTTAGATCGGTTTCTCTTTTTTGCGTGTATATATATGTATGTTATAATCTTTTGTATATTGCAATCACAGTTGTGGTAACAATCTCTAAGATCTTGAAGAATGAGCTCACAACAGAGAAGAGGAGAGAAGCACCACCGAAGTAGAAGGAACAATATCTCCTTTACTATAATATATGCTTGGTTTGTTTTGTTTTGTTTTGTTTGTAACATTAAAACATAATACTCTATATATAGTAATTGTTTTTTTAGCAAGAAATAGTATTTTTCACTTCTGCTTCCATTTAGTATATTGAACAATATAGATATGAACAATATATGATTCAACATATTGAAGCTAAAATCTCGGTAAATAAAAATTTCAGCAATATTATTAGTATTTGGATTGTATGTATATAGAGATATGAAGAAACATTGAACAAAACATTTTAGTCTGATCTCATATCTTTTTATATTTTTGGAATTCTGATCACATATGTTTTAGCCTTTTAGTTGGTTTTTGCTTTTTCTCTTGAAATCTGATTTGATTATGTGATTTTAATGTGATATGGACTCAAGCAAAATTACACTACTAATCATAGGGTACAGAGACAGCTTTTGCTCAATGATTTTTTTATTTCAAACGTTTTATAAATTATATGTTGCCATTGGATTTACTGAGACAAACATACTTTCTTCAATGTTAAAATCTTTTGTACTCCTCAATTGCCAATTCACAAACCATAAAAAAGGAAACAAACCCATCGAACTATGCTTTTGAAAATACACCTGCACGTACATGCGGGTCATCATCTAGTCAATAACTAAGAGAGATTACATTTATTAGATACCAAAATATATGTCATTATTGTGAATGTATAACGTCATGCCCAAAATAGTCAGGACAATGAAACTTGACCATTTTATCTGAAAGTCAAACAAAACTTTAGGATTTAATTGTATACTATATTATTACGTTATTCAAAATGCTTCCCTTTTAATAGTATATATTAAAAAAATTCTACCAGAAAATCACTTAGGATTTACATGAAAGTAGATCTTACATTTCTTTTGGAAACAAACAACTAATATACATAAACATTAAAAAAACGTATACTTCCTTTGTTTCAATTTAAGTGATGTTTAAGATTTTGGCACACTAATTAATAAAACATATAACTTACCCATTTTCTATAAAAATATCATTAACTAATATGAATTCAACCAATAAAAAAATATGATGTAAAATATGATTGGGAAAAATGTCATTAAATACATGAACCGAGTCAATTACGCCAATTAAACCATTAACTTCTAGGCAGGCCATTTAAATCATACATATACATTGACTTACCATTTAAAACATGAAACCAAAGTTGACCAAGCCAAAAACAACATGGCGTTAAGTCCGATAACGGAGCAATTCACATGGGTTTCCTTCGAAGTGTCAATGTGGCTTGGACGTCATCATCTACACATCGAGCACGAAAGAGAACCCAGGAAGACCTTTCTTCGAATGTTAATTGCTCCGTTTTCAGACTTAACGACATGTTGTTTTTGGCTTGGTCAACTTTGGTTTCATATATTAAAAGGTACGTTAATGTATATGTACTAGGATTTACCCCGTGGTACACCACGGGTCCATAATTTAATATATTTCTTTGGTTGTTCATTTTCGTAGTTGGTTTATATAATTTAGTTTTGTAAATGTTTATTTCATTTAATGTAATATAATTTTATAAATTTGTATTATAAGTAGATTCATAGATATATGTGGTAAACCCGCGGTACATCGCAAGACGATTTTTTTGTAAATAAAAAATTATATTTTAACTTAACCCGTAAAAGATTTTAAATATAGACAACCCGCAGAAAAATATAATCATATTTATGTAAACTAAAACCCGTTCAATCATATTTATGTACAATATTATTATCTATATTAATATTTGTAGAGTTAAAATATTAATAATACTTTTAATTTTTGTAGAGTTTAAATATTTTAATTATTTTAATATTCTATAAACCTTAAATAAAATATCATAATTTCTTTTTAAAGTTTTAATATTTATCACATTTTAAACTTGTTAAAAAATTAAAATTTATAATATTTTGAAACTTTTTAAAAATTTTATTTTCCTTAAATAAAGAACCGGATTAAGCTAATAAAAATTTTAATTTGGATACTTGAGAAATCAAAGTTCATGCTCATTTGTAGTTGTAAACATATTAGTCTTATTTATAAAGGTTTTGAACTATTATCTAAAATTTTCTATCTTATGTAGACGTTGTACATAGGTTTACAAAAAAAGAAAAAAAAATGTAGACGTTGTACATATATTTTTTCCTTTATTGATTGAGTCAATTACGTCCGTTTTCAAAAATTTTAATTGCAAAAAATGGGTGAAAAAATTTTGTATTTTTATTATAAATATATTTTATGTAATAATATAAATTTAAAACAAATAAGATTATATAAATATATTGGAGAGAGATCCGGTTTATTAGTGAGGGATTTTAGGAAATTTTTTGATGTAATGAATATTTGGTTTCCAATTTTGGGATTTGCTTGTGATTTAATTACAAAATTTACTTTTAAGTTTTGTTATTTATTCAAATGGCAAGAGTTTGATTATGCAAATATTACAAAATAAAAGGTTATAAGCCAAAATAGGTTTTAGTACAAAATGTACTTCAAAAATGTTAAGATAGATGATTTAAATGGCCTGCCTAAAAGTTGATGGTTTAATTGACGTAAATGACTCGGTTCATGTATTTAATGACATTCTTCCCTTGGTTGGTCAAAAAATATTATATACATTAAATTTTTGCATAGAAAATTAAAAATATCACTTATAGTGAAATAAAAAAATTTGGCTAAAACATCACTTGAAATGAAAAAGAGGGAGTATATTTTCTTAAAACTAACTAATCAGCACAAGTATGGATATTGTAATAATTAAAACCCTAAAAATAAAAACTGAAAGATATAGTCTATATCATATAGAAAGAATAAGTTTGTCACACCGCAACTTGAAACCTTCACTTTAAAAATTATCGCAAATTCCATAATAGAATTATATAATATGATGAAGAAATGAATGCTGGACTAACTTATATATCCTTATTTTACAGATATACTTACACACCATATCAAATTTTACATAATATGCTTACCATCATTCGCGATATTAAAATAATTTTTTTTTACAATTTGGACTATTGAACCGTTTTAAATTTTATTTAGAAACACTGTTGAGACAAAACAAAAACCAAAAATTGTTTCAAGAATCATAGCCGGCGTACGAACTTAGTTATTTTTTTTCTTAGCTGGATGCAGTGTATATATGATTGGAATAACAATTGATTTTGTTTAGACTACTAATTCTTTTTAGGTATTCTAATAAGATAGTCTATTGAAAATGTCAATGGGTTTGGTAAGAATGGGGTCACACCCTCTACTCATCTCTCTTTACATCAATCATCTTTCTTTTTTAACTTTTTGGTACATGTAACCCATCAAATGCAATAGACGTGGAGGAATGGTGCCCACTCCACATAATTTATATGCTGGTCCCTTTAGTGGGACTACTTACATTAGCACCCAATTTATTGAAAAATGAATCATTGTGATTTTACGCTGTTTCTTATAAAGTAATTATATTAACATTTCCACAACTTTTTCCCCTAATCGCTATCCTTGTAGATGTAGTGCACTTTCAACAAATGAAATCATAGGAAAGTTTTAAAGAAGGTCGAAGTGATCCTTAAGATCATGATAGAAACGTGCGTTACATTAGATATGTAAATCGTAGTGGCCTTGCTTTTAAGTCGTTACACTGAGTCATGGACTCATGAGTATGTTATGAACTTATAGGACATGACACAATATGGAACTAATTATGGCCGGCCCTTCCGTTACCATAATTGTATTGGTCGAAACATAATTTGATTTTTTTTTCCATTACAATGAAAATCATTAATAAGCTGATGAGGATGATGAACATTAAGGTGAGGGAGCTACCATGGGCATGAAAGCATTAGAAGAGGAAGAAGATATATGAGAATATCTACAAGAGAAAAAACTATGGAACCACATGTGAGGACAGTAGTACTTCTTAGGTCTGACAAAGAACTCAGCACATTCTTGCATCGATCTTTGTCCTTGTAAGAAAGGAATGCAGTTGTTACTTACGTCAAGTACACCTCTGTCAAGTAAACCCCTACACCAAGGCCCTACGTGTGTGAAATAGTTATCAGACAAAGATAAGTTGAGAAGATTGTCCCGGAGCAGCATGCATACTGGTTCTGGTATGCCCCCAAACAAGAGATTCCCAGCAAAGTTGAGTTGTTCTACTTTGTCCAAACACATTAAAGAAAGAGGGAGAGGACCTGTGAGCTTGTTTCCACCAATATCAATCACTGATGCTCCTGTGAGGAACCCGATCTCATTAGGGATACAACCCGTGAAGTCGTTGTTCAAGAAGAGTACTTCAGTTAATGTTGACATTGATCTTAGGATGCTTCTTGGGAGAGGACCATTGAACTTGTTGTTTGCTAAAGTTAAGTATAGAATATGTGTTGTACCATCACCAGGTATCTCCGGTAAGCTTGCAGTGAAGCCGTTGTCATTGATAAAAAGAACGTCGAGGTTCTGACCGAGAATTTGTGGAGGAACTGAACCAGAGAAGAAGTTGAACCGGATGTCAAGAAATGTCAAACCAGACATACCAACAACAGCTGTCGGAAACTGACCGGTGAATCTATTGTTGCTGATGTCGAGTTCGTAGAGGTACTTGAGGTTAACGATCTTGGAAGGCACGGTACCTCCAAAGTTGTTTGAGTTAACATGAAACAGAGCTAAGTCAGGAAACTGATCGATAAATCCTTCAATAGATGGAGCAGAGAGTTGAAAGCCATTGAAGTCAATAGAAGCGACAGTGACTGCGGTGTTGTTGTCCGGAGGATTGTCACAGTGGAAGCCTCTATAACTGCAGATGTCTGAACCAGTCCATGTCTTGGTTACGTTATAAGGGTCGAGAGTGATGAGTGACTTGAATCTTTGGATCACTGGATACACCACAGCAAGTCTTTGGTCTAAGAACGAGAGTATCTCTTGTCTCGATCCGGTGAGGCCACCGTTGGTTAATTGTTGAGTTCCTCTGCTGGTTTTGTCTGGTAAAGCTATGGTGCCAACAAGGAAAAGAGCTAGAAGCAAAGGAGACTTCATCTTTGCTACTTAAGAAATGTGTCGGCGATCAAAGAGAAGAAGAAGTTTTTAGTGTTTATTCTGCCTCACTCTTTTTCTTTTGTTTTTTCTGTCTTTTATGTGAGTAGGTTTCTTGGAGTAAGTAATTAAAGTATCATACTACTAGTCACTAAGTTTATGAAATTCTGAAAGTTATAAAAATTGATTAATCATTGGAAGTTTTTAGATAGATCAGATCTTAAAATTTTTTAAAATTGAGCATATTTTGTAATAATCTATACTATATAAAAGTTGAGATTATAAGCTTTTAAGAGCGTCCACATAGAATTTTAAACGATCAATCGAGATTAGACATCTCAATGTTTAACAATTTTGAAATTACAATAATCTATAGTAAGATTTTTTTTGTAAAAAGGAAGATAATAGTATGTATGTAAATAAAAGATATATAAGCTCTTTAATTTTGAAATTACGATAATCTATAGTAAGATTTTGTAAAAAAGAAAATAATAATATATATGGAAGTAAAAGTTATATTTTTAAATATGAAAATATTTTTAAAATTGATATTTCATTTTCATATTAAATAAATGATATAAAACTAATCAAAATAGAAAATTTTAATTTTTTGTTAAATTTAAAACGAAAAATACTTAAATTTTAAAATTAAAATATTTAAAATTTTATTGTATATATTGTGTTTTAGTAAATTTCTATTTCTAAAAAGTAAAATCCAGTTAGATAATTAAGTCAGTTAGCCCTAACAAATCAATTATAAATATAGAGTCTCGATCTTTACATTAGTATATGGTTCCATTAGTTTTGTGGTTATGATTTTTTTTTTTTTGGAGTAGTATTTTTGATAATACGATTTTCTTTGTATTTGCGTTTTTCGAATTGTTTATATGATTTGAGTATCCTATCATCCGTTTATGATTTCGTGATTCCATTCAAGGTTATAATTGTGTTTTTATAGTGTTGTATTATTTTGGTGTGTTTTGATTGTTTTGTGAAATTGTAATTTTTTTGGTTTATTTGGTTTATGTAAAAGGAGTATTGTCTATATTTGGATATTTGTTTGGGAAAATCTTTCAATGAACTTATTGGAGATGATGTTAGGCAGAAGATGCTAAGGTAAAAACCATACTATGATATATCTTTATTTGCTTTTTTATTTTTAGTATTTATGGATATCTTGGTTAGTTAATTTTTTAGTTTGTTTATCAAATTTATTTTGAGTATTCTGAAAATATAAAACTAAGTTATGGTAGAAAGTAATAAAGGTAATTCCGAGTTTAGGAGTTTAGATGGACAACGCTGTTTCAAGTAGTTAATCATTAATATATCGTTAATTCATTAATCGTCAATCATAAATAATTTTTACCAAACTATATCTAATATACCCACGTGTAGCGTGAGTTCAAAACCTAGTCTATACTATATAAAAGTTGAGGCTACAAGCCTTTGAGAGTGTCTACATATGATTTTAAACAACTAATCTATATATATAATGGGAGAGTTCTCTCTCCCTCTAAAGCTGTACACATCAGCATTTTTTCTAATTTGTGTCAAGCCCAACAAATCATTTTAACCCATATATTTTGTTCATCATTTCATTGTCCAAATTGGGGTTTTGGCCTCTTCCATAACCCATGTTCATGTAGTGCATAATATGTTATTTATAATTAATAAAAATTAAAGATAAAGAAAAAAGAAATTTACATAATGTTAACATATAATTTCTTTTCATGTTAAAAACTAAATAATTAAAAATAAAAAAATGTAAAATACATTAAATTTAAAATAGTAAAACAAATACTAAGAGAATTTTTTATTACTAATAAGAGTATGATTCAAACTCTAAACAACAACAAATTTTAAAATAAGAGAAAAATGTTATTTAAATCCTGAATTTACAAATTTTGGCCATTTTAATCCTCGACTTCCACGGTGGTCATTAAAATCATAGACTTCTCGTTGATGTTATTTTTAGATCACCATCTTCTGTTGACTGAGCCAGACTGAACTTGTCGTCAAATCAAATTCTCTAATAGAGGAGTTAACAACCGTTTAGGATCGTTAATCGATCTCTACTAAGTCGAAAAATGAGAATCACAAGGACAAGTGACGTTGTGCTGCCTTAAACGAAATGCCTAAATCCTCAAATCGATGTCGCTTGTCTTTGTGATTCTCATTTTTCGACTTAACAGAGATCGATTAACGATCCTAAACGGCTGTTAACTCATTTGTTAGAGAATTTGATTTGACAAAATGCTCAATCTGGCTCAGTCAACATAAAATAGTGATTAAAATTAACGTCAACGAGAAGTCTATGATTTTAATGGCCACCGTGGAAGTCCAGGATTAAAATGGTCAAAATTTGTAAGTTCGGGATTTACATAACATTTTTCCCTTTAAAATAATTATACTTTGGAATTTTAAATGTGGTAATGTGTTTTAAAATTTAAGTAAATTTTAAATGCATGGTAGAATAATAAAAATTGTTAGTAATTTTACTTTTAGAATTTTAAAGAGGAAAACTAAATTTAAAGTGAAACATAAGTTCTAAAAACCATATTACATATTTTTAATTATCATTAAATTTAAACTAAAAACAAAAGATTACTAAACTCAATTTAAAATACTCTAAGACGAAAATATTTGAAATGTCACACTTTATGCCGTGAAATTATATTAAGAATATAAAAATTAAAAACGTTATTATTCATATTCTAAAATAATAAATAATTAATTATCACATTATTCATGAGTTTTACAATAAAATATAGAGAAATTGATATGTAAGTCGTAAACTGATATGTAATTTGTGTAGATATCTTAAAAAGAAAGTTTACTTATTCTCAAGTAGTACTATACCTTTCTAACATAATCTAAAAGAAAAACAATTTTGATATCCCATTATTTGAATCAAATGATTTTAACCCAAAATGGACTATTATTAAGGAAGAAATTGTTATAATATGTCTTCAAAAGTAACTCACAGTTCAATATATAGTATACGAGAGTTAATAGAAGGTAGAAATAAACTAGATGTCGAGAGGTAACGAGTGCATTATAGAAGATCACAAAAGAATTAGTAGTTAAAAGCGATTGAATATAAATGACTATAATTTAAAATGATAATGTATATGACTAAATTTTAAAATATTTGAGATATCATTTATTGTGTAAAATGAAGAAACTCAAGACATACTACTAGATT
Organism: Capsella rubella; assembly: GCF_000375325.1. Classification (NCBI taxonomy): domain Eukaryota; kingdom Viridiplantae; phylum Streptophyta; class Magnoliopsida; order Brassicales; family Brassicaceae; genus Capsella; species Capsella rubella. The sequence goes on from NW_006238918.1 coordinate 11,219,852, forward strand.
CCAAGTCGAGCTTAACCGTTAGTTATAGATATGAGATAAGATAGACACATTCATGACTTGGTCGAGAGTTATCTTTTACCACATTGCACTTTTTCCGATGGATAAAGCAAGTTTGCTAAACCTACTTTAGCGACATGATATTATATATGTATCTTTACACTTAATGATGTACATGAGACTCGGTAAATTTTGTGTTGTATATAGAGGTGTTATATTTGTATCAACATCTAATCATAAAGGATATATACAATTAAGACCATGAGCTGGTTGTCGATGCCATTTACTCTTCTCGCAAATCTTTTTAAGAAATCTTTGTTACCATCTAATAATATTAAAACATTTATTTGTCAAGAAAACACTATCGCCAATAAAATATATGTTGTATATCGCTTAAATAATTTAGTTTAGTGTTTAATTATATAGTTTTTTTTTTATCAAAGAATTATATAGTTTTTATCTTTTAAAATTTGAATGATTATAGTTATGCTCAAAAATTAATATTGATAGATAAGGTTTTAAACTAAAATCCCGGGCAACTAAATTCCTACAAGCCCAACAAATAATCTAAACCCATATTATTGTTTTTATTTGTCAAGCCCAACAAATATCTAAACCATATTATTTCATAGGTTTCATTTTACTGTTTTTTGGCATGTTAGTTTGTAATTTAAGCTCCAACACTTTTATATCTAAATTAGATTTATTTTCTATAACATCAAAAGGAACACATTGTTTAGTCCAATATAATATAAACCCAAATAAGTTAATAGGTTTAGGTTGTCTCTCACTTACGTTCTTTCTTCTACTGATTTATGTCGTTTCCACTTCAGCTTATCATAATTTAGAAACTCAGTTCCTTTCTGATTTAACAATCGCTCATGAGATTTTTGTTTTTCAAATCTCCACGCCTAAGGTACTTAAATGCGCAAGTTAATTCTAACATTTATTAACAAATTCTAAACTCCATTCCATTGCTTCTTATCCCCAACTAAGTTTCGGTGATTTACCATTTATTTTGATAATATAGGAGTTCAATCCGAAAAGGTTTAGCATATCCTCTCCGCAACTTCCTCACTTCCGAACATTCATTTAGTGCATAATATGTTATTTATAATTAATAAAAATTAAAGATAAAGAAAAAAGAAATTTACATAATGTTAATATAACGTTAACATAGAATTTCTTTTCATGGTAATAAATAAATAATTAAAAAATAAAAATATGTAAAATAAGTTAAATTTAAAATAGTAAAACCAATACTATGAGAATTTTATTAGTAATAATAGTATGATTCAAACTCTAAACAACAACAAACTTTGAAATAATCATACTTTGGAATTTTAAATGTGGTAATATGTTTATGCATGGTAGAATAACACAAATTGTTTGTAATTTTACTTTTAGAATTTTGAAGAGGAAAAATAAATTTAAAGTGAAACATAAGTTCTAAAAAAATATTACATATTTTTCTTTATTATTAAATTTTAACTAAAAACAAAGTATTACTAAACTTAATTTAAAATACTCTAAGCCGAAATATTTGAAAGGTCACACTTTATGCCGTGAAATCCTATTAAAAATCTATAAATGATAAAAAAACATTATTATCCATATTTTAAAATAATAAATAATTAATTATCACATTATTCATGAGTTTTACAATAAAATATATAGAAAGTCATATGTAAGCCGTAAAGTGATATGTAATTTGTGTAGCATATCTAAAAAAGAAAGTTTACTTATTCTCAAGTAGAACTATAACTTTCTAACATAATCAAAAGGAAAAACAAGTTTGATATCCCATCATTTGAATCAAATGCTTTTAACCCAAAATGGACTATTATTAAGGAAGAAATTTTTAGGATATGTCTTAACAATCAACTCACACTTCAATATATATTATATGAGAGTTATTAGAAGGTGAAAATAAACTAGATGTCGAGAGGTAACGAGTGCATCGTAGAAAATCACAAAAGAATTAGTAGTTAAAAGCGATTGAAAAAGATAATGTATACGACTAAATTTTGAAATATTTGAGAACTCATTTATTGTGTGAAATGAAGTGAGTATTTCTAAAACTCAAGACATATTACTAGATTCAAAGTCGGACTTAACCGTTAGTTATAGAAGTGAGATAAGATAGACACATTCATGACTTGGTCGAGAGTTCTCTTTTACTACATTGCACTTTTTCGGATAGATAAAGCAAGTTCGCTAAACCGACTCTAGCGACATGATACTGTATATGTATCTTTAATCTTAATGATATATATGAGGCTCGGTAAATTCGTGTTATATATAGAACGGTGTTATATTTGTATCAACATCTAATCGTAAATGATATCTGCAATGAGGATCATGATCTAAATTAAGTTTATGCAAAATAACAAAAAATATAATTATTGGATCCCATCGAGTAAAATAAAATTTTAAAAGTAAGCAAACTATTTAAAATTTTTATCGATTCTTAAAACAAACACAATAATTTGTATGCAGTATATGACCTTGGCATGACATGTCATAAGTTCATGCTCAATTGCAAAACATTTTAACAAAAAAAAAATACTATGATATGTGTTAATTTTAAATTCGAGATTCTCTGTTGATAAGACTCAAGTTCAAATAGATAAAAACGACCTAACTAACAGAGTACGCTCCAGCTTTCATAAATTATTTTTTAGTCAATGTTAAAAATATGACAATAAGAAAATAGAAAAAAAATATAAAAGAGTAACAAATGGTTTATCGTCACACTTTCCTTTTAAATTAAAGCTTTTAATCTAACAATATTAATACATGTTTCCAAACAAAACCAAAAACATTAACTGAAATACGAGTAATGCATATAACAATAGCGCCACACAAATGAATAACTAAAAGTATAAGATTATAATATCTAAATATGGAAAAAATCAAAATATAGCCAAACAAATACAACACAAAATGTACATACAATCATTGATCTTAAAAAATATAACACCATATAAAAAAACAATTACGGAAAAAATCATAGCGAATAACCCCGCGCAACGCGCGGGTCTCCTCTCTAGTACTATATAAAAGTTGAGGCTATAAGCTTTTGAGAGTGTCCACATAGGATTTTAAAAAACCAATAATAATTAGACATCTAATTAGTTAACATTTTCCATCTTATTAATTAACATTTTTAACTTCTATTTCTTTTTTATAGAAAATATAAATAAAAAGGAAAAAGAAATATAAAGAAAAACGAGAACTGTAAACTTTTGAAAAACAATATATGAAATATATAACTTACATTTCTTATTCTTATTTTTTTTAATCTTCTTATTTTTAACCAAAAAAGAATATTACCAAAAATATATATTCGATTAACCCTACATCTTTTTAGTATAAATAATAAGAAGATGCATCACATCTTCTTATCTTCTTATAATTAAAAGAGAAGTACAAATTGAAATTTGTACAAAAATGTCCTTTAGAAATTGAAATTGATTTTCAATTTCAATCAAAGAAGAAGGAATTATGAAATCAATTAAGGGCAAAAATGGCATTAAAAATTATACAACACATTCGAACATCTGATTATGAAGGTCCGCGTGTTTGTCCGACTCGATCTCAGATCCTTATATGGGCGTCACACATCTGGGCCTTCAAGTAGGTCTGTTCCAGTATCTAAGTATTGTAATATAATCCAAACTATTTCATAAGTTTGTTGAAAGCCCATTAATTAAAAAAAAAGGAATTGGACTTACGCCATTTTTGAAAACCAGTCAATAAAAACAGCATATTTACACAGAGTAATTGTCGCTGATCAAGACGAGAATATTATTCTCTTTTAAACCTGTATATGATTAAGTCTTTTTTTTGTCAACCTGTATATGATTAAGTCTTTTCTGAATATTTTAAATTAAATTATGAATAATTAAAAATACGTGTTCATAATTTTTAATATCCAGATGTATAACCAAACATAATATGGACGATTGATTTAGGTTAAGTTTTCAGGTTTATAATCATTTGAAAACACTGACACGTGTCCAAAACGAGAGGTTTGTGTGTTGTTTCTTTTTTTTTGTTCTTTGACCAGTCAGACACTGACACGTGTCGTCTCTTAGTGTTAATATTTTCTCTTAGCTAAAAGACGTTTCTTACAAATTACACACATTAAGCATTTAATTTTAATCTGTTAAATACTTAAGAACCACCTAAGAGGTTGCCATTAATCATGGTCTTACAAAGCCGGATCTCTTCAAAATAGGCAATTGAATTCTGATAATATAATTTGGTAAAAACTATCAATTAGAGTCAATTAAACCAAAAACAGCATCAGTCACTTATTTCACGATCCGTAACTAATTCCTAATCAATCTAATTTCCCAATTATGCCATATCGAATCAAAGATTGGCTTCTTCTCTTCCAAGTTTAAACCCTAAGAGAAATCCTCTCGATGCATATATATATATAGTAGTGCTTCACGAACGTTTTTCATCACACAATCCACACAACATTGCAACCAAACAAACCTTACCATGTCTACTTCTTTTGCTTTCCTCCGAGAGATCAAGCCATACAAAGTAACCGTTGGTGTTAGACCATCCTTCATTTGGATGTTTCGTTAGCCACTGCGGGTTTGGGTCGATGTGGGAGTCTTTGATGAGTGATTGTCAGATAGTTTTGGTTCCGCAGCACGGAGAACAAATCTTGAACGCGAGGCTTATGACAGAGGAGATGGAGGTGGCGGTTGAGGTGGAGAGAGGAGAGAATGAGTGGTTCTCGCGGCGGAGCTTGGGGGATGCTGTGAAGAGTGTGATGGACGATGGTAGTGAGGTCGGCGTGAAAGTGAGGAAGAATCATGACAAGTGGAGATTTGTTTTTCATGACTCTGGTTTCGCAGATGGTTATATCAATGGGAAAAATGTCATAAAAATCCCGAACCTTCAAATTGGGGACGATTTAATCCCGAACTTTAAAGAAGTCATTTCATTCATATTCATGATTTCTTCATGAAACCTTGCTAATTCATATTCAGGATTTCTTCATGAAACCTTGCTATTGATTATCCTTAATTGTACGTATTTGCCTTTTGCAGATTTCACTGGAAGAATTTAACTAGATAAAACTTGGCCACTTTGCTATCATCCTCAGTTGAATTAGATCTGAATAATCTCTAGAGAGCTATCAAAACACGACAAGAACTCCAGATCTTCTTATTCTTTTCTAATTCACCGCTTCAACTTGATATATTCTCCAAAAGAGAAACCAAACGCTCAATAAATTCATTTTAGAAAGAGCGAGGATATTACTCTCCAAAGGAAGAAAATCAAGCACTCAATGGAACAAGCATCTAATCTAAAAATCCCAGAATTAACCATAGATTTTTGACATGCAAAAGGCAAAAAACGAAACAAAAAACGAAACAAAAGCACCGAAACAAAGTTCGGAAGATAAAGTCGACACTAGACCGAAACTAAACCGGCACAACACCGGAATTATAAAAGAAGAGAAGCAAGCTTTCCCCTCTCTGAAAGATACGAGAGAGAGTTATAATATACGAAACTTAAGTCAAGTTATACACTTACTCTGGTATAGAATAAAAATTCATACCTCATTTTAATAACATAGTATTAGTGTTAGTAAAAACCGTTCGAAACAACAATATAATACAAAACTACACCATACAAAACATAAATACATAACACTGACAACTTATTAACTAACTTTATAACTTGCAAAACACGGTATGTTTAGGAATAAAAATTGAAAAAAATGCTCAAACAACAGATCCGCGGCCGCGGGTTCAGACCTAGTTTGATCATATTTTTTAAGTTGTAAATTCCGAGCCGTCATCCACAATTAAAGTTGATTACTATTCTAAAAGTATTGGATATGAAGAAAAATTATCAATGAAAGCATAAACAAGAAAAATTGGCTAGATGTCGCTCTGATTTCAGGAAAGTATTAGCTGGAGTATATGCTAATAATCAACACAAATCACTAGATCATCATAGTTTCTATGCCAAGCAGCATGATCCCAAAAATTTAAGCATAAAGTGTATGTTTTCTTGGAGGACTATAACTTCATTTTTTTTTTGGATTTTGAACATAATTTATGTTTTCTTAAACACCATTTATTTGTTTGGTTGCACTTAAAGCTAATTCCATATTTTTTTTTCTCTATATGGAACGTGTTTAATAAAAAGGCGTCATGATTGTTTAAAGAAAAAATGATGAAACGAAGAGAATGTCGTGTATTAATTAAGTGCAAAATTGCATCAAGTATCAATGGTTGTTATGGCCCAAATACAAGTTTAGTGGCAGAAATTAAAGATATCAGTGAAAGAAAGCATAAAGAAGACATGCTTCATGCCATAGATGTTGAAACTAGGCCCTCTTCCATCCTAGATGTAGAGTTCATATATAATTCCATGATGACCTATATTAACTTATGAAGTATTACTGTGAAGAAATATGTGTTGCGGAAATGTCAGATAAAGTTATGAAGCTATGATTAACCTTTATGGTGTCCATGATTGTCATTCCTTCTATGTTTCAAACTAATGAGACAATGAAAGATGTTGCAAAGATCAAAGACAACCAAGAGTACCATTATGCATGTGAGGTGGTGAGGACAAACACCGGTGACAGTTTTAAACCTTATATAAAAGGAAACAACATGATTTACTTCTGTTTAAGTAAACCATTAGTAGCCCGAAAAACGCCTAAAAAAGAAAACATAAAAGTACAAGGAAATGCACCAAACCCTCAATATTGGTGATCAACTGTAGTTCCCACCTTGCTCACTAATGATTTGATAGATACATAGTCTAAGTGATTTGTGTGGACATAAACATTTTTTCGCCCTTATAAATATAAAAAATATGAAAATAATGAATGTGAGGAAAAATAAGAAGACATAGGTGTTTGTGCCTAATTAAATATGAAAAAATAAGATTTATTCATGATTCTTTTTATCTTATTTGATTCCTTTACAAAATTGATTTTATAATTTTTTTAACTATGTCTTTTAAATGAATTTTTATGCCTTAATAATAATCTAACTTTCTTTTATAAAAATTTTATAACTACCATTAATTAAATATAATTTTACCAAAATATATCAAATAAACCCACGCGCAGCGTGGGTTCACAACCTTGTCTATACTATATAAAAGTTGAAGCTATAAGCTCCTTAGGCTGTCCACATATGATTAAACGACCAATCATGATTAGACATCTCACTAATTAACATATATTATATCTTATTAGTTAATATTTTTAAATTCTATTATTTCATATACAAAAATATTAATAAAAAGGGAAAAATATATAGAAAAATAGAAATAATATTTTTTAAAAAAAATATATGGAATATGGAATTAATTATAATCTTTTTATATATTATCGAATATAAATGTTATGTGAAAGAAAGGTAAATCTACGAATATTAGTTGTAATAATGGCAAGTCGTGTCTTTAAAACATATATATATTTTTTTTGGTGTATTACTGAAAGTCGTAAACAAAGGCAAACCTTAAATCATGAACGTTTCTTAAAGTCTTATAAATACTTCTATTAGATAAACAATGTGGAGAAAGCGTTGTTAGGACAAAAAGCTAAACCGAGAGCACAAACAGATCAATGGTTTGTTCGGAAAAACAATAATCAAGAAGCTAATAGATGATTACAATTTACAACCAAGCCCGAGAGATGTTGGAAGAGTGCACGACCAAGGAGGAGAAGAGAATAGAGACCGGTAAAGATATTGCATTGAGGGAATCAACGACTGTAGATCTAGAAGAAACAATAGAGAGTTTAGGTAATGAAGTAGAGATGAAATGAGAGGAGATATAAAGGTTAATGGATAAGTAACTGAAAAAGTGTTACAGAGAAAAAGAGTTGAAGGGAATATATAGAAGCTAAGCATTTAGAGGAACAAGCATTCCTCGAGGAGAATACGCAATGATAAATTAAACATATTGAGGTATGATCAAAGAGATCAGAGAGAGTGAATCAATACTAAATTCATTCTAATCCATGTCTGAAAAAGATTAGGAGAAGCACAAAAGGTATACGGAAACAGTGGTTAATGTTTTGACGAATATGATTCTTATCGCACAAAAGTGTGTGGTAAAAATGAAAAATGAGAAAGAAGATGTGGAGAAAAAGCTTGAAGGTCATGTAAGATAAAAGGAAAGAAACAATGAGAAATTGAAGGAGACATTGGTGGGATTAGGAGAAGAGAAAATAGGAGTGATAAGAGAGTTGTGTGTAAGGATCTATCACCATATAGAGACCATTGTGAGTATCTTAAAGAGGTTTGTTTTGTCAAAAAATAGTTATGGCAAGAGGACAAAGACGAACACAACGAGCAATTTAAGTAACTATTTTTTCTCATTATCCATATACGATTTTTGTTTATTTTTATCAAAAATGTTGTTGAGAAAAAGACAAATGATACTTAAATATAAGTGAAATAATTTTTATCTTGAAAGAATTAATAAATAAAAAGTTATAGTACTGTTGCATACTATATGACACAATATACCTATTTAAAACATTGCTATAAATATACCCGCATAGCGCGGGTTAATAACCTAGTCTATACTATATAAAAGTTGAGGCTATAAGATTTTGAAGCCGTCCACATAGGATTTTAAACGACCAATTGCGATTAGCCATCTCACTGATTAACATTTTTCTATCTCATTATTAACATGTTAAATATAATATTTTATATACAAAAATATTAATAAAAAGAAAAAAGAATGTACTGAAAATAGAAATATAAATTAATGAATATAAATGTTAGCCCTCGATTAACTATATTTCTTACGTCAAATAAAGGTAAATTTGTGAATATTAGTTGTGATAATGGCGAGTCGTGTCTTTAAAATATAAATTTTCTTATTTTGTGTGTTACAGGAAATCATAAAAAAAACATTCCCTAAATCATACACATCTTAAGTTCTTATAAATACTTTATATTAGATAAACAATGTGCATAAAACGTTGTTAGATCAAGAAGTGGCATACAAGATGCTGAACCGAGAGCACAAATAGATCAACGGGTTGTTTAGAAAAGCAATAATCAAGAAGCTAAAAGATGATTACAACTAAGCCTGAGAGATGTTGGAAGAGTACAATACGAAGGAGAAAGAAAAGATAATGCAAGAGACTGGTAAAGATGTTGCATCGAGGGAATCCACGATTGTAATTCTGGAAGAAACTGTAGAGACTTTACGTAATGAAGTAGAGATGAAAAGAGAGGAGATAGAGAGCTTGATGGATAAATAACCAAACAAGTGTTATAGAGAAAGAAGGAGAGTTTAAGAGAAGATAAGCTAAGTATTTAGAGGAACAAATATTGCTTAAGGAGAATATTATAATGAAAAATGAAACATACTGAGGTATGATCAAAGAGATCGGAGAGAGTGAATTAAAAAAATACTAAATAGATTATAATTCCTGTATGAAATACTTAATGAGAAGCACAAAAGGTATGTGGAGATGGTGGTTAATGTGACAAAGATGTGTTTGACAGCAAAGAAGTATGTGTTGAAAATGAAGAAGGAGAAAGAAGAGGTGGAGAAGAAGCTTGAAGGTCATGTAAGGTAAGAGGAAAGGGTGACGATGAGAAGTTGAAGGAAACATTGTTGGGACTAGGATAAGAGAAAAGAAAAGCGATAAGATAGTTGTGTGTATGGATCAAACAACATATATAGAGGTAATTGTGAGTATCTTGAAGATATTTTGTCCAAAATGGTTATGGCAATAGGACAAAGACGACCACTACTAGCAATACAACTAACTAGTTTTCTTTTGAGTATCTATATACGATTTTTATTTATTTTTATAAAAAAATAAAACGATACATAAATATAAATGAAAGAATATTTCTTAAACGAATATAAAATGAGACATTATAGTACTTTTACATATAATATGGTACTATATACTTCTTTGAAACTAATCGATATAAATATACCCGCGCATGCGCGGGTTAATAACCTAGTCTATACTATATAAAAGTTGAGGCTATAAACTTTTGAGAGTGTCCACATAGGATTTTAGACGACCAATCGGAATTAGACATCTCATTATTTTTAACAAATTTTAAATAGCAATTATTTTCCATATCTAAAATTATGTAAAAAGAAAAATAAACCATGATATATGGAAAATAAAACAAATATATTAGGAACTATTCTAGATATAAAATGTTGTTATTAAAATATTTGATACAAAGATAATCAAAATAATTGTTTTTCAAATTTAATTAAATTCATCAACGGAAATATTTTAAAATGTGTAGCATATGTTCGATTTTAAACAACCAATAACGGTTAGAGATTTCATTATTTAACATTTTTATAATTATAATAATTTTCTACATTAAGATAAAAAGGAAAAAACAGGATATACAGAATTCAAATAAATTTTTAAAAATTTATATTGGGAAATAATTTTTTGTATTCTAAGATTTTTGTATAAAGGAAAAAGATATGAAACATTTAATAATAAAATTTTTAAAGCTGTACATTTCTAAAATCTATGAAGTTTAAATATTTTTTTTTAAAGAAGATATCCATCATTATTAGTCTCACTAAATTTGTTTGTTTTCCAACTTTGATCAAAATATCCTGGTTATCGATTGATATTGTTTCAAAATTTGTAATTTTAATATTAATAACTCACGTAGAGGAGAAAATATGAAACTATAATTGAGATTAGGAATTTCATCATTTTTTTATAAATAGAATAATTTTCTATATTAAGATTTTTGAAAAAATAAAATAAAATCAAGATATATAGATTTAAGAGAAACGTTAACTATGCTCCAAATTTTATGATAGTGTATATCAAAAGAGAATAAAAGGATAACCAAAGCTTCTCAATCACTATAAAGACTTGGGTTAAGAATTTTAGATCTAGAATTATATTAGATATCAGAAAAATGTAAACTTCGCTCCAATTTATAAAAAGCGAATAAATGGGATAAACAAATCTTATCATTCACGATAATGACTTGGGTTAAGAATTTTAGATATGAAATTAAATAAATGACAAATATGGACTTTATTGTTGGCAAGAGGGTAAGGAATATAAGCCATATATTTGAAGAAATTAATTCATCATTTGAGAAAGAAATTTTATGCGTAATACTGTTCCATGTATTTAGAGAGAACAGAGATGGTTGGTTAACGGGATCTCCGGCTCTGGCAAAGATGATAAAATATTTAGGCGGTTGGATCCTAAAAAAAAATTGCAAGGAGAGTATTAACCACCTAGGAGAGGCCATTGTTAAAAGATACAACCTAACTAGGTTTTGGTTGTAGACTTAGATTTTGAATTCTTTATTGGTGGTCAGGTTTTGTCCCATGATTATAAGAGTGGCGAAATGGATGCCAGAAGTTAGGTTGATGAGAGAGGATATGAATATACAAATCAAAAATATTCTATTATTTCTATATATTGCCAATCGATAATTTTCATGTTCATAATTTTGTAATAGAATGGATTCACTGAAATCCAATATTCTAAAACGTGACCTAGGTGGTTGCTTAGGCGCTGGGACCTCAGTCGAAGTCTAGACGACCGACTAAATTGTATAGATTATATTATTGTAATTTTTAACTGCATATATATAAATTTTAAGTTTTACATCCATATATATATATATATATAATTAAAAACATTCATATATTGTTAAAATAATTTAAATAACCATTTTCTAATATTATTTTAAGATTTTAAATTATTTTTCTAACAAATATTTTTACATCTTTTATCAATAATATCATATATAATACTTTATTTTGTAATTGCGAAAACAAACCTTATAGAAAATGTTGAACGTAAATGAAATAAAAGTGGTTGTAGTTAGATTTTTGAAATAAAAGAAGTGCTAAAATATATGGTTAAGGCTCATACATTATATAACAATGAGAGGTAGTAGTTGCAAAACTTACAAAAAAACTTATATAGAAGTCATGGTTTTAAATAGTCATTAGATTTTTAGAATATTATCTTGAGATAACCTATACTAACAAAAATGAAGTGAGTAGAACGAAAAATTGTAATGAAATTGTGCATAACCAAATGAAGAAGTCATAAAAGTTAAGTATTTGTGATATATGACAACAACGTAATTTATAAAGATTTCAATTGGAACGTTAACGGTGAAAAGACATGGAACATTTAAATTTTTTTGGTCATTTGTTAGGTGTATTTATTACACACACCAATATATATATAATAAGATTTTAACTAACCGTATATAATTTTTAATTTTTCTTACGTATCCATTTTGCATTAAAAAAAAAATGTTATAGCACTTTTGCGTATTATTTGTAAATGTATAACTATTTAAATGAGTATTTAATCTAAATATTTGTAATTACTATTAATAGAAACATAATTATGCTAATTATATTGATTAGTGAATCTAAAACAATTTAAATATTGTAACGCCCGTGTCCCATTTTGGGGGGTGTCGATCGACACCACTGAAGTGTGTCGCTCGACACCAGCCTATTTCGGTTTGATCGGTTCGTTTTTAATGGCAAAACTGTGTGGTTATTGCGTTGGTTAACCCTAGGTCGTGTTTAAAAGAGGGATTGTCGTGTTTTTGTCTCTTCCCAGCCGCTTTTTAACACTTCCAGAGATAGAGAAAAAGGTTCCAGAGCTTCTAAGGGTTTTTGTGAGTCTTTTGGTGGTGTTTGGTGGTTGATCCTGGTGGTTTAAGACTAGTAAAGGCTATATCCGTGTTGTATGGTGTTAGAGGAGGCAGATCCTTCCTTGTTCTTCCCTGTTTTCGTTGTTGTTCTTCTTGTAAAAGGTGAGTGCATGACCAGGCTTATCTAAGCATGTTTGATCATTGTTTTAGGAGTTTTTGATGATTGTTTGATTGATTTTTTTGCTTGTTTGGCTGTTTATTTGATGATTGATGCCTGTGGAACCCCTTGGAGACTCGCTCATATCATGATGGTGATTTGGAGAATAGATCCAGTGAGAAACGCAGTTGGAGCGTCTGCAGAGTCGGTGTCGATCGACACCAATGTTTTGTCTCGCGAGGATAATTGAGTCTTACGATTGGAGTGTCGAGACCGGTGTCGATCGACACCAGTGGTGGGTGTCGATCGACACTGATAGTCAGAAGCGATTCTGGTCTATCTTTTATTGGTTGTTTGGTTCTTTTCTTTGGATAGTGGTTGAATGTGCTTATGTGTATAGCCAGTGGTGGTATGATTGCCTCACTAAGTATTTATGATCCGTGGAATCATGGCGAGGAGAGGAGGATGATATAGACACTTATTGGTGTTTTAGATTATTGTTGGATTTGTTAGGGTGTTAGAATGGAATATAGAAGCATGTTAGGATGATTATGTTTCTGGAATAATATTGGTTGAACTTGTTGATTTAATGGAATTGTTTAATTGGATTTTTCTTAAGTCTTCCGCTGATTACGTTGATTGGTTTGTGTTAGTGAGATTGTCTGGTTTGCTTTAAATGGGTTAATCCGGTTTGCATGTTTTAAAAAAAATGGGATGGGTTCTTTCAAATATAATCAATACGAATATTTGTTAATTAATATTTCACTTTCATAATAAATAAATGATAAAAAACTAGTCAAAGTATAAAAATTTAATTTTTGTTTAATTTAAAACAAAATAAATAATTTTTAGGTTGAATTAGGTGAATAATTAATTTAGATAATAAAATTAAGAATATAGCATTATAAAGTAAAAAATAAAGACACTAACACATGCCTCTTGTAAAATGACCAAACTATCCTTTAAAATAACAAAGACAAATTCTTTTTTGTTTTTAATTTTTTTTTTGGAATAAAAAACTTTACCCCTTTAAATTTGTCAGTAATATATATTTTCAAAAAGTTAATATAAAGTCTCTAATTTATGTAAAAAAGTTTACATTTTTTTCTGCATTAAACATATCTTGAATTTTTCAAATCGGATATAAAATTTTTAAGATAATCAATAGTATTGATAACGAAGCAGACAACGTTCTTTATAGAAACACATAAAATAGATTAGTATTCTACATATTATATAAGTATTTAACACAATCTTAAGTAGTGGATGTAATTGTGTACGTGGTTCTGGTTATGGTTGTGGTGGTGATGAAGATTGTGGTGGTTATACAATATAGAGGTGGTGGGTATACGATCTGGTAGTGGTTCCGATGCTGAATAGTATTGGTAACGAAGAAAACATGTTCTATATAGAAACACATAAAATAGAATAGTATATTACATACTATTTAAGTCTGTAACACAATCTTTAATAATTTAATGGTAGTGGTAGATGTAGTTGTGGCCATGGTGAAAAGGCAAACAGAGAGACGAAATAGAAATTAAAGAAGCTAACCATTGCCGAGTTAAACCGATGTTGAATTATAGACGCTATACCCTAAGGGATACAACATAGAAAACCCAAACAAATGACTTAAAACACACAACGAATAAGAAATGTATACCCTAAGGGATACAATAAAAGCAATCCAGATGACCAAATTAAATGCACACCAAGTATTTTAAGCAATTAAACAAATGACAAAAAAAAAGATTATAATGTAAGAAATACAACATAAACAATTATTTGATTGTTTTAATATGTAAATATGTATGTATTGAAAAACAGTGGGTTATAGAGAATGGGATAAGGAACAACTGTGTATCATGGCATGAGGCCATTTATGGTAATAATACATAAAATATACACTATACCGCCTTTATTGGGTTAGAGTGGTCATCTTGTGAAATATAGATTTTTTGTTGGTCATCCATGCCAAAATCCCTAATTCGTATTGAATTTTTAAATTAAAATGCTTACAACTTTATTGTGAATATTGTGTTTGAGTAAATTTCTATTTCTAAATAGTAAAATTGAGTTGGATAATTAAGAAAATTAGCCCTAACAATTCAACTATAAATAGAGAGTATAGACCTTTACATTAGTATCTCGTTCCATTAGTTTTGTTCTGATGATTTGTTTTTGGTGTTGTTTAGATTTTTGATAATTTTTGTTTTTTTTTGTATTTGCATTTTTTAATTGTTTCTATGATTTGAGTTGCTTATCATCAGTTTATGATTTTGTGTTCCATTTATGGTTATAATTGTGTTTTTTTGTAGTGTTGTATTATTTTGGTGTGTTTTGATTGTTTAGTGCACTTCTAACTTTTTTTTGTTTATGTAATAGGAGCATTGTCTATATTGGGATCTTGATTGGAAAAGTCTTTTAATGAAGTAATTGGAGTTGATGTTAGGCAGATGATGCTAAGGTAAAAAGCACAATCTGATATCTTTATTTGTTTGCTTTTTGTTTGTTTATTATTTATTGATATCTTGATTAGATTGTTTGTTTATGAAATTTGGTATGGATATTCTGGAGATATAAAATTAAGTTAAGGTAGAAAGTAAGAAAGATATCTTATTTCAAGTTTAGGAGTTTAGATGGACGACATTGTTTCTAGTAGTTAATACATTATTCGTCAACCATAAAAAAACTTGAACAAAAATATATCGATATACCCACGAGTAGCAAGCTCCTAAGCCGTTCACATAAGATTTTAAACGACTAATCACGGTTAGACATCTCAATATTTAACATTTTCTAAATTACGATAAGTTTTATGTTAAGATTTTTTGTAAAAAGGAAAATAATAATATATATGGAAATAAAAGATAAAAATTTTAAATATGTAAAATTTTTATTTAATATTTCATTTTCATAATAAATAAATGATATAAAACTAATGAAAATTTAAAAATTCATTTTATTAAATTTAAAACGAAAATACTTATTTTTAATGAATTTTTAAATTAAAATACTTAAAACTTTATTGTGAATATTGTGTTTGAGTAAATTTATATTTTCTAAAAAGTAAAATCAAGTTGGATAATTGAAAGAACCCATCCCATATTTTTTTATTTGCACATGCAGACCGGATTAACCTAACTAATTGTAAACCAGCTAAACCAGCCTTTAATCAATTTAATCCATTTAAACCGCTCAAAACATTATTAGCTGAAGACTTAAACACATATCCATTAAAATAACTAGGTAATGTCCCGCGCATATGCGCGGGTTGTTGTATATTTATTTAATTATTTTAATTTATTTATTATTTATAAAAAATAGATTAAAAAAAATTAAATATTTACGACATTTTTACATGTTATTTATTTAAATCATACAATAGAAACATACATCCATATCTTTTGAATTTATTCGTTGATTAATTGTTCAATTAATCAATTTTGATAGTAATTTTTTTAGTACTTTTAAGTATTTTTTGATAAAACAATAATATTGTTAATGATAAAAATAGGAATGATATTGGGAGAATTTAAAAAATACCCCTTTAAAAATACCACTTTTTAAATTTACCCACTTTTAATTAAATTAATCTCAATTGAGCTTTCAACCCATGCAAGAACATTAAAAATTAAACAAAGAAAATATTGAGAATATCAGATATGGTGGAGGAGGATGTAAAAATGAGTATTTATAGGATAAAATATGATGTAAGTTACAATTCTAAAATAATTAAATCATAGGAGTTATAATTATATTTTATAGTGTGTTAATTGAAGTTAAATGGAGGAAACAAATAGTCAATTGAAAGGTTATATAATTTAAGTTACAATTTAATAGTAAAGTGTGGATTTCAAGTATGAATTAAAGTATATGACTAAATGTGTTAGATATTTGGTTTAATTAAAAATAAATATTATAATTAAAAAATAAATGCTAAATGGACCAATAAGGAGAGAGTGAAACCTTAAAAATTCCCAAGAAATAATTTTATTTTTAATCTCTTTTTATATTCCTCTTAATTTAAGTTATATTTCTAGGTTTAATTATATTTTTCATCCTTGTAGTATATATAATAGGTAGAAAATGGAATATCAAATTGTTTTTTAGATAGGAAATCAAGTATAAAATTCAAAGTTAAAACAAATTATAATGTTCTTTGTATTATTACATGTTGAATCACAAACTAAATATAAGGATCATTATTCTTAAAAGAATGTCTTACAAATTGGTTTGATAATTATATAACAAAGAGTTTATTTTGTTAAAAAATTACATACTTTTGAAAATAAATTAAATATACATGAATATGTGAGAAAGAAACAAACATACAAAGTAAAAGAATGAAGATGATTTCTTTAGCTTGATTTTCTTATAACCATAAAATATTATTATACATATGTATTACATTTAAAAATATAAAAAACAATGAAGACATAAAAAATACATAAAAACAAAAAATAAATAAAATTGAAAACAAAAGTTTAAACTAAATAATTAATCAAACTCTTACAATGATATTTTAAATGAGTTTTCACCCCATGCAAGAACTTAAAAAAAAACAAAGAGAATAATGAAGATATGAGATATGGTAGAGAAGGATATGAGAATGACTATTTATATGATAAGAAATGATGTAAGTTACATTTTTAAAATAATTAAATTAGAGGAGTTATAATTATATTTTATAGTGTGTTTAATTGGAATTCAATAAAGAAAACCAATAGTCTTTGGAAATTT
>NW_006238918.1:11237510-11246764 GCF_000375325.1 Capsella rubella
TTTCAGTTTCATTTTGGTGACGTATTTAGCAGGCATATTGTGAATTAATGTATATGATTAAATGTGTTTTTTTGGTTAAAAATAAATATTATATTTTAAAAAATAAATACAAAATGGAACAATAAAGAGAGTGGAACCTTACTTTTATATATATGATTTTAAATAATTTTCCACCAATAAGGCTTATAAAATTTGTTGTATGATATATGATTAAGTCCTTTCATTTTCTTTGCCATTTGATTATAACTTATAGTGTAATTAAATTTTGTATTGAATGATTGTCATAAACATTTATTTATTTATTTATTTTGTTAAATGATATATGATTAAGTCCTTTCATTTTCTTTGTCATTTGATTATAACTTATAGTGTAATTAAATTTTGTATTGAATGATTGTCATAAATATTTATTTATTAAAAAAAAAAAAATTAAAGCATTAAATGTTTTTCCACCAATAAGGAGAAAGTGAAACCTTACTTTTATATATATGATTCCATTAAACCAGCAAGTTCAACAAAAACATTATTCCAGAAACATAAACACCTAACATGCTTCTAAATTCCGTTCTAACACCCTAACAAAACCAATCAATAATCTAAAACACCAATGAGCGCCTAGATCATCCTCCTCTCCTCGTCATGATTCCACGGATCACACTTTAGCTTTACCTGAATCACAGAAAGAGATGCATATGTATTTCATAAAAACTTAGTGAGGTAATTATCCCACTACTGGCTATACACACAAGCAGCAGTGAACACATTCAAGTATTAACTCAAACAAAACAAAAATAAGTCACGTTTAACACAAAATGACCCGTTTTGACGAGTAGTGTCGATCGACACTATCCGCTGGTGTCACTGACACTCGCGACCATCTGATAAGTCTGTATTTCATCATTTTTTGAGCATGCATTCATCATCTTTTCAGCATCATTCACTTGTTGGTTCGCATCATATTGATCACTTTTTGCATGTTTTGCATACTTAGGTAGGTTTTGTGCATGTCATGCATATCTTGCATACATTCGCATATTGAAGTGTTTCAGGTACTAAGCAGACATGCAGCACAATGCAGAGGAACAAGTATCACTCGACAGGCACACGATCGAGTAGGCAGCAAAGATACATTGCAAATACATCGACGATCGAGTGAGCAGCAGACGTATACGATCGAGTAGCAGATCGAGCAGAAGGGACGCGAAGCAGAACCACCTGTCACTGGATGCACACACTCGAGTGACATGATCAAGCAAAGCAAAGAAGTAGCTGATGATTTCACAGATCACTCGACACGTTCACTCGAGATACACTGTCGAGTATGAAATGATGCAGAGAAGAAATTAAGTGTTACTCGACACGCTCACTCGACCGACAGGGCCATTACAACTTTTAAACCGCTTTTACGTTGTCGTTTAATGTTTTAAGGTTTTCCCAATTATTGTTATAAATAGATCTCAGTTGGATTGCCCAAGGGATCAAGTTATATTTAGGTTTTTGTTGTTAGCCACCAAACAATCCAGAGAATTGTAATCGTGATTTCTTTTGAGTTATTGATATTTTGCAATTAGTTCTTGAATCATTGTTGTTACTCTTCCTATCATCTTTATTATTATGCATGTTTTGAACGATTCTTGTTTCATGATGTTTAACATGATTTCTGCGTCTGAGTAGTGTTAGGGTTCTTGAGGATGGGATATATTAGGTGGAGGATTTTAGTTTGCTAGAGTGTTTATGTTAGATTCTTTTTGTTTCCCTTCTGGATTAGAGTTTTATTAGCTAGTTCTTCTCTGATCAATTGGAACTGGGGCATAGACATTTCATGCCCGAAAGGTATATGATGAAATGTCTGAACCAACTAGTGCCAGAGATTTACATGCTTAGCCCAAGAGATTGGTTGTTTAAGATGTTTATTGACATTAATGAGCTGTTTCTTTATGCATGTTTACTACATGTTTCATCAATGAGAATTGAGATTAGGAAGTGTTGTAAACTTGATAGTTTCTACCAAAAGATTGGATTAACTAGTATTAGAAGTTCATTGTCTAGGGATTAGAATGTTTGCAGTTTGATAAACACTCGAAGTAGATTAGCATACTCCACCTACATCAATAACCTCATCCTTAGGATCTTCTATCCATTTGTGCTTTCTGTTTAATTCTCTTGTTATTTACTTGTTCTGCTTTGTTTTCTTGTCAATTTCAATAATCGTTACGTTTTAGCTTATGCATGGTAGTCTATGTTTTACAGCCTTACATTTATCGCATGTTTAACATGTTCGCTTAGGATCACTGAAAACCAAAAATCATTTATGCTTGCTTGACTTAATCATTTCTGATATATCTTGATTGCTAGCATCACACCTGATTGGATTTATACCTATTGTACTGCAATGACATGATAGTACTCTAGGGTAATTGATAGAAAAATCCTAGTATCACCATCCTCGCGAGAAAGAAAGTGGTGTCGATCGACACTCGCCACTGGTGTCGATCGACACCGAAGCCCTAACTTCGCTCTAGTCGCCTCTCATCGACGGATCCACCACCTCTAACACTCGATGCCCGATTTACCACCTCGTCAGACTCGTACCAAGACACCATATCACATAAAACAAGCATACAAACACATAAATCAATCATCAATCAGAGAAGACACCCAAAATATGCATTAAAACTGCTTAGATCAGCCTTGTCATGCACTCACCTTTGAGAAAGGATTGAATCAAGAACTAAATGCACTCAACAACAGCAACCAAAGACTCTCCTAACACCACAGCTACGAGATCTCTCTTCTCAAGGATAGAATCACCAAGAACAGGCCTCAAAACACTCTCAAACCTCACAAAACCTCTCTGGAGAACTTAGAAACTTTTAGAGAAAACAAAAAGCGTCTACTCTAACATTAGGTCGACACTTTACTTCTTTTAAATTCGCACCTAGGTTAAACCATTCAATAACCACACGATTTCGCAATTAAAATCAAACCGATCTAACCGAAAAAGCTGGTGTCGAGCGACACCCTTCAGTGGTGTCGATCGACACTACCCAAACCAGAACACGGGCGTTACAATAATTAAGACAATTAGCCCTAACAATTCAACTATAAATAGAGAGTCTAGACCTTTACATTAGTATCTCTTTCCATTAGTTTCGTACTTCTGATGATTTGTTTTTTGGTGTTGTTTAGATTTTTGATAATATGATTTTTTTTGTATTTGCGTTTTTAATTGTTTCTATGATTTGAGTTGCTTATCATCCATTTATGATTTTGTGTTCCATTCATGGTTTTAATTGTGTTTTTATAGTGTTGTATTATTTTGGTGTGTTTTGATTGATTAGTGCAATTCTAACTTTTTGTTTATGTAATAGGAGTATTGTCTATTTTGGGATCTATGATTGGAAAAGTCTTTTAATGAAGTAATTTGATTTGATGTTATGCAGAGGATGCTAAGGTAAAAAGCACAATCCAATATCTTTATTTGTTTGCTTTTTGTTTGTTTATTATTTATTGATATCTTGGTTAGATTGTTTGTTTATGAAATTTGGTATGGGTATTCTAGAAATATAAAACTAAGTTACGGTAGAAAGTAAGAAAGATATCTAATTTTGAGTTTAGGAGTTTAAATGGACGACGTTGTTTCGAGTAGTTAATACATTAATTTTCAACCATAAAACATTTTAACCAAAATATATCGATATACCCACGCGTAGCGTGGGTTCAAAACCTAGTAAATATATAAAATTTAAACATGGTGATCATATCTTAAAATTTAATAATTAAAAATAGAGCTTAGTTGTGCAAAACAAAATTTTTTTTGGGGCCTAATTTTCTTACTAAAAATGTCATAATTTTTAGAGGTCCAATACTTATGTTTCTTATAAGAGTGAATTACAGATAAGGTAACTTTTGACTTATGTTATTCCAAAACAGTAACATTATATGTTTGAGGAATTTGGCCAGCTTTTGTTACCAAAAAGGGACAATATTAACCCAATAAAGGTGATAGGAAAGCGAACGAGAAGAGGTTGTTTAGTTGGGGATTTTTAGTCAGTCTCGCTTTCTCTCTACCCCACTTCTTCTTCTTCTTCCTTATAATGTTAGTCTCACTCACTCTCTCTCCCCCCCACTTCTTCTTCTTCTTCATGAGGCCATCGTTATGGCTATATTCGATCGGGCCTTAGAGTAATATCAAAAGCCCAGAAATTGAAAACAGTACAATGCGAAGGACCATCCGGATGCTACCCAACATCTTTTCTGACTCGGTTCTTACGCAACGTGGCATTAGTTGAATGGCTAAAAAAATAAGTAAACGAAACGATTTAATTTTCTTTGTTTTGTCAAAAAGAAAAAAAGCCCCGAATCGAAAATTCTCTCTCGAACCCTAGATGGAGAGATTGAATCTAGCTTCGATTTCTTCTCTGTTAAACGACGATTGAGAGATCGTGAGAGCTTGAAACGATTGAGAGATCTTGAGAGAACGATCTCTCTATGTCAAAGAAAACGATAGACAGAAGGATCTCGTATTCTTCTTCGTCTCGTCTCACCATGGTGTCCTTGTCGTGGTAGCGTCTTCTCCGTCCAGTCCGGCTCGTTGTCACCGTCTTGTGGATCTCCTCCTTATCCTCCTCGGCGTCTCATCCCCGCTTTGTCTCCTTCCCCAAATCGATTATACAAAGGTACATGCAAGTCTCTTTCTCTTCCTTCTTCTACCTTCTTTCTGGATTTGAGTTCCTTCTTTGGCTTAATTTACTTACCTAGATGCATGTAAATTTTTGTCTTGTTCATTCACACAAATATTGCCTTGGATAGTTAGATCTGTGGAGTTCGTTTTTGTATGGGCTTGTTTTATCTCGAGTCAAAACTTCATGTGTGTTATCCTGATATGTAGTTTTACTTTGGAGTCCTCGAATAACAACAATTTGTCAGTTGTACAAGTACTCAATGGTCGTGTTAAGATCTGTTGGTTATAAGTATTTTGAAAGAGTAATTGTGTGTTTTCTTGGTTTGATATTTGGTATGGGAGTCCCTTCTGAATATGATATCCAACTCGATGTAACGATTACATTGTTGTGTTATGTTAGAAGAAAGAAGTTAAGAAATTATATGTATGGAAAGTTATATGAAAATAAACATTCATACTTAACATCTGATTCATTTGTGGACATTATGCATTTGATTTATGTGGAAAGATTAACCTTTATGCATATGATTAAAGTAAACCTTAACTCTTGTTGTTTCCTTTGTTTGTGAGTATTGAAGTTGAGGACAGCTAATATAGCTCAATCGGATTATCAACACATTTAACTCCTAACTAAAAGGTATGTCACACAATCCATTTAGTTCATAGTTATGAAATGTACTTTGCATTTATAGGCATTAGATTTTGTGTCTTTGGCATTGTAACATTTCAGGATATGCCTTCATAACTATTAGATTTTCTTGAATGCAAAGTTCATAAAGTTAAATAGTTGTGTATTGCTTAGTGAATGTGTATTGTCTGAATAGTTGTGTATTGGTTATTAAATAGTTGTGTATTGGTTATTAAATAGTTGTGTATTGGTTAGTGAATGTGTATTTTAGTGAATGTGTATTGTCTGAATAGTTGTGTATTGCTTAGTGAATGTGTATTGTCTGAATAGCTGTGTATTGCTTCATTAAATAGTAGTGTATTGCTTAGTGAATGTGAATGTGTATTGTACTTTGATTGTCTTGCTTGTTAATTCTACCTGGATCTTGAACTTTGATTGTCTTGATAGTTCTGAAATTTGTTTCTGTTTATATCTCTTACCTTTGTTTTGGTGTTACACAACCACTTTATCTTGTTTCAAATAGATTACAAATTACACTTTCAAGAGAGCAATCTTCAATGCTTTCTGACATTTGTTTGCCTTTAAACTTAAACTTTTGAAGTAATCTTGTTACAACAAGATTTGTAATTACTCTTAAACTAAACGCTATTCTATGATTTCTGAACTATAAAGAACTAGAAAACATTAAGTCTTTCCAAGATAACTATTTAGTTAAGAGAGAATAGCACATAGACCCACTTTAATTGTTTAAGTTGGCACATAGACACACTTTGTGAGTGTGGTGTACTTTTGTTTTTTATTTTGTAAAAGACTGAGTTGCATATTGACGTTTTTGCCCTCATTTGAGTTTTTGTGTGTCATATAAGTTTTTTTGTGGATAAAATAGACACATGGGAGTTTGGTTATTGAAAGAAATAAGATAAATTATAAAGTTTTAAGTAAAGATAGTATTATTTTTTTGCACAATCGATTATAATTATTTTTTTCTTACATTTTAAGATCCATTTTCATATATTTTATTATCCATCCGGTTTTAACATAGGTGTTTATTTAAGTATCCATGTGGTATTGGTCATATGGACAATGTATTTTGTGATTTTGATGTCCATCAATTTTCTATGAATCAATTTGTATCTTAATCAAACTTATTATTGTTCTAGTACAACAAGTGTTTAAAAATAATATTCCCATTATTGTAATGGGAAAAATGTCAAAATAATCTCCAACTTTCAAATTGTGGACGAAAAAATCATGAACTTTTGAAATGTCATTTAAATTCTAAAGTTTTGTTTGACTTTTGGATAAAATGGACAAGTTTCATAAATTTGGCCATTTTGGACATGACGTTAAATTTTTCAACCAAAACGACGTCGTTTTTATTATTTTTCAAAACTACTTCATTTCATTAAAATAAATGCTGGAGGGTTGAACTCACGACCTTAGCGCATTTTCTCGCACACACTCAACCACTGAGCCCCAATAACATTTCATTACTATGGCAAACAAATTTTATATATAGACAACACATTAATTTAAAAATAATAAACTAAAAATCTCAATGGTTGATTTGATTCTTTAAATTTAAAAATTCTTACTATATGCATAAAAAACAAATATTATTAAAATTAAAACTAAACAAATAGTAAATATAAAACTATGATTAAATATAAAATTATGATTAAATACAACAATTATGATTAAAATAAAAATAAACATTCAAAATAATAACATATATATATATATATATATAAATATACATTTTTGGTAGGAATGACATAT
The DNA here is from genome assembly GCF_000375325.1 of Capsella rubella. Classification (NCBI taxonomy): domain Eukaryota; kingdom Viridiplantae; phylum Streptophyta; class Magnoliopsida; order Brassicales; family Brassicaceae; genus Capsella; species Capsella rubella. The sequence goes on from NW_006238918.1 coordinate 11,244,602, forward strand.
ATTTTGGTATCTAATAAATGTAATCTCTCTTAGTTTTTGGTTTATTATTCGTAAAATATCACTCATTGCTTTATTTAATAATTTGATTTTTGTATTTCATATTGTTTTAGTTTTGTTATTTTAAATATTAATTATTTTATATAATATTTGTTTCAATTTTATATTTAATAATTATTACTGTATTTTATCGTAATTATTGGATTTCTATCTAATGAAAAAATACTTTTTATTTTTAATTAATTGCATATATATATATATATATGTGATATATGTCTACGTGTATATATGTGTATAAGTATGTTTTGTTTGTACTTGGAATGAAATGTTATCGTGGCTCAATTGTTTATTGTATGATGTAAGTCCTGTAGCTCATGAGTTCGATTCCTTGTGGATTCAATTTGTGTTTAGTTTTTTATTTTAATGAAACGACGTCGTTTTTGAGTTCGAAAGATGAGAAACGGAAACTTTAACAGAAAATTAACTCTGTTAATGGAAATATAACGTCATGCCCAAAATGGCCAAGTCAATGAAACTTGTCCATTTTATTTGAAAGTCAAACAAAACTTTCGAATTTAAATGACATTTCGAAATTTCATGAGTTTTTCGTCCATAATTTGAAAGTTGGGGATTTTTTTTGACATTTCCCCTTATTGTAATTATTACTTTATATGGACAAGTTGTAATGGATATGACATTTTTGGTGTCAACTTAGGGTTTTATGAATACATCAATTTTAATGTTAGTTTGGATGTAATTAAGAAAATCAAGTTAGTGTACATATAAAAACTCAACCACTAAATCATAAATCTAAACTCCAAACCCTAAAACCTAAAACAATAACAAACCCCTATCAATAGCTTCATTTGGACTCGGAGTTGCAACTTAAACCCTAAACCCCTAAATCATATATCTTAAATCATAAAACCTTAAATCTAACCTTAAACACCAATGTCTAAACATAAATCTTAATTATAAATCTAAAACCAAAACCATAAATCATACGCTACATCCTAAACATAAATCTTAAATATAAATCTAAAACCAAAACCATAAATCATACGCTACATCCTAACCTGCAAACATTAATGAACATTCCAGCATATCCACACTATAATAACCACATGGATATATATAGGGTAAATGTGTCTGTAAAATAAAATCCAAATTAAAAATTATACTATGGATGGCTTATAACTGATTTGATATGATGGTTTTCATCAACCATCGTCGTGTCATTGGCCAATACTATATCACTCGCATCTGAAAAAAGCGTGTTTAATTTTTTATATATATAAATTTCATATGATACGAAGATTTAAAACAAACACAATTTAGTTGAATAAAGAAACATGTAACACAATAACATACACAATAACACAAAAAATGGTCTATAAACCCACAGAAACAAGTAGAAAGCAGATCCGTCTTAACTTGTACCATATCAAATTTTAATTTAAGTAAAAGAAGTAAGAGAAGCTCACACATGAGAAAATATATAAAGTAACATCTTAAAGCGAGTAAAAAAGCAAATCTCAACCTCTTGAAATATATATTCCATTCTCCTTATACCAATGTGACGTTTGCATTTCTTTACCATATAGTGGTTGGTGTCTTATCACATGTTCACAAATTCTTGTTATCCACGAAGTAATGTCCATATCGAAAACAGAAACAAAGGCAAAAGAGTGAACATATGCCATTGAGAAAATCAAGGAAGTTGTTGGCACTATACATTAATAACTGAGAGAGATTGGTTATAAAAAAAGTAAAAAATAATAAAAAATAGTAAAGAGGGATAAAGAAACGTGAAAAATGAAAGGGGTGGAGAGAGATTGGTTGGGAAAAAAATAAGAATATTATTAAAAAATATTATAGAAACTAGGAGAAGGAGAGGAGTTTAGAGTTTGATGAGTTGTTAGTCTTTTCCTTAGTAAAAAGTATGGGTGTGTTGGTGAATAGTTTGGGTTAAAGTAGGTGTAGATGTCATTTATAGCATATACAGTAAAACCTCAAACCACTTCTATTCTTCCATATCCCAACTCTATCCTTTAAACCATTCTTTCCAATGGAATCAAATAATAATCCGTTTGGGGGGGGGGTCTCCTGGTTACTTTAGCCTCAACAACTTCCCTTATGACACATTCTCTCAGAATGTGAACTTTT
>NW_006238918.1:11250340-11387699 GCF_000375325.1 Capsella rubella
ATTTGGAAGATATGGTTAAACCAAGAAAAAGGAAAACCGATATCATCGAATAAGGCAAACCTAGAAGATCTCTTAACCCACGAATATAAAAGGGATTGAGGAGATGCTTCTGAGGTTTAGCCGTTTGTGAGAGAAGAATTCGTTCATAGGTTCTTCTATTTTAGAGAGTAAGAGTTTACTCTTGACGGTGAGAAAAGGAGAGAAATAACGTAGAAAACAAGTCGTGTATTGTCTCTTCTTTTGTTTAGGTTAGAAATCGTTTTGGCCTCAAGCTAAGAGTGTGTTCTTAGGCTGTGAGTAACTCCAATTAAGAGTGTGTAATCATCTTAAAGATTTCTAATACAAGTTGATACTCGGTGCGCCGAGTTTTGGGGAATTCTTGTGTTTTCGTGTCCATCTCGTTTTTTCACTTGGTATCAGAGCGGGCATCTTAACCGAGTTGTTACTCAACAAGGTGAAGATCCTATAGAGGAAGATGGATGCATCACGAGAGGTAGCTTTTGTGCAACGGCCAATCATGCTTGGTGAAACAAACTATGGTCACTGGAAAGTCAAGATGAGGCATAGTATTCGAAGTATTAGTGAAGATGCTTGGACTGCGGTTGAAACTGGTTGGACTGAACCATCTACGAAGGGTGAAGATGGAGAAGATGTGCCTAAGCCTAAGGATAAGTGGACTGATGATGAGAAAAAATTGTCCAAGATGAATTCAAGAGCGTTGTCTGCCATCTTTAATTCACTTAATGAAGAACAGTTCAAATTGATACAAGGTTGCAACACGGCGAAGGAGGCATGGGATATGCTTCAAGTGTACTATGAAGGAACCACAAGTGTGAAGAGAAGTAGGCTGGATTCACTCGCATCCCGGTTTGAGAACCTTCGGATGGAAGAAGACGAAAAGGTTAGCTCTTTTAGCGCAAAAATAAGCACCATTGCGAATGAGGCTAGTGTTTTAGGAAAGAAGTACAAGGATAAGAAATTGGTGAAGAAGTTTCTTAGATGTCTTCCACACAAGTTTTCAGCTCACAAGTCTGTGATGACTGTATCTCTTGACACGGACACCATGAGTTTTGGAGAAGTAGTGGGAATGATGAAGGCACATGAGATGGAGTTAGAGCCACAAATTTCTGTCACTGATAAGGGAGTTGCACTTGTTGTTTCTAATAATAGACAGAGGTTTGAGAGTCTGGAAAACTCTGTGAGTATGCTGGTGAAGAATTTCACCAATTCATTGAGAAGAGTTGACAAGGGAAATAGGAGATTTCATGGAGTTTCTCGATCAGAAGAGGGTGTAAGGTCAACAAGAAAAACTGAATTGAGATGTCATGAATGCCAGGGGATTGGTCACTTTAAATCTGAGTGTCCCACCATAAAGAAAAGAGACGTTCAGTGTTTTGATTGTAAAGGTTTTGGTCACTCAAAGATCGATTGTGTGAGTGGACAAGGGAGAAGAGACAGATCTTATGTTAGCTTGACAGATAGTGAATCAGAAAGTGAAGATGAAGATAAAAATGTCAAGGGATTTGTTGCTTTCCCAGCCATGATTCAGGAGTATGACTCATCTGATAGTGAAGACGAGAGTGAAGCTGAAACACTTGCTGTATCTTCAAAAGTCGAAAAAATTGTGGAGGAATCTGAAAGTGACTCTGAGGAAGAAGAAGATCAAGATGTTCTTAGAAGAGAATTTCGAGTAATGTATGAGAACTGCTTGAAAACTAGCAAAGAGAACCTGCAGCTGATAAAGGAGGTGATAGTCTTGAAGGAAACACTTGTAATGGAGAAAGAGAAGAGCACATCACTGGAACAAGAGCTTGCAGAAACGAGGAAGAAGATTCTCATGCTTAATAGTGGAACAAAGGACCTGGAAAAAATCTTGACAATGGGAAGACCTGCAAAGCTCAACCATGGTCTTGGTTATCAAGGAGAAACGTCAATGAGAAAAACGGATTTTGTGAAATTCGTCAAAGGGAACAACACAGAGCCTGTTCCAGCAACTTTCCAGAAAACCAAAATTGAAGGAAAAAATTCACATGGGTGCTACTACTGCGGGAATAATGGGCATATCAAGAAGTACTGCTACAAATTTCAAGCCAAAGTGAGGTGGTTGATAAGTCAAAAGAGGTGTTATCCTTTTTACAATAATTCTTCACGTGTTTTTGTGAGAAAATTGGATTTGTATCAGAATCAAGTTGTTGCAAACACTTCAATGAGATATGTTAAGAGGCAGCCTGAGAAGAATAATCTTACTACATCACCTCAACATCATGGAAAGGGAAACATTGGAAGCATGTCAAAGCAAAAGAATCATATGTCTATGAGAAGAACCACCAATGGTGTCGTGGATCTTCAGGTTGAGCAAGTGGAAGAAGAGAATCATGCTGTTCAGAATTCATATGTCAGAAATCAATTGGAACAAGTTGCAGTGTGTTTCAGCAAGTATGTTAGATCCCTGATGAACACAACATTGAAGATGACGAATGTTGAAGCAGATTTACCTCTGGTTACACCCAAGATTACTCATTTGGAAGCATTGGAACAAACAATCCAGTATGTGTGGGGTATGTCGGATAAGAGGTTATGTGACATTGGTGTTATAAGCTGGATAAGAAGCATCAAGAAGCAAGATGGGATGCCTTTGTCAATACTAGAACGTAAGTTGCTGCTCTCAACACTTTGGATGTGTTTTTTGACTGAATTGTGCCAATCAAGCAGGGGGAGAGTGTTAAAGGGGCAGAGGTCGAATGTTTCGAACTAAAGACTCGATTTGAAGGAGGAAGGTCTGCAATTACGGGGGAGATGCTGAAATTACGGGGGAGACTCATAACCTTTTGTTGGAGTATCTACCTTCCTACCTTCGTCGAGTATGGTGTGCACTTGGTTTGTGTTATAGATTCATGTTCCAGTACAGGAATGCTTGGATTGTCAAATTCAATCAAAAATAGTCAACTGTAAGTGCATGCTTCAGTGGAGACTGAACAGAAGTAAAAGTGTTGAGATTTCAGAATTGCGGGAACAAGATCGAAGATGTTTTAGTGAGACGAAATATTGAAGAAGCATTAATTGATGACGTGGCTCATGTGATATACTTGTGGAGATATGGTTAGTTGTTGTAGAGGATTCGTGCAACCGAAGATCTACAAGATTTGGAAGATATGGTTAAACCAAGAAAAAGGAAAACCGATATCATCGAATAAGGCAAACCTAGAAGATCTCTTAACCCACGAATATAAAAGGGATTGAGGAGATGCTTCTGAGGTTTAGCCGTTTGTGAGAGAAGAATTCGTTCATAGGTTCTTCTATTTTAGAGAGTAAGAGTTTACTCTTGACGGTGAGAAAAGGAGAGAAATAACGTAGAAAACAAGTCGTGTATTGTCTCTTCTTTTGTTTAGGTTAGAAATCGTTTTGGCCTCAAGCTAAGAGTGTGTTCTTAGGCTGTGAGTAACTCCAATTAAGAGTGTGTAATCATCTTAAAGATTTCTAATACAAGTTGATACTCGGTGCGCCAAGTTTTGGGGAATTCTTGTGTTTTCGTGTCCATCTCGTTTTTTCATCAACAACCTACTACTGCCAGCCAAAACCCTTCTCAACCCACCCAAAACCCTTCTCAACCCTGCCAAAACCCTTCTTTTAGCCAACATGGTCCAACTCAGTCTCAAGCCACCCCAAATGCCAATAGGGAGAGAAGGCAATGGACCAACTTAGATGATCTAGTGTTGATAAGCGGCTGGTTAAATACATCCAAGGATGTGATTGTGGGTAATGACCAAAGGTCAGGCACCTTCTGGAAGAGGATTTCTGACTACTATTCAGCATCTGAACATGTATTGAATGGTGCTGGATGGCTGGCAAATACGGTAGTAGTCAAGAAGAAGAATGGGAAATCCAGAGTATGTGTGGACTTTACGGACCTTAACAAAGCATGCCCGAAGGATAGCTTCCCTCTCCCTCATATTGATAGGTTGGTGGAGTCAACCTCGGGGCATGAATTGTTAACTTTCATGGACGCATTCTCCGGATATAATCAAATATTGATGCACCCAGAAAATCAGGAGAAGACAACATTTATAACAGATCAGGGAACGTATTTTTACAAGGTAATGCCCTTCGGACGGAAGAACGCATGCGTGACGTACCAACGCCCGGTGAACAGAATGTTCTCCGATCTTCTAGGAAAAACGATGGAAGTCTACATTGATGACATCCTGGTAAAATCCTTGGATTCCAGTTCGCATGTCGAGCACCTCCGAGATTGTTTCGCAATCCTTAATAAATTCGGGATGAAGCTGAATCCGTCAAAATGTACCTTTGCGGTACCATCCGGGGAATTCTTGGGATATATAGTCACAGAAAGAGGGCTAAAGGCTAACCCCAGACAAATAAAGGTTTTTTTGTCTATGAGTTCGCCGAGTAACGTAAGGGAGGTGCAGCGTCTAAATGGAAGAATTCTTGCGCTTAATAGATTCATCTCCCGGTCGACGGAAAAGTGCCTGCCATTCTTCCAGCTCCTGAAGAAAGGAAGCAAGAACTTCGCATGGACTGAGGAATGCAAGCTCGCCTTCGGGTTGTTGAAGCAGTACCTTGCCAACCCTCCTGTGTTGGCTAAACCAGAGCTGGGGGAGCCACTTTTCCTTTACGTAGCATTCTCGAACTACGCTGTCACTGGAGTGTTAGTTCGGGAAGAAAGAGGGGAGCAAAGGCCCGTTTATTATATTAGTAAAACATTCATATGAGCTGAAGCTAGTTACCCCATGCTGAAAAAATTGGCACTTGCCGTGATAACGTCGGCTAGGAAACTAAGACCATATTTCCAGTCCTACACAGTGGTGGTCCTTACGTCTCAGCCACTCCGCACCATACTTCATAGCCCGAGTCAGTCCGGAAGAATGGCTAAGTGGGCGATCGAGCTTAGTGAGTATGATTTGGAGTTCCGAGCTCGAACGTCGGCGAAGTCCCAGGTATTGGCAGATTTCCTAATAGAGCTACCGTTGGCAGATCTTCAGAAGGGAAACAATGCGAACACACCCTGGGTACTGCACGTCGATGGGGCCTCGTCCAAACATGGAAGTGGGATAGGAATTCGATTACGGTCACCCACGAATGAGGTGTTCGAACAGTAGTTCCGGCTTGCTTTTGATGCCTCTAATAACAAAGCGGAGTATGAATCTCTGATGGCTGGACTTCGCCTAGCTTTAGGGATTAGTGTACAGCGGCTGCACGCATTCTGCGACTCCCAGTTGGTCGTCAGCCAGTTATCAGGGGAGTATAAGGCGAAAGACGAGCGTATGGGGGCTTACCTAACTCTGGTCCAGGAGTTGGTTTCTAAGTTCATTCATTTCGAGCTGAATAAGATTCCTAGAGCCGAGAACTCAGCCGCGGATTCTTTGGTGTCTCTGGCGTCAACGTCGGATCCAACTACGACCAGAGTCATCCCAGTAGCAATACTCGAGCATTCGAGTATTCATTCTGAGAAGATCGAAGTGAATGTGCTCACAAGATCCATGCAGCGTCGTCTAGATCGAGGGGAACCTTTACTCGAACTTCCGGTAGTCAAGCGAGCTAAAAGATCTCGCGCCCGAAGCCTGGAAGCGGAAGCTCCTCGCATGCAAGATGGGTGCGATCCCGGGGCCAACGCCGGAGGCATAAGCCCTCAACGTGAAGTGGATTCCGAAGTGGTCCCCAAGCTTGGGGGTGAGGGGGATATGAATGAGGAATTCTCACCCCAAATCCTGGATTTGAGAACTCCTATTCTAGATTATTTACGTAAGAATGAACTGCCCAATAACAAGTGGCAAGCTAGAAAGATTAAAGTTGTTAGCGCGAGGTTCTGCCAGCATAACAGTGGCCTGCTTCGGAGAAGTATTGGGGGGCCTTACTTGACATGTGTGGCTGGCGATGATCCTGGTATTTTGCTAAGAACGGTTCACGACGGACCAAATGGTAACCATTCTGGGGCAAGGACATTGGCCTTTAAGATTAAGCGGCAAGGATTCTTTTGGCCTACAATGCTGGCAAACTGCGAGACATTCGTTAGAAATGTGACAAATGCCAGAGGCATGCTCCTACATTTCACCAGCCTTCCGAGCTGTTGTCCTCTATCTCTTCTATATACCCGTTTATGAGGTGGTCTATGGATATCGTGGGCCCACTCCATACTTCAACTAGGGGAGTGAGATTCCTGTTGGTACTTAAAGATTACTTCTCCAAATGGGTGGAGGAAGCAGCGTACTCCACCATCGGTGGGGGCCAAGTCAAACAGTTTGTGTGGAAAAAGATTGTTTGTCGGCACGGATTTTCTTACGAAATCATAACTGACAACGGGTCGCAATTCATATCCCAGCAGTTCGAGGTATTCTGTGCGCAGCTGAAAATAAAACTTAGCAAGTCTACTCTGTGGTATCCGCAGGGGAACGGGCAATGAATAAAGTAATCTTATCTAACTTAAAGAAACGCCTCGATGCACATAAAGGTCGGTGGGCGGAGGAGCTACAAGGGGTTTTATGGGCAATCCGAACAACCCCTCGGCGATCAACTAAAGAGTCACCGTACTCACTTGTATATGGAGTAGAAGCAGTTATCCCAGTCGAACTAGAAGTACCCGGGTTCGGGTGTTGCTAAACCTTGGGATGAGTCTGGAGAACGACGAATTTCTAAAGAACTCCCTGGATACTATTAACGAGAGGTGAGATCAAGCCATGATCCGCTTATAGCACTATCGAGACGCCACCAGGTCGGCGACTTGGTTCTCTAGAAGGTTTACGAGAACACAAAGGAGCTAAACGCCGGAAAACTGGGTGTTAATTGGGAAGGGCCTTACAAGATAACATCTGAAGTGCGAAACGAAGTTTACCGCCTAGAGGACCTAACGGGAAGACCAGTTCCTAGGTCCTGGAACGCGATGCACTTAAAGTTATATTTTACTTAAAAAACCATGCTCTTTGTAATCGAACTACGGTCGGCTTGATCCCAATCTGTTTGGGTACGTAGGCAGCCTATTCAAAATACGTCCAGCTCGTATTTAAAATAAAAATTAAGATGTCAGTTCGATTTCTCGCATTCTACAGTTTAAACAATCTAGTGCAAGATCGCAAAAGTACGAGCTAATACGAGCATAAGAATACTTAGTAGAGTATACTAATAAAAAACGGAATGAAATTGAGCGAAGCAAAGCAAATGGGTGAGACCACCGAGGTCAAAAAGCACGCTAAGCATAGCAAAAACATAAGAAACAATCGAAGAAATAGTCTTTAAAGATAAGCAACAAACGGGTGGTCAAAGACCAAACAACCCCGATCAGTTCAACTCGCCGGCTTCCGAGCTCGGAGGAGGGTCATCAGCGACAGTCGCTTCGGGGGCCTTTGGATCAGCGCCTTTGAGAGAGGGTAGAGCTGGCATCCCTTCGGTTGCACCGGGCCATACGCGCTCGATGTCCTGAGTCGAGACATTGGCAGGATTAGTCTCCCACTCATCTATCAGAAGGGGGGCAGATGCCGAACCCAGCTCGAGCTCGGGGGGAGTATCTGCCCTGTATTTATCAAAATCCCTAGGATTGAATTTAGTTTACAGTACCTCTTTTGCAGTCTGGAGGGCTTCGATTTCGTCCCTTTTAAGAGTTTCAAGCTCGAACTGCAGGTCGACAATCTCCCGAGACTCTATCTCCTCCACAAGCATCCGGTTGGCTATAATTTCAGCAGATCGAATTGTGGCGGGAACTAAGCGGTTGTGGTCGCTGAGAAAGACGTGCACGCCCACTGCTGCCTGCCGAAGTTGTGTCGGGTCTCCCTCCGCTCCTCTCGGCGAGCTCTCGCTATTTCAGCATGGAACCGAACTTCCATCGCATGGTTACTAAGCCGCAGTTCTTCAACCTCCCTTTTAGCAAGGTTCTCTGCCTCAATAGCCTAGAGGTACAGTTCCCCGGCTTTTTGCTGTTTGCATCCAGCATCTTCGAGGGAGGCTTCTGCTATTCATTGCTCGGACTCCACTAGCTTCAGGCGGGAGTTGGACTTCTTAGCTCTTTCAACCTCAAGGTGGTTCGCCGCTTCGGCAGCAGTGAGGCGTTTAACCCGCTTCTCTAGTTCAGAAATAGGGGAACGAAGTTTCTTGACATCCCTGGCATCAGGGTTGGAAAGCAACTGGTGCTCGTAGCTCGCGACCGCACTGTTGAACTCAATCAGGGTCTGCGTGGAAATAGAAATTTAGTCAAAAGGTTGAAAAAGCTCGGAATCCTTGGACTTGGTTAGGAGCGGTCATTACCTCCCTAACCTTCTCCGCAAAATGGAAGTAATTCTCCCAGTTGACTTTGACCATGTCCTGGAAGAAGGGCACCCGAGCTCCAGGTCGGCTGAAACTACGCATCATGTCTGCAAGCGACTTCAGAGGAGTTGGTAAAAGTAGTTGTAAGCAACATTGGGAGTAGAGAGAGCTAAAGCGTGGCGGCGAGAGCAAATACCTGGTAACTCGCGCCGAGGTTCGCCTTTCTGGCCAGCAGCGGGGGGAAGGGGAGTAGTCCCCTTCGAACTGGCTTCAGCTCGTTTCGCGGCCGAGCTAGTTTCAGGTCGCTTCGCCGAATCACTCGTGCGGGGGCAAGAAGTCTCCTGAGATACCGGAGTTGAGTCCGGGGCCTTCCTTTTCTTGGAAGCCTCGCTCGCTTCTTTTCCCTCTTGGGTGCTTGCATGAGTGGGGGGCTCGGAGATGGCATCCCCCGAAGCAGACGTAGAATCAAGCGCAGCCACCAATAGGTGACCCCGAGGTTCAGGTGGAGCAGTTGAGCAGGGGCTCTCCTCCTTCGCAAGAGTCTTAGACTTTCCCTCAGCAAGAGCAGCAGCCATCTGTTTCTTCAGCTCCCTCTCTCGGATCTCCGCCTGCTTCTTGTAGGCTCTTTCCTCTCGATAGTTCATGTTTCGGGGGCGTACGGGCTGCGGAGAGCTGGTGACGAGAGAGCTGGTGGGATTGCGGGCTCCGGACTCCTGAATTCTGTGGGAGGGGAAGGAGTCCCAAGCAGTCTGACCACCGCAGAAGCTTAGAAAGCAGTCAGCAAAGGTGCAGGATAGGGAGCCTCGCTCTAGGTTAGCTGGGAACACAAAAAGTAAAGATTAGAATCTGAATAAATACGCAAAGTAAAAAAGAAAGTAAGGCAGTTCGGTGCCCCTCCGAAGTTTTACCAATTTTCAGGGACCACTTTGGAATAAATAAGTCCGCCAGTTCTCCGAATGTGAAGCTGTCAACAGGGAAGTAGAAGTAACCACTCCGCCAGTTATCATCCTTCTCGGGTAAGTCGTCTAGAACCCGGAACCCGGCCAGTGGACTGAGGTAGAAGGTCCCTTTAGTTCTCCCTCCTTTAATGGTGTACAAATGGAGGACGTCTTGGAAAGTCAGGAGGTACACGTGCTCTTCCGCTAAAGTCTGAAGGCATAGGATGGTACGGATGAAGTTCGGGCATAACTGCGGAAGTGATACGCCCAAGACATACATTGCGTTTACTAGAAGCTCCGGCAGCGGCAAGTAAAGCCCGCAGTTGGAGAACATGACCTCGTAGGCACAACAGTACCCTTCCATAGGATCCTCTGGTGACTGTTCGCCGCAAAGGAAGTGGACGCCTATAAGGTCATCCTCCATGATCATGGACGGCGGGTGGGGACCAAACTTCCCTGGAATAGTGTCCTCGATTGGCTGGCTCGTCTGCTTGCGAGGAGACATCTTGCGCAGTAAAGTTCGTCGGCGAAGGATCGAAGGTTGACAAGTAGTGGTTCCGGCGAGTTAAGTAATCGGAGGAGATGTAAATCACGACGGAAACAAAGAACAAAGTCTGAAAGGAAGTGAAAAGAGAAGAAACTCGGGTAAAGGAATGTATGTACCTTTTATAGCCGATTCGTCCTTTGAGAGTAATGATGGCCTAGGGAAGCTAAAAGGTCGAGACGCGGTAAACCGAAAAGGCAACCGCGAATCGAGGCAAATCAATCATGGCGATACGGGGATCTTGGTTCCCAAAAACGTGTCTTCCACACTATAACCATTTCGAAAGACTTGGGGTGTAAACTGTGGGCACCAGAATTGGCACCTCGCAGCCAGTAGGGCTCTTTATGGCCCAGGCCCAGTAGAAATGAATCACGAATAAACCAAAGGGCCCGCCTACGGTTGAGCTGGGAACTGGCGGGTAGAAGTTAAGGCGAGATCGTAACGAACGAACTAATGAGTCAACGGAGCTGTAAGATCGCGGGATATCCGGACAGGAGATCACGCCCAGTTTGATTATCTTAGGACCTAAATATAAAGGGAATGAGGGATGATATGTAAGGGGTCAAGAAAAAGGATATACAAAAAATCAATAAAAGCTAAAGTTTTCACTCTTACATTCGTATTTCCAAAGCTATTTCCAGTTCGAGTTCGGGCAATATTATTCAGTTCCCCACTTAGTACGTTCTAGAACCTCATGTGGAATTAGCTCCCACAAAATGGTGCAGTCTTTCAGCAATGAATCCTACTAGCAACACTTCAAGCAAGAAAAGGAAATCTCAGGATGCTCAACCATCTTCTGGTTCTGTTGTTAATGAACAAGAGAGCAGGCCTGAAGGTGTTAAGGCAATGAAAGCAAGAAGGTATAGGGGAAAAGAGAAGGCTGGAGCTTCTTGTGAGTATCCAACCCTGTGGGAGAATAAACAGAAGATGTCGATACTTGACACTCTCTTAGCCAAGAACCAACCACTGTGGGAGAATAAACAGAAGGACAATGAGGCAAAGAAGGAACTTCAAAAGATGTCGATACTTGACACTCTCTTAGCCAAGAACCAACCACTTGATGAAGATGTAAAAGCTCTTAATAAAAAGCTCATGGCTGAACTATTCTAAGTATTAACTAAGTATTAACTGTCTAAGTAGCTAAGTTGTTTGAAATATGGTAATGTAAGAGTTGTATGAAAGATCAAAATATCTAAATTGTTTAAATTGGGAAATGTTTGAGTTTTATGTATTATCTAAATGTCTGACTTGTTGTTTGTAATATGGAAATGTCGAGTTCTTTGTAATATGATTGTATCTGATGTTTGAAATATATTAATGTAATATTTGTTTGAATCCAAATTAGATCCGAGTTGGTGCTAAGTTGTCTAACTACTTCACATTACTTGTGTATCATTTCTGTCTACTTCATATATTCTCATTCATACTTGTGTATCATTTCTGTCTAGTTCACATTTTCTCATTCATACTTGTGTATCATTTCTGTGTAGTTCATATCTTCTCATTGATACTTGTGTATCATTTCTGTGTAGTTCATATCTTCTCATTCATACTTGTGTATCATTTTTGTGTAGTTCATATCTTCTCATTCATACTTGTGTATCATTTCTGTGTAGTTCATATCTTCTCATTCATACTTGTGTATCATTTCTGTGTAGTTCATATCTTCTCATTCATACTTGTGTATTAGTTCTGTGTAGTTCATATATTCTCATTCATACTTGTGCATTTCTGTGTAGTTCATATCTTCTGATTCATACTTGTGTCTCATTTCTGTCTAGTTCATATCTTCTCATTCATAATGATTATGTATTGTGTGGAACTATCTTTCTGTTTGTTTGTTTTCAGGTGAAGCAATAAATGGGGCAAGATTATTCATACTCTTGGGATTCATCTTAAGATCAAAGTCACCACAACACAGAGGACACTACAGAAATGGAGACTGAAGCATACATCTTGATGGATGAAGCTCATAGTAGAAGTAACATTGTGGGCAGAACTGAACCAGAGATTGAGGTTGGCTTTCCTAACATCTGTTATTGTGGTGGGCAGCCTCTACTTCAGACCTCATACACCAGAAATGATCCGGGGAGAAAGTAAGTGGATGTGCCTAATTTATGATATGCATGTCCTCTTCCTTGTCAGCCATGTCAATAATTGTATGATATTGTTATTGTAGGTACTTCACTTGTGAGAATGTATCAGATGGAGATATGCATATCCATAAATGGTGGGATGTGGCAGTGATGGAAGAGATTAGAGAAAGGGCCAGAGTTTATGAAGTGGACCTTAAAGAGCACAGAGAACAAGAGAGTATAACTGAAGAGAAGATTGTTAAGCTTGAGAAGCTTGTAGCTGAGTTGCAGAAGAGTAAGCTTGATGAGGGATATGAGTTGCTTATTGGTGGTGGCACCATAACTGTATTCGTCTTGTTTCTGTCAATACTTCTGTATTGTAGGTCAGATTATGTTTGAGAAAATATCATGTAATAGAAATGGTTGGTTGGTTATTCGGATGAAACGGTTGGATATTTGTATATCACATGAGTTTGTTCTCATGTGTCACGAGAAGTGTATGATTGAAATGTTGTTTTGTGGTTCTATTGTTCTCCTCTTTTGTTGTTTTATATGTCACAAGACTTTGTTTAATATATCACATGAATTTGTTTTATATATCACAAAACTTCTATATAAAAGAAGGAAACCTATCCCCAACTCACAATCGCTTATCACATTCCTTTCCTTCATCAACATTGAAATATTTTCAGAACCTTTACTCCCAAACTTTTTTCTCTCTAATTAAACCATTTACCAACACATAAATCTCTTCCAAAACTCAACCAACCTTTTCTCTTATTTTCTCTAAAATTACATATTCCACAAACACAACCATCGTCTCTTATTTTCTCTAAATTAACATCTTCCACAAACACATAATGGCTTCCTCTTCCAACAATTTTCATTATCATTATAACTCAAATAATGATGATGATTTTGACAAATATTATCAAGACCTATTTGATAATCAAGTAGATGCAACATTAGAAGATATACCGCCGGAAAGAAAAAAACGTACATATATCAAAAGAAATCGGGAAGAAGGCCACGAACGTTTGTGGAATGATTATTTTAGTGATAATCCTACTTACCCGGAGAGGCTATTTCGAAGACGATTTCGAATGAATAAAGCATTGATCCTGCGTATTGTCAATCGCCTCTCTACAGAAGGTCCATATTTTCAACCGAAAAAGATGCAACATTCCGAAATGGTATATCACCGCTCCAACAATGTACTGCAGCAATTCGATTATTAGCATAGGGCAGTGTGACGGACACAGTTGACGAATATATACGTCTTGGTGAAACGACGGCTCGTAAGTGTTTGGAACATTTTGTTGTCAAAATTGTTGACTTGTTTGACGATGAATACCTAAGGCAGCCAACGGAAGAGGATCTCCAAAGGCTACTCTATTTTGGAGAACAACGGGGATTTCCAGGGATGGTTGGCAGCATCGATGTAACGCCCCGACCGCCATCTCTTCAGTGGGCCCCATGTTCACCACCAGCCCATGGGCCCACCTCTCTTAATGGGCCTCACGTCCTCTCACTAGGCCCATGCGCCCACTAATACCCGACAGCCGGTTAGCTATGTCCGGAAGGCTTAAAGACTTGTTTACTGACCCTACAAATCACCACATGATCTTTCCCTGTGTTTTGGCCTCACACACACAGTTCCGACAACCACTTCCCGGAAGGTCACCCAACCTTTGACTACTCCAACATAAGCACGCTTAACTGTGGAGTTCTCTCAGGACCCTTGACCGAAAAGATAAGTGCACTTTTGTAACATAGGTGGCCAAATTAATTCATTTAAGCCTCTCCGCAACCGGGGTCTCACAATTCTCCCCCATTAACAGACTGCAACGTCCTCGTTGCGCACAACGATCGTCACCCCCTGACAGTGTAAGCCCACCACTCCACACTTGTCTGGGTTCGGCTCTGATACCACTTGTAACGACCCGACAGCCATCTCTCCAGTCGGCCCCATGTTCATCACCAGCCCATGGGCCCACGTCTCTTAATGGGCCTCACGTCCTCTCACTAGGCCCAGGAGCCCACTAATACCCGACAGCCGGTTAGCTACGTCCGGGAGGCTTAAAGACTTGTTTACCGACCCTACAAATCACCACATGATCTTTCCCTATGTTTGGGCCTCACTCACACAGTTCCGACAACCACTTCCCGGAAGGTCACCCATCCGTTGACTACTCCAGCATAAGCATGCTTAACTGTGGAGTTCTCCCAAGACCCTTGACCGAAAAGATAAGTGCACTTTGGTAACATAGGTGGCCAAACTAATTCATTTAAGCCTCTCCGCAACCGGGGTCTCACAATCAATTGCATGCATTGGGGGTGGAAAAAGTTTCCAACCGCATGGAAAGGTATGTATTCTCGAGGTACTGAAAAACCAACTATTGTTTTGGAGGCGGTTGCTTCACAAGATCTCTGGATATGGCACGCGTTTCTTGGGGCATCCGGTACTTGTAACGATTTAAATATTCTTGATCAATCACCCGTATTCAATGACATTATACAAGGTCAATCTCCCCAAACAAACTACTATGTCAACGGAAGGGAGTATAACATGGCTTACTATCTTACGGATGGTATTTACCCCGACTTGGCGACATTTATTCAATCCATCCGACTACCTCAAAGCCCAAAACATTCTTTGTTTGCAAAACGTCAAGAATCTGCACGGAAAGATGTTGAGCGTGCATTTGGAGTCCTCCAAGCAAGATTCGCCATTGTTAAGAATCCATGTCTTTTATGGGAAAAAGGCAAAATAGCATATATGAGAGCATGTCTCATACTCCATAATATGATTTTCGAAGATGAACGACATTCATACACTCTCTTTGACGAACAAGAATTTCAAGAAGGTGCTCCGGATCTTACGTTTTCAAATAATATGGCGACAAATCTCGACGGTATAGGTGATCGTCGCAGAAGAATACATGATAAACAAGCTCATCACCAATTGAAAGAGGATTTGATTGAGAACATATGGACTAAATTTGGCCATCTTCCAAATGATTAAAAGCTTTATAAACTTTGTATTAATTTCATAAAATGTTTTGTGCTTCAATTAATATGTTTCTATCTATTAATGTTTGTCATTTTAATGTTTATTATTTCTAATTTTGTGTTTCTCATTTTTATCATAATTGTTTTTTTTAAATAATAATTTTGATTTGAATTGTATTTTCTATATATTACAATTTTGAAATATGTTTTATGTTTATTTTTATAAGTTTTCAATTTATTATTAATTTATTTAATTTAAAATTTTAACAATATATATTAATATTATTATATTATTAAAACTTTAAGATACTAGAGATTTAACCAATAATCAACTCAAAATCAAAAGTTCTTAACTTACACTATTTAATTATTAATATACCTATTAATGTCTAAGATACATCCTCAAGAATACACCCTTAAAGATGCTCTTATAATGTTATACTCACTCTCTCTCTCCCCCACTTCGTCTTCTTCTTCTTCTTCCTCCTTTTCTCTTTCCATTGTTTGCAAAAGCTTCGTTGTTAACAAAGATTCAAATCAACTATTTTTATATTTTCCCTTAGATCAACTCGGAATAACCTTTGGACTGTAATTCAGTGGACAATCCCTTAGGGCATGAACATTGGTGTATACAATAATTTGGTTCCATTATTATTTTAATAGTATTTATGATGTAGGACAAATGTTTAATTTTGGTCCATGAGCATTGGTGTATATAAGTTTTTTTTCCCACAATTGTAATAAACATATTTTGAGTTTATTAAAATAAATAATTTTAATTAATAAGTAAAAACATATTAAATATGGATTAATATTAAACATTATAAAATTACAAAGTTACAAAAAGTATTAAGATGGAAAAACATACAATTAAGACATTATAAATATAAAACATAAAGCATACAAACATTAAACCAACATTTTATTGAATTCATAGAAATGTAAAACTTAATCTTCATTATCTTGTTGATGTCCAAAATTAGTCCAAATATGCTCTATCAAATCATGTTTTAATTGTTCATGACCTTGTTTATCCCGAACTCTTGTTCTACGAGTAATCATTGTGCCTATATTTGAACCCACACCGGCGGTACCAACGGTATATGTTTGATCGACATCTTCTCCGTGTTGAAATTCAGAAATCTTACGGACATTGTATGTATGTCGTTCATCTTCAACAATCATATTATGGATTATTATGCATGCTCTCATAACATTTGCCATTTTTTTATCCCATAAAGGAGAAGGATTTTTAATAACGGCAAACCTAGCTTGCAAGACTTCGAAGGCACGCTCCACATCTTTCCGCACAGCTTCTTGTTTTTTAGAAAAGAGTGAATTTTTCATACCTTGTGGGAGTCGGATAGATTGAATAAAAATGGGCCATTTTGGGTAAATACCATCAGTGAGAGAGTACGCCAAATTGTACTCCCTTCCGTTGACAAAGAAATTGACTTCCGGAGCTTGACCATTTATAATGTCATCAAAAAGATTAGAACGATCTAGAATATTAAGGTCGTTCATAGAACATGGAGCTCCAAAAAATGCATGTCAAATCCAAAGGTCATATGAAGCTACCGCTTCCAACACGATTGTAGGTTTTCCGGTTGATCGTGAATATATACCCTTCTAAGCTGTGGGACAATTCTTCCAGCCCCAATGCATACAGTCACTGCTCCCAATCATCCCAGAAAATCCACGTTGTTCATTTTGATGGAGTAGTCTTTGTAGGTCTTCTTGTGTGGGACGTCTTAAGTATTCATCGCCAAACAAAAAGATTATTGCAGCGGTAAACTCGTGCAAACATTTTCGAGCTGTTGAAGCACCAATTCGTATATACTTGTCCACCGTGTCACACGCACAACCATATGCCAATTGACGAATTGCTGCAGTACATTTTTGTATTGGTGAAAGGCTAGGCCGTCCTGCAGCATCTTTGGTTTGTTGGAAATATTGGACTTCGGTAGATAGACGGTGTACAAGACGCATGAACAATGACTTGTTCAATCGAAAACGTCGCCGGAATAAATTGTGCGGGTATGTTGGAGTTTCACTAAAATAATCATTTCAAAGATTATTGTGGCCTTCTTCACGGTTTCTTTGGATAAAAATGCATTTCTTTTGCTTGGTGTGTTCTTCCAAGAGGTTATAATTTTCTTAAAATTTTGGTAATACGCATCAAATGGATCATCCTCATCTCTTTGGTAGTGAAAATGATTTGAAGATGATGCAATGTTTTTGCAAGAAAATTGTGAGAAAGTTAAAGAGAAAATGTGAGAATGTGAGAAAGTGAGAAAGTGAGAAAGTGAGAAACTGAGATTAAAAATTTTAAACTCGAGGATGATCGTTGAGAAATTGAAAGTGTGATAGAAAGAGAGAAAAAGTGAGAAACGAATGTGAGATAGACAAATTGAGAAAGTGTGATAGGAAGAGAAGTGGCTTTGCATTTTCTTTGCAATTGAGAAGTTACATATATATATATATATATATATTGCTTCGTTCTTGTCCTACACAACCCACCCGTGACGAGTGAATACAAAGTAAATAGAACAAGTTGTTTTCAATAACACAACAACACAAAAGACTTCACCTGTGAACAAGTGATTTTCACCCGTGAACAAGTATAGACAACATACAACAACACTTTTCAATCCACTTGTGATGCTTATACAATCCCGTGACCAACACATCTCAATCGTCAACAAAAATATCAAGAACCATGAATGAGAAAGGTACAACTAGTCATTACAAAGTATGTTTATACAACAACAACTAGGACAAGAATACAAGACATTCCATAGAACATTTTCTACTTAAACATTAAAGCTATTACAAAAGCAGCAAAGGTCATTATAGCAATAACTAAAGCAAATGCATTATTTTTCTTAACTAGATCTCCTACAACCTTCTCTAACTTAACCAACTTATCTTCAACTTCAGTGTCAGTAAGAGAGTTCAAGCTGTCCTTATCTTGAATCTCCTCCATGACAGCTTCATCCCACCATTTGTGTATGTGCATGTCTCCATCTTCAACATTGGGACATGTAAAGAACCTGCAAATAACATATATAAATTATCAGATGAGTGTATTGAATAACAGCAAATGTCTCTTGCAATTTAGAAAACGTCTCTGAGACTTAGCAAGCACCCTACCTTCTTCCTCTATCATTGAGGTTGTAGCAAGTAGATAGCACATGTCTTCCACCACAATAACACACCTTTGGAAACCCAAACTCAACCTCAGTTTGAGGAGGGTACTGAAGGTTCTGAGCCATGATGAATCTACTCTCTTCTTCATCCATGTGAATAGCCCTGTTGATCAAGGTACTCTCCCCTTCATCAATCAATATCAAAGCGTCTGTTTCCATGTCTTCAATGTCCTCATGCAAATCATATTAATCTTCGGATGATGGCTGAGAGTAGATGTAGTCATGGACCATCTGGTTTAAACCTCAGAAAACAACAACAAATATAACATTAGAGAAAACATAAGTAGTCAGACAACAATGAATGATCAATGCAACAGGAAACAGATGCATAAGCACTTTGAGACATACTTTGAGATATGCAACAGAAACTAAAGCATAAGCACAAACTATATTGAATACTTTGAGTCATACTTTGAATTATGCAACAGAAACTAAAGCATAAGCACAAACTATATTGTATACTTTGAGTCATACTTTGAGACATACAACAGAAAACTAAAGCAAACAAAACATAAGTTATCATATCCAAAAGCAAACAATGGACTCAGAAAATGTTAAGATCACATAATATTTATATATATGAAACAGAAATGACAATGAAAGCTGATTACATTATAATAGCATATATATATATATATTATTACACAAAAGCCGATTACATTATAATAGCCAAAAGGATACATAATCAAATATATCTAACATAATCAGAATACATAAACTGAATAAAACATGAAGTCTCAGAAATACTGAGACACTATCTTTTGCTCGATAACTTCCTCAGAAACACTAAGTGGTTCCTTTTTAGCAAGAAGTGTATCTAAGATAGCAAGCTTTTGTAATTTCTCGGTTTCAACCATCTCCTCTTTTTTGATTTCCCACATGCTCCTATAATCAGCAACATCCTTCCCTTGAGCACTACTCCTTTTAGCCTTTGCAGCCTTCACAGCTTCAGGTCTTATCTCACATTCTTGGACATTGCTGGTCACAGATTGTGATGCTTCTTCAACTGGCTTCCTCTTTGTTGTGCCTTTGGGTTTAGCAGTGTTGATAGTGTTGAGAGACATACACTTCTGTTCAAACCTTAACATGCACCAATAACGTTCCATTGTAAACTTTGACTTTGTAGTCAGAATGATATATCTCATGAGCCACCTTAAGGACATCATT
Organism: Capsella rubella; assembly: GCF_000375325.1. Lineage (NCBI taxonomy): Eukaryota > Viridiplantae > Streptophyta > Magnoliopsida > Brassicales > Brassicaceae > Capsella > Capsella rubella. The sequence goes on from NW_006238918.1 coordinate 11,269,536, forward strand.
CTGTGGCTGTCCTGAACTGTTTTGTCTCTTTGCGGTTGCATAACTTCCACATAACTTGTTTTCAAAATCAATTTTCTTATGCCACCTCTGCTTACAGTTCACCTTCAGTGCTTGTTGACCTCTCTTTGTGGAAGTGGGAGAAGCTGCATAATACTCCCCCACCCTTTTCCAAAAGCAACCAGACTTCTATTGATTCCCAATGATGTTCAGCTATGCACTGATGAGAACTTCATCATCAGCCGGGTTCCATTTCATCATCAGCCGGGTTCCATGCACTAGTATGAAGTTGAATAGAAGATGGTGGGGAAGAGAGAAGGATGCTATGAAGTTAAATATGTGAGATAGAAGATGGTGGAGAAGAGAGAAGGATGCTTTCAAGTTTAATAGGTGAGATAGACAATGGTGGAGAAGAGAGAAGGATGCTTTCAAGTAATAACTCATAACCTTCTACCTACATATGTCTAATCAAAAGTTTTTTACATTTAACTCTACCAGAATATTCAGATTTTATAAGTTGTACTAGCTACTTGAGATGGTACTCTCAGTCAATGCTCTTAGCTAGTACTTAAAAACAATATGAATACAGCAAACAAGAATCATAAGTAGCTAGTACACATGCAATAAATCTCAGTCATTATGATAACTAGCTAGTATAGAACCATTGACATCAATTTGCCTCACTCAATGAGCTAACTTGGTTGGAAAAAGTTGCAATTTTTACTTTCTATCTATATCACTTTCTTTAATGAGCCACACTAGCTATTACACCCAAACAACATGAATAGAGCAAACAACAAACATGAACAACATGAATACGGCTAACAACATGCCTAACTATTACACTTTCAACAACCAAATGACAAGCAAACAACAAGCCTAACTATTACAGTTTTACCAAGCAAACGAGAAGTAAATCTGAAGCAAATAAACTTAACTACCAAAGAACAATCTTTCTGTTTTGAACAAGCAAACAACAAGCCTGCCTATTACAGTTTCACCAAGCAAACGAGAAGCAAATCTGAAGCAAATAAACTTAACTAGCAAAGAACAATCATTCTGTTTTGAACAAACAAACAACAAGCCTACCTATTACAGTTTCACCAAGCAAACGAGAAGCAAATCTGAAGCAAATAAACTTAACTACCAAAGAACAATCATTCTGTTTTGAATATGCTAAAACATATAAGTATTGAATATGCTAAAAGGGAATGAGTATCACCTTTAAATGTCGATTAAATTAGTGCTTTCTAGTCTTTTATTATTATATATTCACCAAGTTACGTCACCAAATTACTAAACCATAAACTCTTTAATCAATTAGGTTTGGGAATTTTACTCAAACATCACAAAAAAATAAAAGTATTACTAGATTGGAGGATGGGTAAAACTTTTTTTAAAAGGCAATTGTGCCTTTTTGGGTGTGATAGGGGAGAAAAAGATCACAGAAATGCCACAAAAGTAAAAGTCACGTAAACAGTTTGGAGAGAGTTATTTCAAAGTTTGGAGGGAAGCTTTCTACCTCCGTGATTCACCAAGTTCCTCCTCCAACGTTGAAGACCGGAAAACAGAAACGAAAAATCACTGAGATCTACTATTAGCTACGAGGAAAAAAAAACGAAACTCTTCTTATTCTTCTTCATTAGGTTTTAATTATCTTATTTACTTATCTTTTTTCTTTTTCTATTTATTATTAGTAATGACAGTAATAGTAAATATCGTAAAAACAAAAAGCTTTAAGGTCTTTTTCAAATTTATTTGTGATGTTTGAGTAACACTTTGCTTCAACGTGTTATTTGATTAAACCTCAAGCTTGTATATGCTGTTTCAGTAATTATCTCATTAGGTTTTCAATAATACCACTTACAGTCACTTTCTGAAAAGTATTATCACGTAGACTCACTTTTTCAAACAACAATAATATGAGTAAAATATTTTACGATTTTGGCCTACTAAAGTTCTTATATTATCTAAAATGCCATCAAACTAAACTATTAACTAAATACTTACTCTATCTTCATCTTCCTCTTTCGATTCTTTCTTTTTCGTCATCTTTCTCTTTCTCTTTTCCGTTTCAGTCACTTAATGTTATTATTATTAAAATAGTTTTTATATATTTTTGTACAATACACAGTGATAATATATTTTTATACATTTTAAGATACATTTTGCTGTAAACAATCTCCTCTAATTTCTTTTCCCCTCACCTTTATCGGGCTAATATTGTCCTTTTTGCTCCACCCTCATCATAGATCCATCGTCTTAAACTTCCTCCACCCGTCGCATCGCACACCAAAATAATATCTCTCCATCGCGCCGAAATCGTAAATCTACCTTCTAAACCTTCATTCTCCATCCCGCAATAACACTAGCCAACCAATTTAAACATTCTCGGTTATTGGTGTCATATTCCCCATGTTTCACTAACCAACCAAATATCCCTCGTTCGCCATCCTTCTGCCGCCCTATTCAAAGACCCATGTACATCCTCCCTTCGCTTGAAACCTAGCCAACCAATTAAACTTGCTTCACTGTTTACAGACATCTTTTGTGTTGAAATCACAGACGATGTTACCAGAAAATCCAGGTATTTCAGCCTGCAATAACCAAACAAATTCATGGTGAATTTTTACCCATCTACAAAAGATTCAAAAAACCACAAACCCCTATCCAGAAATGGTTACCTGCGCAGCCATGTCTCCTTAACACACAAACCCAAAACCTAATCTCAGTTTTTATATTGTTTATCCCTAAATACCAACAAACTATAAAACCCCCTATTTCCGTTGTCGCTTAAGCAACGGCTCTCCTACATATGGTGTCTTTAACGTTTTCGATGGTGCCTTTTTTGCTTATTTCCAGTTTCTATTAAAGTTGCACCTTCATGCTCTTTCTTGTTCTTCAACTTCTCTTTCTTGTTCTCCTTCTTCTTGTTCTTCCTCTCACCTACAAAAAATTTACAATAATCCACCACTAGGACAAGCAAGTAATCCTTTACTCCATAAATGTTAACATAAAAACTACACTTACTTATAACATTGGCATTTGGAGAAAGTGGGTCACTAGGCATACCCATATCCATGGTTGTCCCTTGAACAAAAGTGGTTGGTGTCCCGTGAACAAAATAGGTTGGTGTTTGAGGATGGAAACCCATTGGGAAAATGGTTTTCTGTTCACTTTCTTTGACTAGGATGGCGGCAACAGAGATTTCAAGAGCATTCTCTCTTGAATTCATCTCTGCCAGCTTCTTCATTATTAGCTCAAATCCTTTATCTATCGAATCCTTTAGTGAGCTTATAGATGCATAGGGAACTTCATATCCATGTTGATTGACTCCATTAAAAGTTTGTGGAACTCCATATTCAGTGATCAGTCGAGAAATCAAATCTAATTCATACATGCTTTTCCACCATATCTTCTTCTTATCTACGCTTAGACGGTCTCTCCAACTACCAATGATTGGATTAATAGAACCAATTCCATCATCAACACCATCATCAGTTATGCGAGCCAAAAGAGTTTTCTCATCTCAATCCGGTTCCAAAATGCTCATAACATCTTTTGAGTGCACATATATATTTAGTTTCCATGAATTCTTGAAAAATATTAATTTCCAAATTAAGTTTAACTCTAACCGTATTCTTTGCAAGGGCTTCATTGATTTCTTGCAAATTAAAACCTTTCATGCAGCTATTAGTGAATTTGTGCTTACACATCCTTGGAGAGTCCTTCTCTACGGGTACAACTTCTCTCAAAGTGTTACCAAGATGTGGAATACCCTCAAATGCCAGAATCTACAGTTAAAGTTACAATCTGTGAGAGTTAAATGGGAAGAAATAATATTTCAATACGTAAACGCTTGAATCATAGAGATTTACCTCCAAAGGAAGAATGAATCAACAAGCACAAGTTTGTGCTTTCGGTTTGACGGTCCCTTTCAAGTTCTTCATCACGCTCCAAATCCCTTTCATACACTCATCAAATGAATACCGCCCACAGGGAAATTTTTTGCAAACATTGAAATCATCAACAACTCTTAGAAGGAAACTCTCTATGTTTCCATCATCCTTAGAGTGTGCTTTCACTACCTTGCATATCTTTAACTTTAGTTTTATCAGTTCTTTTAAACATCCTCTCAGCAAACGTGAAATCCCCCATTTTCTCATAGTATTTCGGATACTCACGGCAGTCTAATCTAGATAGCAACGCGTGCTGTTTCAAAGAATACCTAATAGATACTCCATTTACCACAAACCAGCTCTCTCTTACCATATCCGTTTTACATGTGCGAAATAAAAGCATCCAGAAGCCTTGCATCAAGTGGTTTGGCTCCTTATGCATGTGAAATATATGCATGAAGTATGAATGCTGCCTGAGCCAACTGATATCTTGTTTAAACGACTCTATGAATTCCACTGTTTGCGTCACAATACGCCTACTTCCTAACTTACAACCCTTTGTGTATTCAGTTGGAGTAAAGAACATTCCTTCTAGCGGTAGTGGTTGGGAATCATCATTGGTATCTTCAGAATCCTCTTTGTTATCCTCACCAAGATCATCACCATCATGATCCTCACCATTATCTTTCTCAGCTGTTTCATACTCACCAAGATCCATATTATCGCCAGCCTTATCCTCACCATCATTATCCTCACCATCATCATCCTCACCCTCATTACCATCACTATCATCATCCTCTACATCATCATGCTCACCAACCTCATAACCATCTTGGCTTTCATTATCAGCAGCCTTATCCTCACCATCATCATTACATGTATCCTGGTAATGCAAACACAATTAAAAATTACTTAGTTGTTCTAGTTCTTCATATTGGTCCGTAGGAAACAAATGTTAGTTGTACTAGTTGATTGTTTCCATTATTCCTAAATTTCTATCAAGCTGTTTTAAAACCATTATAATATATATACCTTATCTTTCCAAGTGATTACCGTTAATAGAAAGTGGAAAATTCTGTTCTTGGTGTATGTTTTGGTTTGTTCAGTTGTGTTGATTTTTTTGGGGGTGTATACTTTGGGAAGGATATGGGTTCAGTTGTTTTGACTATCTCGTGCTTTGTCCTAATCACTTTCCTGCACGATTTTCTGCATATATTTCACTACAAGAAAACATATCAATTTCCGACCACCATTTCCGACCAAAATAATAGTCGGAAATTTTCCGACAAATTTCCAACCATTTTCCCACTAATTTCTGAGGAATTAAAATTCGTCAAAAATTAGTCGGAAATTAGCAAAAATTTCCGACCAAACAAAAGTGGTCGAAAATTTGTCAAATTATTTGGTCGGAAATTTAGTGGTCGTCGGAATTTAGTCGTAACTTCATCGAAACATATATTATTCTTGTTTTTGTATTTTTTATTTTCATAATAAAATAAGTGGTTGGAAATTGGTCGGAAATTCCATAGAATTGGTAGGAAATTTTCCTACAAAATTCCGACAAATACTTCCGACAAATTTTCGAGGATGTTTTTTTGTCAGTAATTTCCGACCAATTTCCGAAGAATATTAATTTCCGACCAAAGAATACCGACAAATTTAATTTTGTCTAAAATTCGTAGGAATATGTCATTTCCGACAAAATTCCGACCAATATCGTCGTCGAAAATTGGCATGTTTTCTTGTAGTGTTTTAATGATGTAAATAATTTAGAAACATGCTTTTTCAACAGAAGTCAAATCTTCCCGATAAACTTCCCCTGATTGGAAAACCGGAGAGAACTCAAACGCAGATGCTCAAACAAATCTATTTGATATGAGCACTTTGAGGAAGGAAATTCCCACAGACATTGTTGCCTCTAAGGGTACTGGTGACCAGGAAAGATTCTAGGATCTAGATGAAATATCAATTCCAAGCATCACATCAACTCATGTCGGAAGCCAAAGAAAGAAACTACAGCTCTTCCTTGGGGACAGACCCCTTCGTCTCCATTACACTTTGGGATCAATTTAAAATTTCAGGATACTGCTGGGAGACCAAAGTTGAACTTTGTAGTTAATTTGTATCCATGTCTTTGTAATGTACTGCAAGAATGTGACAGTGCTGCACATGCAACATCTATTGATTCAGGCAGCATTTCTGAGTGGAACCCAGTAATCATCCCAATAAGATTTTCAAGCTATCCTATCACAAGGATTCAGTAAGTTTGTCTATGTCTCTTTCTCTTGGTTCCATTTAGGAACCATGTTTGCTTAGCTTATCCTGATTGTTTCTTTTTTTGTGCAGTATACCGGCAAAGTCTTTTGGAACTGGAGACCGGTATGCAGCTGAGATACACAAGAGAGAGACCTCTGGAGTTACCATTTTGAGGAACCCAAAAGCTGAGGAGCTCAAAGACATGGTAAAATCTGGAACTGTCCTTGATGCCTTCTTGTCTTTGGAGCCATATGATTATAAGGAGAGAGTTGGAATCCGTCTAGGTTCTCAAAAGCTTGTAATCCACTAGCTTCTCTTTCATTGCCTTTAACTTCTCATGTAGCTTCTCCCTCTCTTTCTGTAAAACCGTTTCATTTAGCTTCTCTTTCATTGTAACTGAGTAAATTAGATAGAAAACCGTCTCACTAAATGGTTAGTGAATGGGACTAGATCACATTCTGAGTGTGACGAATATAAATTTAGGGATACTTTTCTAGATTTTTTCTTGTTTGTCGACTTCTAAACCAATATAAATTTATTTTTCATGAAAATACACTTCAAGAAAATACAAAAACTGTATAAAAGTAAATTTCACGTAATAACATTGCTAAACAATGATCATGTTCATCGTACGTGTTTGGAAATACTTTCTAAATAATTTTTTCGTTGGTATATGATAAAATTGTATAGTTAATATAAATTCATAATATATAAAGTTTTTTTTTGTTATTATGACTATGATTTAAATTTCATTTATGTATATAGTAGAATAGGACCCGCGTTAATGCGCGGATAAATACTAAAAAATTATTGACATAAATATATAAATTTTAATTAGTAACCGTTAAATTTTAAAATACTAATTAACGTGGTTTCTAAAACCAGTAAAACTCAATTTATATCATAACTCTCATATTACAATTTATATCATGCAAATCACTCATCTTCTATCAATATGATACATATTGATCCAAAGTACTTGCTTGGTCTCACACCAATGGGACGCCACCGTCACACCAATATGACCTTATCATTGGACTAGTTATGTTTTTAACTGGGTTTAATATATAAATTTGTATAATAAAGTATATGATTTCTAATATTTATAAACTTACAAAAAGAGTAAGCATTGTGGATAAATGTAATAATAAGATTATCCCACGAAATAAGATATGATCAAACTAGTTTTATATAATGTTGCACCATCTTCGTATTTTGAAAAAGACAATTTGAAGGCACCATTAACATTGGTCAACTTAGCTCTTTTATTGTCTATTACTTAAGTCTATTACTTAACATGTTAGCCACTCATAAAATATTTTCCTAGTACTCAAACACGGTAAGAAATTTGCTATGAAAAGGAAAGTCTTGTCCTTGCGATTATGATAGAGATTGACAATTCAACAAGCGGAAAAAGAGATGCAATAATTCTTATCTCAAAGTAGCAAAGCTCAATAGAATACAAAATTTCAAAATAGAGATTGGAGAAAACAAACTCTGGAAAGAATACACATTGAAGCAAAAGACAGTAGAAGCCTATGCTTGCTCCATTCTAAATCCATCACATCTTTGATCCAAAGCACAGTGCTGAAAGATACATTCAAGTCTACTAAATTCACAACCTTCATAACATTTTTCCGCCGAAAAACAATCAAAACCACCAATAGACAAAAATAAACTGAAAAACCTCACAATCACCTTGAAGGCATGACGCACCTTGCATCCCACGAGCTGAATAGTACTCTGCAAAACATGACTCATAAACATGTTTCATATGCATATATCACATGGTCAAATAAGAACACTTCCAAGATCAAAATAAAATCAACGTATGAAAAGAGTACGGTCTTTTGATAACTACTGCCTATAAAAGAAACAATGGAATCAAATATAAACTATGTATGGTGGAAACAAAATGTTGAACATGACTTAACAATTCAAGGGCATATGGAAACAAAAATAAACTATCTAAACATGTGTTAACATTTAAAGAATGCAAACAAATACTACACAGACTAAAAAATGAAACGATTCAACAATGGAAACAAATATAAGTGTTACTAAAATCCAGATTAAACAATCAGACAAAACAAAGATTCTAAAATCCTCAAATCCTAAACTAAGTGTATTCACCAAAAAACATGTCTAAGTAGCACTAACATCCAAGATTCTTCACTTACATATGATCCAGTAAATGTGAAGAGAAGAGATGTTTTAAGCCTCCTTTCCTTGGGTATTCTCTCGTGGTCTCCCCCGGCCTCTCTTTTTCTGATTTCCCTGGGTAGTCTCCTCCTTCTTCTTTCGTGGTCTCCCCCGGCATCTCTTTGGTGGTCTTCCTGGGCCTCTCTATGGAGGTGGACGCTATCCTCTCGGGCGAAAATAGTTTATTGGGTTTTTTTCCCGAGTATTATGCCTAATATCTGCTGGCTTCTCTACTAACGCCTCTTCGTCCTCAACATCCTCTTCGTCCTATTTTTCCTCCTCCTCCTCTTCGTCCACTTCTTCCTCCTCTTATTCACGAGACTGTCGTTCTTGACGAGACTATGACCCAACATCATCAGGCCGTGGCTCAACATCCTCTTCGTCCTCTTCGTCCTCCTCCTCCTCTTCGTCCTCTTCATCCTCTTCGTCCTCCTCGTCCTCCTCGTCTTCTTGACGAGACTGTTGCTCTTCTTTAACTACTTCATGAGAAGGGGAATTTTGGGGTGGCTGCTCAACATCATCAGTTGTAGCTGCTCCACATATAGGTTCGGCTCAACATGAGGCTGTGACTCAACATCAACAAAGATTTAGCCACAGAAAAGAAAAACAAAGAATCTAAATATATAGACCAAGCGGGTTCCATGAGGCACTTCTATTAGTAAAAGAAACACATTATATAACACACATGTGTTTCATGAGGCACTTGTGTTAAAAAAAGAATGATGTGCAAACAATATATCTTTAAACTATGGCACTCTAATTTCGTTTGTGTTAAACAGTATAACATCACCTCATTACTGTCATTGATATGATGACTTGAGCTTGCATGAGATGGAGGTTGTCTTCCCTGCCAGTTATTCAAAAGAATGATGTACAAAACAAACTGGAAATAATTCAATTGTTGAACCAAATTCCCTAATAGTTATTTTCAGCAATTAGGGAATTGGAACTGGTTGAAACTCATCTCCTCTTCCCTAATAGTTATTTTCAGCAAAATGATGCAAACGTTATGACTTAATTTTCCGCTAAAGAGTCTATACCTTTCTATCTAAATGAATGAACATATAACTTTAAACTTCTTTATATATATAAAAAATAACGCAATAAACAACTGATCAGATACTATGGCATCACCAATGCCTACCTCTCTTGGTATGTGGGACATACTATGACATCACAAAGTGTCAAATTAAAACGAACTTGTTATGGCGGTTACTGGAAAAAAACATGAAATTACCTGCTGTGGAGCTTCAAATTTTCTCACAGAATAGTTATGGCGGTTATCCCACTCTTCATTCACGTTTCTGTACAACAGAAGCACAACTCGCCAATCTTGTCCTTTATGTTGGCTAAACTTAACTTTTTTATGTTTACTCTTGCTTCTCGATAGACGTTGCAACTCTAATTTCTTCAGTCCGAGTTGCCTAAAGCATTTGTCCGGACGGTTGTAGGCGACCGCATGGAAACAAATACACAAAACCCGTAGATAAATCATCGACAACTGATCTTTGAACTCATCGGCTAATTCACCAAACCTTTCTAAAGCAAACACCTACAATAAAGTAACATAGAAAAAGAATTGTGAGTATGTATTATGAATTAAAGTAATTAATTTTCACTTCATTAAATAAAGACCTTACCATGATAGCATAAACAAACCCATATATGCTTTCGGTTTTGCTCTGATCAAGAAGAGCCTTGGTGTCATTCAATGACATTTAGGGATCCCACCATCGCGGTGCCCCAAGCGTACTTGTTAACTGTGTTTCTACCCAGGAGAGGTAAATAGATAGGAGAAACCCCTTCGGTATTGTTAGACATTATGACAGTGCCTAACAAATACAGCAGGTAAGCCTTTAGATAAGCATTACAGTCACGACACCCCTCGGGAACTTTTTCAAATCTTGTTCGTAGCATATTGAGATCCAGGCGGACATTTTTATGTGCGTCTTTTCTCTTGAAATATAAGGCGTCCACCTCTGTTTCAAGTATATTTAATTCTTGTGCAATTACAAGAGCAGAGACATTCTCAACTCCAGTCACATGCATCCCAATTGAGAATACAATAATCAATAGTGAGAAAAATAGTAATGAGGAAAATAGTAATAGTAATAACAGAGAAATATCGGGTCCCCGTTAATCGAAAGGCCAGTTAATAGTGAGGAGTTATTATCCCCGAAGAAAAATACACTCTCCTTTCTACGGTAGAAGTATGCCAAGGTAGTGAGGAGTGAAAAATTTAGGGTGAAAGACTTTCCTTCGTGACAGAAAATGTTTGAAGCACGTGGCTTCAACAAGTGTTTTTACTTGTGGATCAACTTTCCACATGGGGAACTTCTTCGCCAGATGCATATTATTTGTAATGGGTTTTCTCTGGTCCTCCATCTTGCCTACAAACTCATGTTGACAAAATTAATGCATCAATAAAAAGAGATGTGCTCACATAACGAAATACAAACCAAGAACACTAACTCAATGACTCATTACAACACATTTACAAGATTTTCTAAATTTGCCAAATTGAATTTCTAACAAGATCTATATATCAACAGAGAAGACGATAGACTATTGTCAAATTTAAGGGAACAACAAAAACCTCATGAAAGCACAAGATATCACAGTTCATTGAATTTGAAATTAATGCAAACGAAAATTCCTATGTAAGTCAGGTAATATACAAAAATTGATGGAAACAAATCAGAAATCAGTGTCCAAATAGATTTAGCTGATGGAAATAGCAAGAGCAAAAACTAACAAACACATTCCTCAATGAAACCAATCAGAAAGAGCTTGATCTAGACTTACTGATCCATAAAATGGACTTAGAAACTACACAATCCATACAAGAAGTAGAATCAAACGATGAAGAAAATAAAATCAATGGAACAATTGAACAAGAACAAACAAACAGACAAGAGGATCGATGGCTGTAACAAAGTAACAAACAGAGAGACAAGCTTTGAACTAAACAAGAACAAACTTCCTAGGTCCTAAATCAGTCGACAAGACTCAAGAGGATCAATGATTGTATTTGTCAGACTAAGACATAAACTAATCTCCAAGTATTTCTAGATACTTATGATTCAATGAAACGAACCCTAGATCCTAGCTTATCGAAACCCTCTTCCACTGCTAATATCCAGTTTGTGTTTTTTTTTTTTTGGATTTGGACAGAAGATGAAAAATAAGTTTATCGAAAAATGCAAGATCAAAAAATTAACTAATTCACAATTTTGGAATTTACGGACTTTTAACACTTGCTTTCGTTTCGATAATTATAACCTATATGTCTTTATCCTATAATTTGGTTTACCAATGCCATTAAAATAGTATGAGATTCACTTTTGGAGCCAAAGGTGCAATGCAATTTACAATTACATAACCACCTTTGGGTTATTTTTCGCAAACATGAGATATGTAGGTTACACTTGTATTTCAAATCAATTTAGGGGTCATTTTTAGTAACTTTGCCCATTTATATTGTCAAACCAACTGTAGTTTGATATTTATAGCATGCTTTAGTTAAGAATGGCATAATACAAACACCTGGGCGATTTTCATGAAAATCTCTAATTATGAATGGAATGCTACTGTTGGTGTACATTATACAAGTAAAACAATATATTCTTCTTCTTCGTCAACATCAATTTTCCAAGTTTATTTTTTTTGAAAATTAAATGATTATGTACTACCATTTTTTCCTTTTTTCGAGCTAATTACTCTCACTCTCGCTATATTTATTATGTACTGGTCTAACTAAAACCAATTTGAATTTTTCAGAAAGCTCGCTGAAATGAGTGCGTATCAAATATGGTATGTATTTTAACCTTTATTATCCTTTCATTTTCCAATTTTATTTACTCCTTGAAAAATTATAAATCGAGTTATGTTAAGATCCAAACGGTGTGTGATATGTGGTAAAAAATGCAAACGGTGTGTGAGTACCATTTAGCTATAGTAGACAGTTTGACCACATAGTTTTGTCTTCAACAAATTTCTTTATGTTTTTGCATATTACCACTTAGTCAATTAGTTAGTTTATGTTCCTTGATCAGTTTCACGTCATTTTGATGAACATGGCTATGTTAGAAGTTGGGTGATGGGCTTTTTTGAGCATTTTCAGAACAAACAAACCGTGAAACTAACATCTCTTTCCTATATGGTTTTTTCCTATATGATTTGATTTTACTCTCTTTACTCGTTGCATATTTTCAAAGAGTAATAGTCAAACTATAACGTTCAGGGCACAAAGACCAAACCTCATCAACTTCTTTTCCTTGTGAGAGACAAGAAGCTGCAAGTTTAATTAGGAAGAGCAATCTAAAAGAGGTTGAAGTGTATGAAGATGGTTAGTTTTCTCCGAGAGTCAACACTCTCTTCTTGTGTTTTAGATTAAGGGGATCATATTTCTCGAGTCATTAGATGGGTTGCAATATCAGTTTTCTGCTAAATGTTTAAAATATATGCTCATTCAAAACTCATTATCTACAATCTTCAATTTCTGCAGAACTCAAGAGCACCTTAACAAACTTTGCATATCGGAAGTCATTATCTGTTGACTTTGTATACCATTCCGTTGTAAATAAACAAAAATTATGTGACTGTGAATTATGTAGCTCGTACATATACTGAGGCTGTTTGATTATTCATTAGTCCACTACATTTGTTCTTTTTTTTAGTACACTAATTTGGTGTTTTAGATGTTAACCTTTGTGTTACGAACCTTCTAGCAAAGTTAGAAGTAGTGGCTAGGTTCTTGACCTTGTAGCAGATGCTCATTGCACTGAGGAGAGTGAGCCGTAGGTGAGGAGTTTGGAGGTTACAGTGAGTGAAATAAGCAGCGAGCTCTTGTTGTCGTGTCGAATCACCTTTCATTTCCCTTCTCTTCAGTTCCATTTGCAGACCAAGAATATATTCTTTCACAATAATGATCAGCTCTTTCACCTCGTTGACTTCTCTTCTTGACTCGACTACATCAAGAGGGATTGTGTGTAGGATAGAGAGGAAGATACGCAGGGCCTCAGTGAATTTTCCTGTTGTTGTGGCTTTGTAACCGGCCTTGAGCTTCTCTTCAAGTTGAGAGAAATGATAAACAAGAGCTGGTGGGCCACGAACGTTGGGGCTAGCAGATTTGTTCCACCCACGCTCAATGGCAAGTGACACCACAGGGGAAGAAGAAAGCGCACGGAGATAGCTATGGCTTCCGGTAAACAGATCAAGGAACATCGATCTCAACGGAACAAAGTTCTTTATCCCAAGCTGTCTGTGAAGCAAACGCATTGCAGTGTCAAAGCTACCCGCTGCAGCCTGCTCAGCAGCAGGAGATGACTTCTGGCTCCATATTTGATTAACATGCATGCCCCGAGTTGGCATCACGAAAACCGATGAGCGTGTGTTTGCAGAGCTCTTGGGTGTGTTGAGCTCCGGTGGTAACTTTAAGTCCTCAAAGATTATATAAGCTGAAAGCAAGATAGGAAACAGACAAGGAACTTACATAGTAGCATACATACAAACTGATCACAGCTAAAACTATGATATAGATTCTGTCACCAAGATCCACTATCTAGAAGTACCCGTTATTTCCAATGATGTAAGCTATGTTGCGAGTGGAGGTACGAAAATCAAAATCAGATGTACATCCACCATCTCTTTCTTTATCAAGAACCAGTGCCACCTTCTTCTTTTCATAACCGAAGAAACTTCCAGCAGAGAATAAGAAGGAAAAACCGGTCAGACGTTTCATATCAACCATTAGCAACACCTTTTTCCACGACACAACATCGGGCTCTAACCTGCTGCTAATCCATATCTTCAAAGTATATGAACAACTTCTTTTCTGCCATAAAACTTCAATCTATTTTCCCCTAACACTTGATAGAGCCACATTATCTAGACCGAAAGGCTTTAAAGGCAGAGGCATGCGCTGTCCAAATTTCTCCGTTGTGAATCAAAACCAGAGTACGAAAAAGGGCCATGGGTTCCATGTTTCTTATCTTGGGCAATCGAGAGACAAGCCATGTCGGAGAGACAAGCCATCGAGAATCATCGAAAAAGGGCCATGGGTTCCATGTATATAAGTGTTGCCATCGAGAGACAAGCCATGTCGGAGAATCTGTATGTGCTTGATCAGCGATCAGTTCCTGGGAATTCTATTCATGAATCATTGCAGCAAAAGGTGTAAGAATCATTGTCTAAAACTCTAAGGTGAGTGCGTGATCGTGCTTAGTGTCTTGAGTCAATATTTCTACTTCTGTAGGATCTTTTTCATATATATATCAAGAAAAGCCAAAAAAGAGGTAATCATAACTACCCATTAAACAACTTGTGTCTTGTCTTCTTCCTATCTCTGATCTTAAACCTATCAATTTGGTATCAGAGCCTTCATCTCGCTTTTGATTTGGACCACTTTGTGGTATCAATAGCAACCTTCATCCACTATCTATCTTGGTTTTGATCCAGACCACACTTGTGGTATCAATCCCTATTTTTATCATCGTTCTCAGTTTTGATCCGGACCACATTTATGGTATCAAAATCTATATCTTTCATATTAAAAAAAAAGAAAAAAAAAATAGTAGCCACAGGAAGCTGTCCTTTGATCTTCTAGTCAGAGAAGACGACACAAGCGGAGAAGATGGGAAGAAGTTATCCAAGAAGATGCATGAGGTTTCTTATGAACTTTGAGGACAAAGTTCTTTTGGAGGATGGAGAAAAATATTTAAAGTCTAGTTTTCTTATAAGATCTTGATTGGGACCTATCAATTGGTATCAGAGCTATAGAGCACCGCATCACCTTAAAAGAAGGAACTGACCCGATAAACGTACGTCCGTTTCGATATGCTCATTTTCAGAAGAACGAGATTGAGAAACAAGTTAATGAGATGCTAAAAATGGGGATAGTCAGGCCTAGGCGGGGTGACTAGTCCACCAATACTGAGCTCTCCTTGAACACCTCTCCTAACAGCCTTTAATACCCAATCCTTGCAGTATATCAGTTGGTCTAACAGAACCGAGACCATGCTACCATCCATTCTATCTCCTACTAGTTCTCTACCATCCCTAGTACTTGGCAATACACCACTCAATGCTATATCTATGAGCTGGATCTCACTCTCGTTCGCATTCCTGGTCTCCTTTCTAGCAAAAATCATACTAGCCAAGGACTTATGGAAATACCTCAAAGCTGGATTTCGGATTTGGGCGCTCTTAGATTTTGAAGAGGTGTACTCCTTCCCATCTCCAATTGTCTTCCAAACAGACTTGATCTCCTCCTTAAGCATATCTTGGCTCATCCCGCTTGCTTGCAAGAATCCATAGAGGTTTTCAACTTCTTTAAAAGTGAGAGAATAGGTAGCGCCCCTCACGCTGAAGGTGATGTATCCAAGGCACTCATCTAAGTGGAAATCGGTTTCATCCTCGTAGAAATGGAGCTGAAGTGAAGCCAACACGTAGCACGTCTCCTCGTCGTAGGCTTCCAAGGTTCTGGTCATGAATGAGCCAAGGCCGCTTCTCTGGAACAGAAACTCAACATCTCTTGCTATGCCCAGCTCCTTCATCGTTTGCCGGTGAGGATAGCGAGTTCCAACGAACTTTTGCTTCTTAAACATTGCATAAAGCTCTTCTGGAGGGGGCATGTTCTTGGTTTTCCTTGGAGCCACTACCCTTCTAGGCTCCATATCCACCATCGGTTCATCAACATCCTCTTCTGCAGGTCTTTTCCCCATCGAAACTTCTTCTTTGGAAATCGGGTGGGTCTGACCCGATCGACTGGCCCGATCGGGTGATCGGGTTCGTGCTCGGGCTTCTCTTCTTCCGCTTCTGACCCGATCGATTCCGGTTCCAGTGGCTTGGATTGTCAAGAAATTTCTTGCAATTTCTTCAGCAGATTGGCTGTGATGAGCTTCTCGTTGTGATCTTGAGAGGCTCTTCCTTCTGGGTTGGGGAATCCTAGAAGACATTCTTGTTTTCTGGGAATGAGAAACTCAAAACTCAAATTTAATAGGTTAGTAACCCAGAAAATAAGAACACCAAGAACAATCTTGAAAATAAACCCAGAAAATAAGAACACAAGGTTCAAATACACAAACAAACCCATAAAATGTGAAGAATCGAAAGCAAGTTTATCAACAAACTAGAGAATGAGAGTGTAATACCCCTCACCGGGACTAGTGCTCGGACGGACGGACGTGCATTACGACCTGGCACCAAAATCCAATGGATCCAAAGGGAAAATACATTATTGGCTTGGACGTTTAGGAGGGCTTAAGAAAGGGAGTAAGGAAGTACGAGAAATGGTCGATAACGAACGAGTGGAATGATTCTCCGACAGACGGACATGGTATCAAGGCAAGGCTATCGACCAAAACCATTCTATTGGCTAAGAAACCTTTAGGTAAAGCCCCTAAGTTAGTTTTAGACTAAATCTTATAGATTGGTTGAGAGAATAGTGGAAGTTGTCGATAGAAAAGTAGGGTTGGTCGAGAATGTGTGATAGGATGCTGAAGCCGGACGTTGGACAGCCAACGCTCTCGGTAGCCGGACGAAGGATTCATTGCCAGTATGGATTATTGTCAATGATCTGTATAAGAAAGTATTCGGTAAGTTTGTTTCCCTAAGCCGGCATCAGACGGAAAAGAAGGGTCGACCGTCGGCCGATGATCGGTGGCCGGTAACGGCCGTAACGTAAATCATGAGTACCGACGGTCAAGATGCGATGTCAGACGGTAAAGAAAACGGACGGTCCGAATCAATTCTTGGGCAATGTTTATCCGATTAGATCGTTCATCCTTATCCAAAACCTCGTTCTTATCCGTTAGCAAGGTGTCGCCGTTTGGAGCCGTCTTAGTGTCCGACGATGTGTTGCGACACTAAGCATCCCATGGCCACCTCCTGCTTACCCAACCGACTTAGTGACCCTATATAAACCCCCCTTCGCCTCACTTTCTACCCAGACCCGAAATAGAGAGAAGCTTGGTAGTTGGCCGGAGGAAGCTCCCGAAGAGAAGAAGAGCCTTAGGAGAAGTAGGTGAGTTCTCGGTCACGTGAAGTAGCACGTGAATAGGATAGTTTATTCTTATTTTGTTTGATTAGTCTTAACTAATTAGAGGTTTATTTTTAATTACTTAGTTAGTTTTAAGGTTAAGTTAATTAATTAGGTTTAGTAGCTCTTAGTTAGAATTAGTGTGAAAGATGGTAGTACTTAGGCATTATTACATGGGTTAGTTCCAATACTTGCTTAGCTTATTTGTTGAGATGCTTAGGTACATAGACTTTGAAGAAGTTAGAATAGTTTATGGTTAGTATTGTTGGGTGATTGCTAAACATTAGATATCTTTGATAGCTTGCTTTGCTAATTGATTGGTTGTATTGTTGTGATGCTTGGATGTTAGAGTATACCTTGGTTGATTTATATTGGATAGCTCTTAGCTTGTACTTGGTAGCATAGGCTTGTGTTGTGTCATGAAGCATGAATCTTGGATGCAAGTTGTAGCTTGCATTGTAGTAGTTGCATTTTGATACATGAGACTAGGGATGAGGACGTGTTAGTGGAGTTAGTATCGGACGGATCATGCTATCCCTGTCGTATATTGTACGCAACGCGATCATATACGAGACTCGGGGCCGGGTCGCGACGGACCGAGTAGCTAGATGACGATGTAGACAAATTTTAGTATAGACTTCGGGTCTAAGGTGGGGGATATCATGCATCCGTGAAAGGCCTTGTGAGAGTTGAAGATGCATGCATAGCATTTTAGGTTCTCCGCTGCATGTGTTGTTCGAGTCTTTGTTGTTGGATTGTTAATATTTTGTTATTGTTGTGGAATTGCTTCTTGTGTGCTAGTTCTCGATAGGGAATCCGATAGGCAATTCTTATAAGCTGCTGAGGGTAGGTAATGGGTAGATTTATTTTAGTTCCGGGCTCACTAAGTAATGCTAGATTACTTATGTTTCTACTTTAATTCTACAGGTTTTCTTAGCCGATTATTCTCATAGTGAAGCAAGTGATCTAGGCGAATCAAAGAAGGTTTTACAGCCTTTGTAAATTCTTACTATTTATACTATTTAAGAAAAGGATCTGACTCGTATAAGAGTTTTCGGTAACGATTTATTAGTATACTATACTTATGTACAAAGACTCGAATTTTCCAAAAAGCATAAATGGTTGTTCCAACTGATATTAAGTCTTGTCCGGACTTAACACAACTCTCGTTCGCGGTACGGGTTGCAAAGCCTTAGGCCGTGTCCGAGAGGTCGGGCACTCGTCGTTGGACGACCATGGTGAATGAATTCGTTTCGGGAACCTTGGTCGGCCGGCTACGGGGGTCCTAAGTAGCACTCCCTATTCGTTCTTAGTGCTAGGACGGGTATGGGGTGTTACAGAGAGGAACAAGGGGCAAATGAAATCAAACCCAGAAATTCTAGCAACCAAGAACCAAGAGAGAAGGAAGAGAGAATTCTAGAGAGATAAATGAATTTTTAGCAAAATGAGAGAGTGAGAGAGGTTTTGGTCGAGTTTGGGTGTTTTAAAGAGGGTGAGAGGGGACAAAAATCTGAAAGAGGAGCGTTTTTGGTCGGGCTTGGTTCAAAATTTGAATTTCAAATCGAGCTGACCATTGACCCGACCGTTACCTTTGACCCGATCGGACGGCTGAGATGAACCCGATTGGGTGGCTCAGATTGACTCGATCGGACGGTTGAGATTGACTCGATCGAATTGCGTTGACCCGTCTGTGTGAGTGTTGACTCGACCAAATGGGCTTGTGAAATTGGGCTTTTAAAGCCAAAATTGACTCTTTCTTCATCCTTCCCTTATATTGGCCCAAAACACCTTTCCTTACTCACATTCAAACCTGAAAACACATCAAACTAAAAAGAACATCAAATTTTAAAAACTTAAAGAAATATGTACAGGGAGAGGTTCAACCATTCTCTCCAATGCTAATGACCAATGTATCTTATACTTCTTCCTTGCAGCATGTCTCTTCTTGAAAGTAAATACCCTCTTTGCTTTCCTAGAAGTCAAGATGTCGTTCTTCTTCTTCAACATCAAAATTTCCTCGGTTAATCCCTGAATAGTGGTTACTAGCCGCCTTAAGTCTTTCTTGAGAGTCTTGATCTCCTGGAGCTCAACACAAGTTGGAGAAGAGGTCGAGGTTTCTTCTATTCTGAACGTTGTGTTTTGGTGCGGATACGCCATATTAATCTTCATCCTCGTCCCTCTAACAAGATCAAGAGTCATGACCCCCATCCTCATATCAATAATTGCTCCTGCTGAGGCTAGAAATGGTCTTCCTAGAATTAGTTGATACTGAGGTTCCCTTTCCATCTCGAGAATCAGAAAATCATTGGGAATCTTTACTCCTCCAACTTCAACAAGGAGATCCTCCAATACCCCTACGGGTTGCTTAGAGCTTCGGTCCGCCATCACAATCGTCAAGCTGCATGGTGTAAAGGTTGTATAGCCCATCCGCTGAGCTATTGAGAAGGGCATCAAGCTAATCGAAGCGCCCGTGTCGCATAAACACTCGTTGAAGATCGTTGATCGGATTGAGCAGGGGAGTGTGAAAGCTCCAGGATCCCCCATTTTCTTGGAGAAATCAGAATCTTGAGAGGGTGGAATCCAACTCTTCCTTTGCTGCATCCTTTCCAATAGGACTTCTTTGAGAATCTCCCTGTAGGAGGAATGTTAGCGAAAGCATCCACCAAAGCCTTCAGCTGATCGTTCCCCGATAGTGAATCGAGAATGTGGTTATATTCTTCCTTGATTTCTGCCTTAGATTCTTCAGGGTAGAGTAATGGTCTTTGATTTGAAGGCTTGGGGCTGGTAGCTCTGATCGGCCGAAGAGGCTCGTCAAAACTTAATTCGCACAACTTGTCAGACAAGCAGCGTACACAATATCTGGCTCGATCGGGTTCATGGTACCTTTGATCGGATCGGTCGAGTCTTTGGTAGACTCGATCGGGTTCACCATTGGCACGGTCGTGCCTGTTATAGACTCGATCAGGTTCACCGTATAGGGTACAAATTTGGGCTGAATCATCCCCCTCTTGAACCTCACTGTCCTCAGTGACAATTGGGAATGGTTTTCCCAGAGTAATCGCATGAGCAATAGCAAATTCTTTAGGGTTCATGATAGACTTTCCTGGGAGTTGGCCAGAAGATGTGGAGGGTTGATTGCCTTCCAAGATAACTACCCTTTTGTTTAAAGAATCGAAATTTTGGTGGAGCTCCTGTATAGACTCACGCAACTCGCTGCGAAGCTCGGCTAACTGCTTGGCGTGTTCTAGGCGGCTATTGTTCTGTGCTTGGAGAAGCTGATGTAATGTTGATTGAATATCTTGTTCTGGGTGCACATTAGTGGGGTGCTGTTGGAATCCTGGAGGGTGTGATGTAGGCTGTTGATAAGAACCTTGGGACTGTTGTTGAGTTTGAAAAGCTTGTTTTTGATTCAAGCCCTCATATGGCTTGTTCTGGAACTGTTGTTGTTGAGGCGGATAGACTTGATCCTGGGGGTTCGCGACGTTGGTGCTTCTATAAGAGAGATTCGGGTTGGGTTTGTAGTTGTTGTAACCCTTTTGGTAACCTCCTTGATTCTGGATATAGCTCACCTCCTCATTGTTAGCACAATCCCCATCATTAGGTTGGAAGGTCTCCTCCTCTTGAACAAAGTGTACATTCTTCTGCTGGTTCATCAAAAACTTATCGAGCTTGTCGTTAAGGGCCTTCATATCCTTCTTATACTTGTCATCTTGGTTATTGTTGCCTCTAACGGTTCTGTCATAATCCTCGTTATATGTGCCATCAGATTGAGCTAGGTTCTCCACAAGTTCCCAACCAGCTTCAACATCCTTGTTTAGAAAGTTTCCATTGCTAGCGGTATCGAGGAGTAGGCGAAACTTAGGTAGTATTCCTCGATAGAGAGTACTAAGTAGCGACTCATTGCTAAAGCCGTGATGAGGGCACTGTGATTGATAGCTCTTGAATCGTTCCCATGCTTCATAAAATGTTTCGTTGTTACGCTGAGCGAAGCTAGAGATATCATTCCTTAATCTGGCGGTTCTTGCATTGGAGAAGAATTTGGATAGGAACGTCTTCTTACATTCTTCCCATGTCGTGATTGAACCGGCTGGCAAGGACTTTTCCCATTGATGAGCCTTGTCGCCTAAGGAGAAAGGGAACAATCGCAGCTTGAACCCATCTTCGCTCACTCCGTTGATCTTGGTTAAGCCACACATTCGATCGAACTCATCGAGGTGATCGAGTGGATCCTCCATTGATAATCCATGGAATTTATTTCCTTGTATCATTGAGATGAGGCTGCTTTTGATTTTGAAGTTATTGTTCTGGATTGCTGGCGGGACTATCCCTTGTCTAGTGGTGTGGTTTCGTGGTGCATCACCAGCTTCGATTAGGGTTGGGGCGCGTGGTGGAGGCTCCATTTCCACTTGTTGAGTGTTGTTGTCTGATGTTTGAACGCGTTGCTTTCTGAGTTGTCTTGGCAAACGGTCAATGTTGTTGAGGTAATTGAGTAGGTGCTGGTTGCCCTTTGATCTGGTGTGCATGCAAGGTTACTCGATCAGAAACATGTGGTAGACTCGATCGGATCTGCAGTTGGCTCATTCGAGTGTAGAGTGTAGGTCGGTCGAGGGCAGAGTGTAGCTCGGCCGAGTGTACCTGAAATGCAAGACAGACAAGTAGCAAAGGTAGAAATCAGTAAGTGAATATGAAAGAAAGTAAACGAACTTGATCTAGATAGAACTGGGATCCTAAATGGAACAATTAACATCCAAATGGCAGCGGCGCCAAATTGAAACAGGTATTTTTGTACCCTTGGAGTTCAATTCCCCTTAGCGTTGCAGCATAAGAGGTATCGATCTAGATAGATGAATTGCAAACACTTAGAATATAACAGATCTAATCAAGTCAAGCCAAGTAGTTCAGGGGTTGGTTTAACAAACTCAAAAGCAATAAAGTAAACTAAAGAAGCAGAATTTAAAGCAGTAAATAAAACAGAGAATCAATCAGATAAACAAAGGGTCTTAAGGATGGGCTAATGGGGTGATGAATCCTCTTAGTATCTTTGGGATGCTTAACATGCTCAAATAGATCTAATCCTAGACAATGAACCACTTAACCTAATCAGTCCAATCTCTTGGCAAAGATTATCAAATCTATAGCACTTCCTAATCTCAACTTTCATTGATGAAACATACTATAAATAGGCATTAAGAACAAGCTCATTAATGTCAATCTACTCCTTAACAACCAATCTCTTGGGTAAGCAAATAGATCTCTGGCATTAGTTGATCAGACATTCCATTTGAACACTTTTTGAGTGCTGGAATGTCTAAGATCTAATCCTGCATGGTTAATGCTAAGATAGCATTAAGATCTCCTAATTCAGAAGGTATATACCTAAATCTATACTTAAGCAACCCTAGAAACTAAGATTCCTCATCACCTAACCCATCCTATAAACCCTGGAAAGACTACTCAGATCTGGAGTTCATCATGAAGAACACAAACCCAGAAATCCTTGAATCTTTCATAACTAGATAGATAATGATCTAAGGAGAAAGATATTGTAAAGAAACAACTCCAAATTCTCAATAGATCAAAAGATATAAAGATTACAAGTTTCTGGAAATGTTTGGTGGCTACAGGGAAAAACCCTAATCAAAACTCAGTTTTGGCTTAATGACCTAAGAGGTCTATTTATACTAAAGGCAGGAAGCCCTAAAACACAAAAAGACAAATTACAAAGTCGGTTTAAGGTGAGCTCGGTCGGGTGCTTGTTGGGCTCGTTCGGGTGCTTGTTGGGCTCGTTCGGGTCCTTCCTCGGCTCGTCCGTGCTCAGCTTCCTCTTGTGAGTCCGGGTGCTCGATCGTGCTCGCTTGGTCGGGTTGGATACACTCGATCGGGTCCATGCTTTGCAGTGTCCGGGTGTACATATTTTTACTCTAAAATGCAGATGATATGCAAATCCCTATGCTAAAGATCCTAGATGAAAAATATAATGCAAAGAGACTAGAAACTCTAAGAAGTAGAGACCTAGATATGCAAATAATGCACAAAACATATGCTTAAGAGTATAAAAATATAGGGTTATCAGCGGGATGGATTATTATGTTATAAAAACAGAGTTGTGATTCCGTCGTCATCACCACTTGTTCACACGCTTCTACGAGAACATCACGACACGCCTATTGGGGGGCATTCCCGAGTCTTGCGTACTTATCGGCGTTTAGCAAGGTAATTCTACTGGCCAGCTATGCATCGGATGGTGAAGCAGTATGTTGCGGAGTGTGCGGTATGTCAACGTGCCAAGTCATCTTCTCTTGCTCCTACGAGGTTATTACAACCATAACCGATACCCGATCAAGTGTGGGAAGACGTTTCCATGGATTTTGTTGATGGATTACCAAGGGCTAATGGATTCACGACTATAATGGTGGTGGTAGATAGGCTGACTAAAGCTGCTCATTTGGTACCTTTAGCTCACCCTTATACGGCTAAGATGGTTGCATCTTAGATTGTTGAAGCAATGGTGCGGTTACATGAAC
Organism: Capsella rubella; assembly: GCF_000375325.1. Classification (NCBI taxonomy): domain Eukaryota; kingdom Viridiplantae; phylum Streptophyta; class Magnoliopsida; order Brassicales; family Brassicaceae; genus Capsella; species Capsella rubella. The sequence goes on from NW_006238918.1 coordinate 11,293,454, forward strand.
TTGTTAACCGTTACATGAAGCAATAGTGCGATGGATCGCGATCCCGTATTCGTTAGCTTGTTCTGGACGGCCAAACTGAAGTTGTTAACCGTTGCATTGAACAGTTTTAATGTTGTTTTGTTCAGAACCAGCCAGCATAATGGAGCTCTCTATTACCATGGGCTGAATATTGGTATATTACGTCCTATCATTCTCCCACGGACACTACTCCTTTTAAAGCATTGTATGGTCGCGCTCCGCCTACGATACCCACTTATGAGAAAGGTTCGTCTACATTGGCAGAGGTGGACGAACAACTTGCTTCACGTGATGAGTTGTTAGCAGAATTAAAAAATCATCTTAATAAAGCTAACAATCGAGCTAAGCAGCTTACGGATGCCAAATGACGTGATGTCCAATTAGAGAGTGGGAGCTGGGTTTATCTCCTACTTCAGCCGTACCGGCAGCGTTCGGTTCTCCGTCGGATATCACAGAAGCTTGCTCACAAGTTTTTTAGGCCATTTCAGGTAGAAGAGCAGGTTGGCGTAGTCATTTATCGTCTTAAGTTGCCACCAGGTTTTCGCATTCATCCTGTTTTTCGAGTCTCACTTTTAAAGCCACACGTGGGGGCAGAGGAGACGATTCAAGGAGAGCTTCCTCCTTTGTGGGAAAATGGGTATCTCCATCTACAGCCGGAACGTGCGCTGCGTCGCCGACAAGTTTCCATGGGAGAGAAGACATTCGACGAGTTGCTGGTCAAGTGGAAGGGTCTTACCGTGGACGATGCCACTTGGAAGGATAAAAGGCAGCTTTCACTACAAGAAAACCTGCGTTTTGGGACTACCTGTTGTGACTCTTATTTCGGTCGCAAAAAAGAGCGACGAAATTGTGACTATTGTACGACATAGGAACGACTACAGAACATCCAGATTGAAAAACGTCGATAATTAACGACGAACATTTGAAGTCTCGAAATAGTCTCAGCTTTGCGTCTGTTTGGCAACTACTTTGCGACTAAACAAAAGTAGTCAGCATAACGTCGCTGTTAGCGACTACCTTGTGACCGTTTGTATAGTCGGAAGAGTTAGTCGCAAACCAGTAACTAAAGAGGGACTGATTTGTAACTTCTTCTTGTAGTCACAGATTAGTGGGAAAGGAGTAGTAAAATGTTGGTACAAACGTTGAAAATGTGAAAGTTCAGTATAGCTAACTATTGCGACACTGTTAGTTTTAGTCGCAAAGAAGTCGGAAAAAGTTGTTTGAAATTGTTGAAAACGTTCGGTTATAACAAATTTTTGCGACTCTTTTGAGAAGAGTCATAAAAGCGTCGCAAAAAATACCCTATATAAACAAACGCTTTTTCACTTCTTCGGTATCCAAACTCCAAGTGAGTAAGAAAATAAGAGAGAGAGAGAGAAGGAAGAAAAGAAGAGAGAAAAGGGGAAAAAAAAGAAAAGTGAGGAGAGAAAAAAAAGGAGGAGGGAAAAAGATAGAGAAAGCGATGTGGAATTATCCTTCACGAGAATGGATGTACAACCGGATCGATCCTGGAACTAATCATCTTTCGACGGGATATTTGGCGGGTGTGGAACAGTTCATCGAGTTTGCGAGTAGCAATGCACAAAATAGAAGATGTAGGTGTTATTGTCCTTGTGTAGTATGTGAGAATTCGAAATTGTTGAAACCTAGTACAATATCGAGTCATTTGCTAAGTAGAAGATTTATGGCGAATTATTATGTCTGGTATGAACATGGAGAAGATTATGATGTTGTTGGGGAGGGAAATAGTGGTCTTTACGCTGATAATTCAGATAATACTAGTCATGAACCAATGGGATTTGATCATGGAGAGGAAAATAGTAGTGAACCAGTAGGTTTTGATAGGCATAATATATATGCTGAGATGGTTAATGATGCATTTCATGGTTTGGTACCGCATAATGATCATCATGAACATGATCAAATTGGAAATGATCATGTTTATGAAGAACCCACCCAAGAAGCGAAACGCTTCTATGATATGTTAGCTGCTGCCAATACTCCACTTTATGACGGATGTCGGGAAGGTCAATCGCAATTATCGTTAGCAGCTCGGTTCATGAACAATAAGGTCGATTATAATTTGTCTGAAGCTTGCATGGATTCATGGGCATAAATGTTTACGGAGTTTTTACCAGAGGGTAATCAGGCAACTGGTTCATATTACGAGACCGAGACATTGATGCGAAAGCTAGGATTGACATATCATACTATAGATGTATGTATAGATAATTGTATGCTCTTCTGGAAAGAAGATGATAAGTTGGAGTATTGCAAGTTTTGCGGGAAACCAAGGTATAAGGTTAGTGAAGGCAGAACAAGAATACCATATAGTAAGATGTGGTATTTACCCATTGGAGATAGACTGAAGAGAATGTAGCAATCCGAGAAGACTGCAGCTTCTATGAGGTGGCATGCTGACATGATTCGGAAGAAGGAGTAATGTGTCATCCATCAGATGCGGCTGAGTGGAAGAATTTTCAGCAATTGCATCCCTCATTTGCAAGCGAACCGCGAAACGTTTATCTTGGACTATGTACGGACGGTTTCAATCCTTTTGGGATGTCCAAAAATCATTCATTGTGGCCAGTGATCTTGACTCCATACAACTTGCCTCCAGATATGTGCATGAGGAGTGAGTATTTATTTCTGACTATTCTGAATTCAGGACCAAATCATCCACGAGCTAGTCTTGATGTTTTCCTCCAACCACTGATCGAGGAGTTAAAAGACTTATGGGATAACGGAGTTGAGGCATACGATGTGTCATTAGATCAAAACTTCAACCTTAAAGCGGCCCTTCTATGGACAATTAGCGATTTTCCTACATATGGCATGTTGGCCGGATGGACTACACATGGAAGATTATCTTGTCCAATTTGTATGGAGGATACAAATGCATTTCACTTGCCAGCAGGGATGAAGACAAGTTGGTTTGATTGCCACAGAAGACATCTTCCGACAAATCATCCGTTACGAAAGGATAAAACACACTTTCTGAAGGGCTGGTGAACAGATCTTATATGTGTATAAGGACTGCCGCTCCAGCGAAGACATCTGTATGCGGAGGAAATGGGCATGAAGAGAAAGTGGATGGCTATGGAGATTGGCATCATTGGCACAAAGAAAGTATACTTTGGGAGTTATCGTACTGGACAGATCTAGGGCTACGACACAATCTTGATATAATGCATATCGAGAAGAATATTCTTGATAACATTATGTTCACGACAATGAATGTGAAAGACAGATCAAAAGACAATGTGAAGTCAAGAGTAGATGTTGCAAGATTTTGTTCTCGTAAAGAATTGCATGTTGATGATCGAGGGAGAGCTCCATTTCCTATTTGGAGATTGAGTGCAAAAGCAAAACAAAGCCTACTAGAATGGGTCAAGAAAGATGTGAAATTTCCAGATGGTTATGTAGCTGATTTAGCTAGCCGTGCAGACGTCAAAGCTGGCAAATTTTCAGGGATGAAAAGTCATGATTGTCATGTCTTTATGGAAAGATTGCTCCCATTTATATTTGCAGAACTCCTCCCGTAAAACGTGCATCTTGCATTAGCAGGTAATTTTATAATTCATTCATTTGTTATTTAAATTAATTGTTATATACATATGTTAAATCTATCATTATTAATGATCACATTTTAATATTGTAGGGATTGGTGCATTTTTCCGGGACTTAAGTAGTCGTACATTGAAGCAAAGTCGCGTCCAACTTCTGAAAGAGAATATTGTCATGATTTTGTGCAATTTGGAGAAAATATTCCCGCCTTCTTTCTTTGATGTCATGGAGCACTTACCAGTACACCTACCATATGAAGCAGAGCTTGGCGGTCCAGTTCAATATAGGTGGATGTAACCTTTTGAGAGGTTTTTTAAACGTTTGAAAGGAAAGGCAAAGAACAAAAGATATCCAGCTGGATCAATCGTTCAATCATACATCAATGATGAGATTTCTTACTTCTCTGAACATTACTTTGCTTCGCACATTTCTACAGCTAGTAGAAGAAGGTATATATTTCATACGATTACTATATTTATTTTTTTTACAGGTTCTCGATATCATAATTGATGTCATAAATTTGCTTGTAGGTTACTTCGGTATGATCCAGGTGAAGTTCCTATATATCCTATACCGATACAGGAAATATTCACTCAAGTCGGGCGCCCAAGTGGGAAAAGCAAAGAATTTTGGTTAACTGAAAAAGATTATAAGTGTGCACATGCATATGTGTTGCGTAATTGTGAGTACTTTCGCCCGTTTGAAAGGTATTGAATAATATAACTTTATTATGCTTTTTCTTTAAATTTAGTTAACTTATCAATTCATTTTTTCACTTTGAATACAATGTGTTAGACGCTCAAATTCGGTATGAATGTCCAACACTCTCGGATGAAGATGTCACGGCGAAAAGAGATGAAGATTTTCATATATGGGTTCGTCAATATGTAAGTATGTAAAAAAATATTATATATAGTAGCTTCAATCCTACTAATGAATTAAAAGTCTTTAAAATTTTTGATATTTACAATTTTGATCATATATATAGGTGGAAGCAATGAAAGGTCAACAGAATTTTCCTCCATGGGTTTATGAAATAGTGGAAGATCCTGAAAACAAACTGAAGTCGTGGCCCATGTATTTTACAAGAGGGTATATGTTTCACACACGATCTCACGGGAGCTTGAAAAAGACAATGAATTATGGAGTATGTGTCCGAGGACAAAATTATTCTGAAGCGTATGATGAGGATGATTTTTTTGGGTCCGTGGAAAATATAATCGAGCTCGAGTATCCAGGATTTATTAACCTAAAGATCACACTGTTCTACTATTAATGGTTTGATCCAACGGTTGATAAAGGAACTCGTATGAGAGATTGTGGCATTGTAGACGTCCTACAATCAAGGAGATATCGAAGTTATGAACCATTCATTTTAGGTAATTTTGATGTTCCGTGTGTTTTACTATATATAAATATTGTTGACAAATTCCTAATTCTAAATTTTATTAATGTAGGGTCTCAAGCTGATCAAGTATGTTACCTTTCATACCCATTCACTAAAAGACCTCGTAAATCATGGAGTACAGTTTGCAAAGTCAATCCAAGAAATGTTGTTCAAGGAAACTATAAAGAAAAGGAACTTGTGATTTTGCAACAGTCTGTTGATGATGCACCTCCAACCATTATTGAAGAAATCATCGTTGAGAGCTTAGTAGACGGAAATCATCAAGATGAGCCTATTGATTTTGAAATTGAAGATGATGAAGGCGAGGACGAGTTTCAATGTAACTTATCAACATCTGATGATGAAGATGAAGAATTTGAATATGATGAAGATGAAGATGAGTAATTTATGGATTTGAGTTGCTGACATATCATTTGTAAAATATTATTATAAAACAATTTAAAATATTTTGTTTAATAAATTTGTGATTTATAAGAGATATTAATGCTATTTGAAGCTTATTTTAATTTATGTGTAAGTAAGTAACGAATGATTAAGTTGGCAATTTGGTTGGATATGTACATATAATGCATGTACTTTTTTCCATTATAATCAGTCACAAAACAGTTACAATAGTGTCCTAACAACGACAGAAAGCAAACAAGGCAGACGATAGTCGTCGCAATTATATTACACATAGGTCACATATTGTGACCGTGTTGGGACGGCCGTGCTTAGTCACAAAATAAAACTTGCATTATAGACGAGTTATATCAATATAGTTGTTGTGTATCACTCATAAACACTCAAATATATTGCATACAGTACATACATAATTATAACTTGCCAAAATCATGCTAATATAACTTGTTAAAAGAATTAATCTAAATTTTGATAAAATATTGTCGGAAATATGTCCGCAATATGTCCCAAATAAGGCAGACGATAGATAGACGTCGCACAGAAATTACAAATAGGTCACAATTTGTGACCGTTTTGGGACGTCCGTGCTTAGTCACAAACTAATACTTGCATTATACACGATTTATATACATACAATTATTATGTATCACTCATAAACACTCAAATATATTGCATGCAACACATATATAAGTACAACTTGCCAAAATAATGCTAATATAACTTGTTAAACGAGTTTTTCTAAATTTTGATAAATAACGTCGGATATATGCCTGGAAAACGTCGCAAACAAGGCATACGACAGACGTCGCATATACATTACAAATGCGTCACAATTTATGACCGTTTTGGGACGCGCTCGTCTTAGTCACAAAACTAAATTTGAATTATACACGATTTAGATCAATACTTTTGTTATGTATCACTCATAAACACTCAAATAAGTAGCCTATCAAATATATATTAGTATAACTTGCCAAAATCATGCTTATATAACTTTTTAAAAAGATTTTGCTAAACTCCTCATCATTACCCTAAACATACATGTAACACACTCATTAGATTTGGGATGATTGAAAGTGTGGTTGGAAAAACATTTAGTTTGCAACTCTGACTTAGTAAACTGAGCTAATTTCAACAAAATCAAAGTATAAACGTATTACTAACCATTTAAACAAATCTCAATACTCAAATTTTGAATTAGCTAAAGTCGAGAGTGGCTAAGTAGTCACAAAGTCGTAGGTACACTTTTTGCAACTACTTTGTTACATGTGTGCGACTAATTTGCTACATATGTTGTGACGTATTTGAGACTGGTTCTAAATTTTGAGTTAATTAAACGAAATTTTTGCTAAGTGTTTAACCGCTTAATATTCCCCCCAATTGTTAAAACCCTAAAATTGTGTGACTTCTTTGCGACCGGTTTCCGACTCATATCGTTAATAACAAAGCAAAAAAACGCGAAAGTTTTCTCATTTTTCATTTCTCGATCTAACCCTAACATCTCTTCCTCTCAACTCTCTCCTCTCAGATTTCTCAAATTTGATATTCTGTGGATCGATTAGCAACCGATTCAGTCCACTAGCCCTAAATCTTTGGTTCTCTCTAACCCTAAATCTCAATCGATTTCTCTTTTCATTCCTTCTTTCTCAATCGATTTCTCTTTTCTCAATCGATCCTCAAATCTCTTGATTTAATGCCTCCTAAGAGCAAATCGTCTAGAGGTCGCGGTGGAAGATCGAGCGCCGGTGGAAGATCGAACGCCGGTGGAAGATCCAACGCCGGTGTCAGAACTTTCCATGGTCAAGCACCTCCAACCGGAACTCGAAGTTGTGTCGGAGCCTCTTCTCACTCATCGGCGGCTAATTCTAACAGCCAAACATCTCGTCGTCTTCCTTCACAGTATCCACCGAGGAGACAACCAGCACGAGTCGCTCCTCCAAATACGCCTCAGGTTCAACCACCGCCTCAGCAGGTGGTTCAACAACAGCCTCCTCCTATTCAACTGCCTCAGCCTATTGAATAGCCTCAGCCTGTTCAACAACCTCCTCCTTACATACCCCCAGAACATAACAACGAAGAAGAAGAAGGCATTGAGACTCAGAAGCCTATCGAAGGCATTGAGACTCTCTGGTACTAACTCTCTCCTTCTTCATATAACTGTCTGTTAGTTATAATCTCTTTTGGTTAGATCGTTTCATTATTGCTCATTGTTTCTTAGTTAAGTAACCGATTGTTGCACTGTGTTTTTGGTAATGTTAATTAGTGGCTACTTTACATTCACTAATCCTTAGTAACTGTGGTAGGTTTGACCGACACGGTGGGAAGCTGTCTCGAGATATTGCTGGAATCTATAGGAGGAAGTTTGATGGGCCTTACTATAGTTGGAAGGTTACTCCATAGAGCATTCAAGAGAGATATTACATAACTTTTGCCGTAAGTAAATGATTGTTTGCTTTCATTGTGGAGATTGTTAAGCATATGACAGTCACATTGCTAACTTGTCTGAAATGTTTTGTATGTATGAAGCGGAAATTTAATTGGGATTCTGGGATTAATGAGCTTGTTAGGGAAGGATTTGAGAAGATTGCCAAGAAACGAATGAAAGGTATTGTAAGTCAAGAAAAGAAGAGTGGTGTACAGCCAAAATGGATTCTAGGTGACATCTGGAAAGACATGTGGGTTCATTGGAACACTCCTGATGCTATTGAGAGGAGTGAGAATGCTTAACAATTCAGAAACTCGGATCGTGGCGGTCTTGGAGTTCACAAACACTTAGCTGGTCAGAAATCATTTCTACAAGTTCAACAAGAAATGGTAATACTTCTCTTTGCATATAATCTGATATTCTTCCTTGACAGTCTATGAATGTAATATGGTTGAATCTCATTGTAGGAGGAAGAGCTTGGGCGTCCAGTTTCACTTGGTGAAGTATTTATGAGAACACATACTCGTTCGGATGGATCTTTTGTCGATCAGAAAGCAAAACAAGTTGCAGAGACTTATGAGAAGACCCTAGAAGAGAGACTGTCACAACTAGAGGAGGATGGTCCACAAACTTCAGACAATTCCTCTCAGCAATCAACTCATCGAACTCTCACCGTTGATGAAAAGAATGAAATATTTCTTCAGGTAATTCATTAACTCATCTCAATCTCTCTTAATTATGCTGAGGTAGATATGCACATCTTAGAATAACTAAGGCAGCCGATTAGGGAAAATCCATTCTCAAAACGATGGTCATCTCACTTGATTATACTTGCTGTTTTTTTGTATTTCCTTAACAGTCTGTGTTTGCTGGATTATTTGTGAATACACATTTACTTTTCTTGTTTCATTTTGGTTGTGATCTTAAGAAACTGAATGTTCATCTTTTGTTTTAGTGTACTCAAACAGATGACAAAGGCAATCATTTTGGCCTTGGATCCCTTGTGCAGACACTAAAGAAAAGAAACAGGAAAGATGGCTATGCGAGCTCTTCTACATCAACTATTGTGGATCTTCAAGATCAACTTCGGCGCCAAATTTCTGCACACGAGGCTGATAATGCACGCCGTGATGAAGAGCACCGCCAATATCGAAGTGAGATCAGCAGCTTGAAGAAACTCCTCGTCTTCATGAAACAAAAAGATCCCAGCTTGGCAGCTTTCCTGGAATCTCCAACTACTAACCCAGACCCAACCACACTTCCACCGCCTGCAGCCAACATTCCTCCAGGTACAACTGCTGCAGCCACAGGATCAGGAACCACACCTGCAGCCACAGGATCTGGAACCACACCAGCCTCCACTTCAGCTGCCAATTCCCCTCTTTCTAACACTTCTTCCAACTTATGAACTTGATTTGCTAATTTGGTGAATGTATGGATTTGTAAACTTAATTAGGATGATCTTTTGTTATGATTAGGATGATATTTTGGTATGATTAGTGTTTTTAATAGTCGTTTTCTATAATTAATTGCATTTCAAATTCGATATTTTACAGGTTTAGAAATCCCTAATACTGACCAATTTGTGACCAAAACAATTATAAATTTGAGACTAGATTGCGACTAAAAGAGTTTCGTATAACTGTGACTATTTTGCTACTAAACCAAACTATAAAATATCTCCAAAACTAGTCGCATAGTGGATACTAATATGAAACATAGTTGAGACTAAACCAACAGTCTTAGAGTAGTCACAAAATTTAAAGACTTATTTGCGACTCGTTTGTCACTAAAACTCTCATTATCTCGGACACATTTGGGACGAAATATTTTTAAATGCCAAGCACAAAATACAATGGACAGTACCATTTTAGTCATTAAAACGTCTCAACATTGGACTATAGTTTAGTGTCGAAGTCGTCTTTAATACGGGACGATCTTGTCAGTCACAAAAACGTCGTTTATATTATACGTCGCGTTTTAGTCATAAATGTGCTACTACTTCTAGCAGTCTCAAAATCGTTGTTTAAATACGACGATAATATACAGTCGGAATGTTGTCGCAAATGTGCGACCATTAAGCAACTGGAAAATTTAGCGACCGTTTTTTTGGGACGGTTTTATTTAGTCGGGCAACAGTCGCAAACCATCATTTTGCGACTGTTTTGTGACGTTTTCCGGAGTCCCAAAACGCTTGTTTTCTTGTAGTGTTTAGGCGAGTTTCCCAGACTTTGTTCCGAACCTTGCGGACAAGGTTATTGTTCGAGGGGAGGGTATTAATGGGCTTGAGAGTCACTCTAGGCCCATACGAGCAAGAAGGCCAAATCCTCGATATGTCTATTGAGGTTGTTTTTGTTTTACGGTTTTGTTTTCGATTTTGATCTTTCTTTTACAAAAAGATATTGGTGTTTTAGGATCGTTGTTATCTGTTTACTTCTCTCCTTATCCTGCTAGGACTCAATAGTTCTAGTTATGTAGGATGTTTTTCATATATATATCAAGAAAAGCCAAAAAAGAGGTAGTCATAACTACCCATTAAACAACTTGTGTCTTGTGTTCTTCCTATCTCTGATCTTAAACCTATCATGTTGCTTTGATTGTCCGATTGTTTTCTTGTCATGATTTCATTGTTTCTGTATAACTTAGTCTCGGTGATCGACTTAGTTCACGCGGGGGTCTAGATCAGACAGCACGCTCAGGGGCAGTAATGCTCGCGGTTGTTTGTCTGGTTGCGGGAAGACTGCCCAGTGACTCTGAGTAGTTACGCATGGCGAGTTTCTGTCATGATAAGCATGTTGACTCCGTGAATTCACTGTATCAAAACTCTCAAGCATAGATTTTCTGCTTCTAGATTCCTGACTTGCTAATACATAGAATCTTATAGAGGAATAAGAATTGGATTATGTGCCTTGTGTTATCTTGGAGAAGTCATATCTTTGGTGAGCTTACATTGAATTTTTGACTTGTCTTGTTTAGAAACACTGTTCTTACAACCTCGTAGATCTATCATAATCCGGTAATAATCTCAAGAATAGCATATTAAAAACGGAGAAAAACTTAAAGAAAGTTAGGAAGCGGGCCAAAATTAAGATTGCAGTCGATTGAAAGAGGAAGAAGATGAAGATATATTTGTTCCCTTGAATTTATCGCTCATTATTCAACATTTTCCGTTTTTTTTTTGTGAAAAACTACTTATTCAACATATCAAAATAAAAAAATGATTTTTAAGTTTCGTTGTATATATGTTCTAGAAGGACAGAGTAATAAACCCATTAACCGGGACCCCGGTTAAAGGTGTTTTAGCGCTTTTACTGGAAACAGACTATACACCCATTAAACATACGGTCGTTTAAAGACATAATAGATCGTTTATGATTAAACGCAGAAAAATCCATTTCAGTCTCTTTGTCCAGATACGGTAGTGATAAAACATACGACCGAATAGATTCTTACTACTATATCTATTCTATATAAGATCCAACACGAAAGATAGATATAAAACATAAAGAGTAGAAAAGTTACATTGAAAACAGAGCTGTTCCATAAGCTGTTCCACCGAGATTTTACCTTAATTTGATATAAAAAATCGGAGATCTATAAATTAATTCGTTTTCATTTTAGTTTTAGGTTCCAAATCAAAAAAATCTTTGTAGATCTATCATAATCCGATAATAATCACAAGAATAGCATATTAAAAACTGAGAAAAACATAAAGAAATTTAGGAGGCAGACCAAAATTAAGATTGCAGTCGAATTAAAGAGGAAGAAGATGATGATATATTTGTTCCCTTCAATTTATCGCTCCTTATTCAACATTTTCCTTTTTTGTGAAAAACTACTTATTCAACATATCAAATGATAAAAATGATTTTTAAGTTTCAGCGTATATCATGTTCTAGAAGGACGGAGTAATAACCCCATTAAACGAGACCCCGTTTCAAAGCGTTTTAGCTCGTTTAATGTAAACAGTCTATACACCCATTAAACTTAAGGTCGTTCAATGGCATAACAGGTCGTTTAGTCTCTTAATCCACATACTGTAGTGATAAAAACCCATTTAAGAAAGGTTTTGATATGTGTGGTGATAAGTCTCATATAACAACCTTTATCAATTAACCGACCTTAAGAAAAGCTCTTTAATTTTATAAATTATAAATAAATTCAAGAAATAACAGATTATAAATGAGTAATGGATAGTGAAAAAAATATATTAATCATTGACTTTGATCATTGATTAGGTTCGGATATGAAAATTTCATTGTAGCTCTATCATAATCCGGTAATAATCACAAGAATAGCATATTAAAGACTGAGAAAAACTTAAAGAAAGTTAGGAGGGGGACCAATATTAAGATTGCAGTCGATTGAAAGAGGAAGAAGATGAGGATACATTTGTTCCCTTGAATTTATCGCTCCTTACTCAACATTTTCCTATTTTGTGAAAAACTACTTATTCAACATATCAAAATGAAAATTTTCTTTTAAAAAGTTTCGTCGTATATATGTTTTAGAGGGACGGAGTAATAAACCTATTAAACGTGACCCGGTTAAAGGGGTTTTAGCGTGTTTACTGTAAACAGACTATACACCCGTTAAACATACGGTCGTCTAAAGGAATAACAGATAGTTTACGATTAAACGCAGAAAAACCAATTTCAGTCTCTTTGTCCAGATACAGTAGTGATAAAACATAATAAGACTAGATTCTTACTACTCTATCTATTCCATATTCGATCCAACACGAAAAGATCGATATAAAAAAATAAAAAGTAGAAAATAGACAACGTAAACAGAGCTGTTCCATAAGCTGGTCCTCCGTGATTTTACCTTAATTTGATAATAAAAATTGAGATCTATCAATTAATTCGTTTTCATTTTAGTTTTAGGTTCGAAATCGAAAATTTCTTCGTATATCTATCATAATCCGGTAATAATCACAAGAATAACATATTAAAAAGAAAGAATTACTTAGATGGACTACATTTTAGGTGTATTGACGGAAACCTTCCAAAACTTTTTTTTATCCTTAGATGTTTTTTAATTACCAGCGTTCCCTTTTTACACGTTACCGGAAAAAACTAATTACGAAAAATGCTACTGCCACGTCAGACAAAAAGGCGCGTGCCACCAATAACTCAGCCATAACGTACGTTACGGCTGAGTTATATCACGTTATGGCTGAGTTCTGGGATAACGGCTGAGTTTCGGGTCAACGGTTGACTTACGATCATAACTCAGCCAACAGTTACGACAGACTTATAAAAATCTGGTTGAGTTAAGAGAAAACGGCTAATAACTCAGCCGCCGTTACGGCTGAGTTATAGTCCGATGGTTGAGTTATCAGAAGTTTGGCTGAGTTATGTTATCGACACGGCTGACCTAACTTTCTCCGGTTGGCTGAGTTATCGACAACGGCTGAGTTATCAAATGTCGTTACGGCTGACTTATGTTTCAGAAACATAACTCAGTCGTAATTGGCTGACTTAACAGAAAACTCAACCATGTTACGGCTGACTTATTGACAAGAGATTTATTCCTAATATAGCCTCCAGTTACGGCTGACTTATTTGACGTTACGGCTGACTTATTGACGTTACGTCTGAATTTGGCATCTTAAAAAACATTTTAGTAATTACTTAAATATTTTTCATGTTGTGGCTGATTTAATTTGTGTTGATGGCTGATTTATTTTGGCTGAGTTAAAAATTTGTTTGGTGGCTAACTTACGACTTCAAATGCACAATTCCACGTCAGCATAAACGAGGGAAATACGAAAGGTCCCCCATTAGCTCGTATTTTTTCTTACACTCTGTTCTTCATTTTCTGTTCTTCACTTCACTTATGTTCTTCATTTTCACTTTTGTTCTTCATTTTCACTTATGTTCTTCATTTTCACTTATGTTCTTCATTTTCACTTATGTTCTTCATTTTCACTTCTGTTCTTCACGTCTGTTCTTCATTTTCGTTGATGGATCATCCGGTTCCAGTAATTGTTGTGTCTGGTAATTGGGAAAAGAAACAGAAATATGTATTTAACACCGACGATAGAGGTTGTACAGTTGTGTAGATAGATGCGGAAACAACGCACAAGAAGCTAGTGAAATTGATTCTTGATGACTACGGACTGCATGAGTTGAGCCACAAGGTAACGATGAGCTACATACTCTCGTACAAACGTATGAAACATATGTCGCATGATACTCCCCTAATATATGTCTCGAATGATCGATAGTTGCAGTGTTATCTAAGCTTGTTGACAATCAATCAGCTACGACTTTGTGTTGAGTTTGCGAAGATGAAGGACGGATTGAATAGAAGGACGAAACGGCCACGCAGTTCAGCTTCAGAAGTAGAATCTACATATGAAGACGCAAGAGGATTTGATGGTTTCTGTTATGATTATAGTGAAAACCTAGAAGATGAAGTCAAAGAAGATGAAGCAGAGTACGAATCAGAGGATGAACAAGAAAATGACGAGTTTTATACCTGATTTGACGTTTTCGACGACTCCGATAGTGCGTCATCTGATGATGATAACTTTACTGTATACGGCGAGCCTGAGGAGAAAGATGAGCATTTACCGGCTGCTACTCAAAACAGAGGTCATTACTTTGGCAAAGTGGGATCGATTGGGAACTCGGAGTCTTTAACGGTGGAGATGGCTAAGCTAAACCTCGTCGTAGAACAACGATACGCGAGCAAAAACGAGTTGGAGAAACGAGTGAAACTTCTTGCGGTGAGAGATGGATTTGATTTTTCAGTACCAAAATCAAATACGACTGTAGTGAATATTACGTGGTGGGTTGAAGGATGTCTTTGGAGAGTTCGTGCATCTCAAGAAGGAGATGAGCCTGGTTTTGTTGTTCGTATATACGATTCGGTACACACATGTTCTGTGACGGAGAGATCTAATCGATCCAAACAAGCAACACCTGATGTTTTGGGACCTCTTTACAGGAACTTTCTTGGTGACATTGGTCCGTTAGTTAAACCTAAAAGTGTTGGAATTATCATCAGTAAGCATTTAAGCATAAAGGTAATTACTATGTCACGGCTGATTTATATTTGAGTCACGGCTGAGTTTTCGTTCATTTACGGCTGAGTTCTCATTACGATACGGCTGAGTTGCGTTGAGTTTTCTTTCCTTTAAGGCTGAGTTATCATTACGATACGGCTGAGTTTTCATTTATGTGTCGGCTGACTTATATATAGTTACGGCTGAGTTATCATTACGATACGGCTGAGTTTTCATTTATGTGTCGGCTGACTTATATATAGTTAGGACTGACATATTATTATATTGGTGCCAACAGATGGATTATTGGAAGTCATACTAGACGCTAAGGTTTGCAAGACAGATCGATATGGGAACTCCTTAGGGAAGTTTTAGAGAATTGCCTTCCTACCTATACACGATAAGACGTGCAAATCCGGGTACAATAACGCGTCTTCAAATTGATGAGTGTGACAAATTCAAGTATGTCTTCATTGCTTTTGGTGCGAGTGTTGCTGGGTTTGCTTACATGCGGAAAGTTGTTGTCGTTGATGGTACGTTTCTCCACGGTAGTTACAAAGGGACGCTTCTAACAGCCCTAGCTCAGGATGGAAATTTCCAAATTTTCCCAATAGTTTTCGCAGTTGTTGACACTGAAAATGATGATTCTTGGCGTTGGTTTTTTAGGCAACTCAAAGTTGCTATTCCAGACGAGAGGAATCTTGCGATCATCTCGGACAGACATAAGTCAATAGGGAAAGCAATTGGTGAAGTGTATCCGTTGGCTTCTCGTGGAATTTGCACTTATCATTTGTACAAGAACATATTGGTGAAGTTCAAAGGGAAACATTTGTTCCCACTTGTGAAAAAAGCGGCTAGGTATTTTCGGATGGCTGATTTTACAGAGGCATTTGATAACCCTATATTTTTATACTTTTAAGCTTATGTTTTGTTCATTATTTGCATGTCTAGATCTCTACTTCTTAGGATTTCTTGTCTCTTTGCATTATATTTTGCATCTAGGATCTTTAGCATAGGGATTTGCATATCATCTGCATTTTAGAGCAAAAACAGGTACACTCGGACACTGCAAAGTAGGGACCTGATCGAGTGTTTCCAGCCCGACCAAGCGGGCACGATCAAGCACCCGGACTCACAAGAGGAAGCTGAACACGGACAAGCCGAGAGAGGACCCGAACGAGCCCAACAAGCACCCGACCGAGCTCTCTTTAAACCGACTTTGTAATTTGTCTTTTTGTGTTTCAGTGCTTCCTGCCTTTAGTATAAATACGGCGAGCCTGAGGCGAAAGATGAAGATTTACCGGCTGCTACTCAAAACAGAGGTCATTACTTTGGCAAAGTGGGATCGATTGGGAACTCGGAGTCTTTATGGTGGAGATGGCTAAGCTAAACCTCGTCGTAGGACAACGATACGCGAGCAAAAACGAGTTGGAGAAACGAGTGAAACTTCTTGCGGTGAGAGATGGATTTGATTTTTCAGTACCAAAATCAAATACGACTGTAGTGAATATTACGTGGTGGGTTGAAGGATGTCTTTGGAGAGTTCGTGCATCTCAAGAAGGAGATGAGCCTGGTTTTGTTGTTCGTATATACGATTCGGTACACACACAAACAAACCCAGAAAATGTGAAGAATCGAAAGCAAGTTTATCAACAAACCAGAGAATGAGAGGAACAAGGGGCAAATGAAATCAAACCCAGAAATTTTAGCAACCAAGAACCAAGAGAGAAGGAAGAGAGAATTCTAGAGAGATAAATGATTTTTTAGCAAAATGAGAGAGTGAGAGAGGATTTGGTCGAGTTTGGGTGTTATAAAGAGGGTGAGAAGGGACAAAAATCTGAAAGAGGAGCGTTTTTGGTCGGGCTTGGTTCAAAATTTGAATTTCAAATTGAGCTGACCATTGACCCGACCGTTACCTTTGACCCGATCGGACGGCTGAGATGAACCCGATTGGGTAGCTCAGATTGACTTGATCGGACGGTTGAGATTGACTCGATCGAATTGCGTTGACGCGTCCGTGTGAGTGTTGACTCGGTGGAATGGGCTTGCGAAATTGGGCTTTTAAAGCCAAAATTGACTCTTTCTTCATCCTTCCCTTATATTGGCCCAAAACACCTTTCCTTACTCACATTCAAACCTGAAAACACATCAAACTAAAAAGAACATCAAATTTAAAAAACTTAAAGAATTATGTACAGGGATACCTTTGGGACTTCCTCCCAAGTGAGCTTGTTTATAGTCGCTAAGCTTGACTTGGTATAATCCTCACGAAGTGTTTGAGTAATGGAGAGGTAACACCATTCTCTCCAATGCTAATGACCAATGTATCTTATACTTCTTCCTTGCAGCATGTCTCTTCTTGAAAGTAAATACCCTCTTTGCTTTCCTAGAAGTCAAGATGTCGTTCTTCTTCTTCAACATCACAATTTCCTTGGTTAATCCCTGAATAGTGGTTACTAGCCAACTTAAGTCTTTCTTGAGAGTCTTGATCTCCTGGAGCTCAACACAAGTTGGAGAAGAGGTCGAGGTTTCTTCTATTTTGAACGTTGTACTTTGGTGCGGATACGCCATATTAATCTTCATCCTCGTCCCTCTAACAAGATCAAGAGTCATGACCCCCATCCTCATATCAATAATTGCTCCTGCTGAGGCTAGAAATGGTCTTCGTAGAATTAGTTGATACTGAGGTTCCCTTTCCATCTCGAGAATCAGAAAGTCAGTGGGAATCTTTACTCCTCCAACTTCAACAAGGAGATCCTCCAATACCCCTACGGGTTGCTTAGAGCTTCGGTCCGCCATCACAATCGTCAAGCTGCATGGTGTAAAGGTTGTATAGCGCATCCGCTGAGCTATTGAGAGGGGCATCAAGCTAATCGAAGTGCCCGTGTCGCATAAACACTCGTTGAAGATCGTTGATCGGATTGAGCAGGGGAGTGTGAAAGCTCCAGGATCCCCCATCTTCTTGGAGAAATCAGAATCTTGAGAGGGTGGAATCCAACTCTTCCTTTACTGCATCCTTTCCAATAGGACTTCTTTGAGAATCTCCCTGTAGGAGGGAATGTTGGCGAAAGCATCCACCAAAGCCTTCAGCTGATCTTTCCTTGATAGTGAATCGAGAATGTGGTTATATTCTTCTTTGATTTATGCCTTAGATTCTTCAGGGTAGAGTAATGGTCTTCGATTTGAAGGCTTGGGGCTGGTAGCTCTGATCGGGCGAAGAGGCTCGTCGGAACTTAATTCACACAACTTGTCAGACAAGCACCGTACACGATATCTGGCTCGATCGGGTTCATGGTACCTTTGATCGGATCGGTCGAGTCTTTGGTAGACTCGATCGGGTTCACCATTGGCACGGTCGTGCCTGTTATAGACTCGATCGGGTTCACCGTGTAGGGTATAAATTTGGGCTGCCTCCCCCTCTTGAACCTCACTGTCCTCAGTGACAATTGGGAATGGTTTTCCCAGAGTAATCGCATGAGCAGTAGCAAATTCTTTAGGGTTCATGATAGACTTTCCTGGGAGTTGGCCAGAAGATGTGGAGGGTTGGTTGCCTTCCAAGATAACTACCCTTTTGCTTAAAGAATCGAACTTTTGGTGGAGCTCTTGTATAGACTCACGCAACTCGCTGCGAAGCTCGGCTAACTTCTTGGCGTGTTCCTGGCGGCTATTGTTCTGTGCTTGGAGAAGCTGATGTAGTGTTGTTTGAATATCTTGTTCTGGGTGCACATTAGTGGGGTACTGTTGGAATCCTGAAGGGTGTGATTGAGGTTGAAAAGCTTGTTTTTGATTAAAGCCAACATATGGCTTGTTCTTGAACTGTTGTTGTTGAGGCGGATAGACTTGATCCTGGGGGTTCGCGACGTTGGTGCTTCTACAAGAGAGATTCGGGTTGGGTTTGTAGTTGTTGTAACCCTTTTGGTAACCTCCTTGATTCTGGATATAGCTCACCTCCTCATTGTTAGCACAATCCCCATCATTAGGTTGGAAGGTCTCCTCCTCTTGAACAAAGTATACATTCTTCTGCTGGTTCATCAAAAACTTATCGAGCTTGTCGTTAAGGGCCTTCATATCCTTCTTATACTTGTCCTCTTGGTCATTGTTGCCTCTAACAATTCTGTCATAATCCTCGTTATACGTGCCATCAGATTGAGCTAGGTTCTCCACAAGTTCCCAACCAGCTTCAACATCCTTGTTTAGAAAGTTTCCATTGCTAGCAGTATCGAGGAGTAGGCGAAACTTAGGTAGTATTCCTCGATAGAGAGTACTAAGTAGCGACTCATTGTTGAAGCCGTGATGAGGGCATTGTGACTGATAGCTCTTGAATCGTTCCCTTGCTTCATAAAATGTTTCGTTGTTACGCTGAGCGAAGCTAGAGATATCATTCCTTAATCTGGCGGTTCTTGCATTGGAGAAGAATTTGGATAGGAATGCCTTCTTACACTCGTCCCATGTCGTGATTGACCCGGCTGGCAAGGACTTTTCCCATTGATGAGCCTTGTCGCCTAAGGAGAAAGGGAACAATCGCAGCTTGAACCCATCTTCGCTCACTCGATCTTGGTTAAGCCACACATTCGAACGAACTCATCGAGGTGATCGAGTGGATCCTCCATTGATAATCCATGGAATTTATTTCCTTGTATCATTGAGATGAGGCTGCATTTGATTTCGAAGTTATTGTTAGGGACTGCTGGCGGGACTATCCCTTATCTTAGCATTAACCATGTGGGATTAGATCTTAGACATTCTAGCACCCAAAAAGTGTTCAAATGGAATGTGTGATCAACTAATGCCAGAGATCTATTTGCTTACCCAAGAGATTGGTTGTTTAGGAGTAGATTGACATTAATGAGCTTGTTCTTTATGCCTATTTATAGTATCTTTCATCAATGAAAGTTGAGATTGGGAAGTGATATAGATCTGATAATCTTTGCCAAGAGATTGGACTGATTAGGTTAAGTGGTTCATTGTCTAGGAATAGATCTATCTGAGCATGTTAAGCATCCCAAAGATACTAAGATGATTCATCACCCCATTAGCCCATCCTTAAGACCCTTTGTTTATCTGATTGATTATCTGCTTTTACTTATTGCTTTCATTATTGATTCTTTAGTTTACTGTTATGCATTAGAGTTCTTTAAACAAAACCTTAAATTACTTGGCTTGACTTGATTAGTTCTGCTATATCCTGATTGATTTCAATACATCCATTTGGATGGATACCTCTTATGCTACATCGCATTGGGGAATTGAACTCCAAGGGTACAAAAATACTTGTTTCAGCATTCAATGAGATTGAAGCGCTTCATCCTGAACTACATGGATATCTCCAAAGAGTTGGGGTGCAAATGTGGGCGCGCGTTCATTTCCCGGGTGAAAGGTACAACCTAATGACTTCGAACATTGCGGAATCTATGAACAAAGCACTATCAAATAGTAGAAGTCTTCCCATAGTTCGACTGTTAGAATCCATACGTTATATGATGACTAGATGGTTTGCTGAACGGAGAGAGGATGCGAAATCACAGCTAACAACGCTCTCACGAGGTGTTGAAAAACTATTAGAGGTAACTGAGCCGATCACGTTACATAAGTGAGCCATAACTTGCTTATAACTCAGTCATTATTTATATAACTTAGCCATAACATGATTATAACTCAGTCGTTATTTATATAACTAAGCCATAATTCAGTCGTTATTTATATAACTAAGTCATAACATGATTATAACTCAGTCGTTATTTATATAACTAACCGGCTAATTTTTAGCTTTGAGTTCCAAATGTTTCAGTATCACAATGTCAAGAGATTTGTTGCATGAAATGCGTGAGAAGTATGGTTGTAAACCAACATAGCGTGCATCTCCTCAGTCTATGTCTAAGGTTTATATGGAGAAGAAGAAAAGCTGCATATGAGAGAGCGTCTGGTGTTGGTCCTTCTCAGGCAAGAAGCAGAGCCAATAAGTCTTCAGGTAAGAAACCAATGGAGCTGCAGGATGACGACAGTGATTATGAGTTTGAAGAGCATCCACCTGTCCCAGCTCGTAAGTCAGTGCATAAGAAGAAGACAGAGAAGTGGTTAGCCCCGGGGGAGTATTACAAGCTGTTTCAGCAGCATGAGTTTCAGGACACGAGGTACCCTTGCCTGCAGACAATGGCTGAGCTGGCTATCTCTGATGATGTCGAGTATATGTTCGAGCATTGTCATCTCCGCACTCTCATGACCAGTCCACGAAACGCATACCAAGAAGAGACAATTCAGTTCCTCTGTACGCTTGCCATACATCTTTATGAGGATGATCCGGACATAGAGTCAGATGGAGGATTGTGATACATCACCTTCACCATCAGTATTTGCTGACCATCAGAGAGCTAGAAGGTTTATTTGGATTCCCTAATGGAACATGGACTGGGCAAAGGATTGATAGGGATGAATTGTTGGCTCTTTGGGAAACGATTGGGAATGATAAGAAGTTCGCTTCATATAGGACCAAGAGCAACCACATCAGAAGTCCAGTTATCCGCTACTTCCATCGATCAATTGCAAACGTGTTCTTCGCGAGGGAGACAACAAGAACACTGATCAACAGGGAGCTGAAGATGATTGATCTTGCACTCAAAGATCTCTTGTTAACTTCAGTAGATGGGACACTACTGCGAGGTGATACGACTGATACATCCCCATCTTTCACTATGTTGCACCAGCTACTCAATTACAGAACTTGGGTAGTGAAGCTGAGCAGATGCAGAACTCAAGGATTTATGTGTATGGGAGGGTTGGTGACAGTCATCTTGGAAGCTTGTAGCGTCCCGCTGAGTTCAGAGCCTATTGGCACCGAGATTCATCGACATTCAGAATTTGAGGCAAGCTCAATGGTTGCATTGGGAGAAACGCAACAGGTTATATATGTACTACTTCACTCACCCTGTACATGGTGACGTGTGGTTTTTGCTTCCTTGTATTCCCTTCACAAGGATACTCGAAGGAAGCAACATTGAGTTTACCCCTCCTGCAGAGGCTCTCTACACGACAAATGGTGAGGAAGCGATGGAGGTATCTGAGAAAGAGGATGATGAGATGGAAGAAGATTCAGATGAGTATAGACCAGAGAGGTATCACTTCAAGGACTACACAGCGCCTAGACAAGGCAAGAGTTTGGTATTGGCTCACAAGCGTATCAGTACACTTCAGAAGTGGAACATGCTGCAAGACAAGGCAATAAAATCTATGAAGTCAAAGATGAAGAGCTTCATGAGTAAGTTTAGCTGCGCCTCCACCACCACAGCATTTGCAGGCACTACTCCGCAGGATGCTAGCCCAGTTCAGCGCCATTTGTCCACGAGTGATGTCCCATCACGCTACAGAACTCTTTCTCCATCACGTCATTCCGCCTATGAGTATAGAGAGCATAATGTTTCTTCTTCTCCTCTGAGACAATCCTCCCCTGAGCTTAGGGCTAGCAAGAAGAAGGAGAAAAGAAAAAAGAAGAAGGCAGCGAGACGGAAGGCAAAAGCTAGTTCATCACACTTGCCAGACGAGCATCATGTTGAAGATCTGACCATGGATCAAGCCGATGATCACATTGAGGACCTAATTGTTGATCCAGGTGCGTATCATTTCCAAGACCTCACTGCGGATCTTGTCGAGCAGAACGTTGAGCATCCTACAGAGGCTCCTCCAGTGCAACCTGCACCAGTTGCTTATACAAGCGAGTCCATGACTCAGTACCTGGACTGCTATTTTCAGTAAGGTACCACTCCACACCTTCATCTGTATATCCATTGCATTTTCATACTTTTGTTTGTTTGATTCTCAAACCAACTCTCAAATTTTTATTACACAAGGGACTGTGTAATTTAAGTTTGGGGGAGGGTTTGGGATGACATTTGATGTTGTGTTCTCTTTTCTTATTTTGAATTTTTAGCATATAATCTGTATTCATATATGTGCATTGAAAACCCCTAAAAATTTGAAAAATTTTCAGAAAAAAATCTTTAAAAACAGAGTGATCATGTAGCTTGCATTTGCATATTATGATTGAGTCTAGACTGTTTCATGTAGGACTGTTGCATTAGCATAGGGGGCGATGATGATTTACACCTTGTTGATTTGCTATGATTCACTAGTAGAGATCAATGTCCTGGTTGTTAGCTTTTTGATGCATGATGATTGAACTTGAAGTAAGTCTGAAACAAACTTGGAATTCATGGAGAGCATTCTTGAAATTGGTTGAAACATGTTGTGATATGATCTCATTCCTTACCTTATAAGAACTTAATCTTGACTTGCAAATATCTGGTTGTGTTTTGCTTGCATGCTCATGGTCACCACATACATATTTGGATCATCTTCCTCCTTTCACCACTCTTGTTGATCCAAGTGATCTTTCTTTTAATCAGTTTGCCATACCCACAACCTATCCTTTTCTTTCAAGCCAATTGATAATTTTTCAGTGGTAGGTCTTTTACCAGATTATGCTTGGGGAGAGCGTGTTAGGTATGACCCAACAGGATTAAAATTTTGAGTAGTTCTGATTTTCACTTTCAAATCAGATAGGACTATGTCTGGATTCTTACTTGGGTTTGGGATTGGAATGATTGTGGAAAAAGAAGAGAAACAGAAAAAGTTTTGTCCGTAAGAGGAGAATGTTTTCTAGAAGTTTATACTCTAGTGATTGATTTTTGTGGGGATAGCACGATATACAGAGAATGGTTCTGGGATGTAAAGAAAGAAAAAAAGTTTTGATGTCTTATAACGTAAGAAGAAAACAGAACCATAGTAAAAAAGAAACCCCCTATCCACTAGTATTAATAAGAAACTTCTCTTAAGGCAAAAAGAAAAAAATGGGATTGATGTTGAAGGGTAGACATAAGGATCATTCGGGTTTAGGAGTAAGCACTTGGGAACCATTGGGTAGTCAAGGTTTTATTCCTGTATGCATTTGTTGGTCCTTACCTTTAGCATTCTCCCTAAAGCTCAATCCATTCATTGAGAGATCCTTGTCCTGAAATTATTTAAACCCTCTTGATTCTCAAAACTTTTTTTCTGCCTAGCCAAGTGAGTTTGTTAAGCCTTGCACAACCAGATTCATATACTTGAGTAATGAATGCCAAAAGGAATGAATGATTTGAATGCATGTGTAGATCAAGGGATATATCCAGTTTTGGATTTGATGAGTTTGTCTAAAGTCTTTAAGTAAAGTTCTCTCAGCATACATCAAAGACATAGCAACCAGGACATTGATTTTAACTGCTCTATCTTGCAAGTTACAGGTTCTGAGACCCCATTTTCAAACCTCTCTTCCACTTTGTTTCTTTTTTCTTTTCTTGAGGGCAAGCAAAGACTAAGTTTGGAGGAGTTGATAAGTCTGTATTTCATCACTTTTTGAGCATGCATTCATCATCTTTTCAGCATCATTCACTTGTTGATTCGCATCATATTGATCCCTTTCTGCATGTTTTACATACTTAGGTAGGTTTTATGCATATCATGCATATCTTGCATACATTGTGCATATTTGGAGTGTTTCAGGTACTTAGGAGACATGCAGAGCGAATCAGAGGAACAAGCGTTACTCGACATGCATACGATCGAGTGGGACGATCGAGTGAGAAGCAAGGATGCGTTGCAGGAACATACTTCACTCGATGGACTCCATCGAGTAGGATGATCGAGTAGGCAGCAGAGATACATTGCAAATACATCGACGATCGAGTGAGCAGCAGACGCATACAATCGAGTGAGCAGCATAAGGGACGCAAAGCAGAACCACCTATCACTCGATGCACACACTCGAGTGACATGATCGAGCAAAGCAAAGAAGTAGCTGATGATTTCACAGATCACTCGACACGTTCACTCGAGTATGAAATGATGCAGAGAAGAAATTAAGTGTTACTCGACACGCTCACTCGACCGACAGGACCATTACAACTTTTAAACCGCTTTTACGTTGTCGTTTTATGTTTTAAAGTTTTCACAAACATTGTTATGAATAGGTCTCATTTGGTTTGCCCAAGGGATCGAGTTTTAATTAGGTTTTTGTTGTTAGCCACCAAACAATCCAGAAAATTGTAATTCATATTTCTTTTGAGTTATTGAGATTTTGCAACTAGTTCTTAAATCATAGTTGTTACTCTTCCTATCATCCTTATTATTATGCATGTTTTGAACGATTCGTGTTTCATGATGTTTAACATGATTTCTGAGTCTGAGTAGTGTTAGGGTTCTTGAGGATGGGATATATTAGGTGGAGGATGTTAATTTGCTAGAGTGTTTATGTTAGATTCGTTTTGTTTCCCTTCTGGACTAGAGTTTTATTAGCTAGTTCTTCTCTAATCAATTGGAACTGGGTCATAGACATTTCATACCCGAAAGGTATATGATGAAATGTCTGAACCAACTAGTGCCAGAGATTTACATGCTTAGCCCAAGAGATTGGTTGTCTAAGATGTTTATTGACATTAATGAGCTGTTTCTTTATGCCTGTTTACTACATGTTTCATCAATGAGAACTGAGATTAGGAAGTGTTGTAAACTTGATAGTTTCTACCAAGAGATTGGATTGACTAGTATTAGAAGTTCATTGTCTAGGGATTAGTATGTTTGCAGTTTGATAAACCATTTGTGCTTTCTGTTTAATTCTCTTGTTATTTGCTTGTTCTGTTTTGCTTTCTTGCCAGTATCAATAATCGTTACGTTTTAGCTTATGCATGGTAGTCTATGTTTTACAGCCTTACATTTATCGCATGTTTAACATGTTCGATTAGGATCATTGAAAACGTAAAAATCATTTATGCTTGCTTGACTTAATCATTTATGATATTTCTTGATTGCTAGCATCACACCTGATTGGATTGGTACCTATTGTACTGTAATGACATGATAGTACTCTAGGGTAATTGATAGAAAAATCCTAGTATCAATTTGCAAGCATCTAGTCTTGCATTCATCTATGTGCATCAAAAACCCCTAAAATTTTGAAAAATTTCAGAAAATCCTTTAAAAAATAGAGTGTTCATTTAGTTGCATTTGCATATTAGTCTTGCTTTAATGTTGTTGCATTTAGGATCATTGCATTAGCATAGGGCATTATGATGATTATAACCAAAGAACTTGCTGTTTCATTAGATTTAACACCAATGCCCTCGTTCATAGTTGTTTAATGCTTTCATTTGAGCTTGAAATGAGACCGCACCATTCTTTGATCGCATGATTTGAATTCTAGTCTAAACTAAAGCTTGCTTTGATATGATGCCATCCTTTACTTATAAGAACCTTAACTTGAATTGATAATTATCTGGTTGTGATTTGTTTTAAACTCATGGATACCTTGTATACATACTTGGATCTCCTTTCCCTCTTTTTACCACCCTCTTGTTGATCCAAGTAGCTGGTCATAACCTTGACCAGTTAACCACACCCTAAAAACCTTAACCATTCCTTGAAGCCTTTGTTTTAATTCTGAGTGGAAAGCCTTTTTTGGGATTGAGCTTTAAGAGAACGTGTTAGGTTTGAGCCGACAGGAAAAGGGTCTTGAGTAGTTCTGATTTGCATTTTTTCGGATCATATAGGACTAGGATGGATTCTACTTGGGTTTTGGGATTATTTGGGATGGTGAAAAGAAAAGAAAAGGGGAAGAAGTTGAGTCTTTAGGAGAGTATAAGTTTCAGAAAAGTTCAAGGGTCTAGTGAAAGAGAAGTAGGGAATGCAAAATATAGAAAAGAAATGGTTATGGTTTTTAAAAGAAAGAGAGAAAAGTCTGAAGATAGCAAAATGCTTTGATGCCTTAAGTGTTAAGAAGAAAGAGAACCATAGTGTTTATAAAGAAAACCCCCTATCCACTAGTTTATCATAAGAAACTCTCCTAAGATTTAGAACAAAAAGGGAAATTGGGTTGAAAAGACTTAAAGGGTAGAGTAGGATCATATGGTTTTAGACTATTAGGATTTCACTTGGGTACTTTGGGTAGTCAAGATGTTATTCATGTATGCATTTGTTGGCCCTTACCTTTAACATTCTCCCAAAAGCTCAATCTTGTTCATAGAGAGATCCCAGCACTTGAACAATTAAACCCTCACCAAAAAGAGACTCTATTTATCTCTTAACCTTTTACTTGCCTAGCCAAATGAGTTTAAATTCAAATTCACATCCAGATTCACTGTTGCTACTTAATGAATGTTTAAAAGGATGGCTGACTTGATTGCTTGTCTAGGTTATGTGGTTGATGACATCTTGTGTTGAAATAGGAATGGCTAAAGTCTTCACAGTACAGCCTTTGAATTGCTTTCTAGAATTACGAACTAGGACATTGATGTTAAACTCTTTTGCAGCAAGTTTTGGTTCTGAGTCCCCACCTTCAAACCTCTCTCTACTTCTTAGGATTTCTAGTCTCTTTGCATTATATTTTGCATCTAGGATCTTTAGCATAGGGATTTGCATATCATCTGCATTTTAGAGCAAAAACAGGTACACTCGGACACTGCAAAGTATGGACCCGATCGAGTGTGTCCAGCCTGACCAAGCAAGCACGATCAAGCACCCGGACTCACAAGAGGAAGCTGAACACGGATGAGCCGAGAGAGGACCCGAACGAGCCCGACAAGCATCCGACCAAGCTCTCTTTAAACCGACTTTGTAATTTTTCTTTTTGTGTTTTAGGGTTTCCTGCCTTTAGTATAAATAGACCTCTTAGGTCATTAAGCCAAAGACGAGTGTTCATTAGGGTTTTACTCTGTAGCCACCAAACATTTCCAGAAACTTGTAATCCCTAACATTACAAGAGACGTATAGCAAGAGATGTTGAGTTTCTGTTCGAGAGAAGCGGGCTCGGCTCATTCATAACCAGAACCTTGGAAGCCTACGACGAGGAGACATGCTACGTGTTAGCCTCACTCCAGCTCCATTTTTACGAGGATGAATCAGAGTTTCATTCGGATGACTGCTTTGGATACATCACTTTCAGCGTGAGAGGTACTACCTATTCTCTCACGTTTAAGGAAGTTGAAAATCTCTATGGGTTCTTGCAAGCAAGCAGAATGAGCCAAGATGTGCTAAAAGAGGAGATCAAGTCTGTTTGGAAAACAATTGGAGATGGGAAGGAATACACTTCTTCGAAATCCAAGAGCGCCCAAATCCAAAATCTAGCTGTGAGGTATTTCCATAAGTCCTTAGCTAGTATGATTTTTGCTAGAAAGGAAACTGGGAATGTGAATGACAGCATTGAGTGGTGTATTGCCAAGTACTAGGGATGGTAGAGAACTAGTAGGAGATATAACAGACGGTAGCATGGTCTCGGTTCTATTAGATCAACTGATGTATTGCAAGGATTGGGTATTAAAAGTTGTTAGGAGAGGTGTGCAAGGAGAGCTCAGTATTGGTGGACTAGTCACCCCGTTATTGGTGGCTTGTGATAATGAACTGCGAGGGAAAGTCTACAACGCTCGCTGGATTTACATTGAGACCTTGACAAAGACGCACTTCCTTGATAGCAAGCGTCCCAACGGGTTTTATCTATATAAGTTCACCCACCCTTCACTTGGAGCAGCAAGAATGGTGTTGCCTAACACCGAGCTTACAAAGATCAGATTGGGTTCTAATATCGACTTTTGGCCACCCGTCTCAGCGTTATATGACCCGAGCTCAGTCCAAGACCAAGTTCCTAGCTTCGAGCCAGCCCAACAAACCTATGCACCTGAAATCAGAGAAGAAGAACCTGCTAGGGAAGAACAAGAAGAGGATTTCTATTTTGACGAGTGGGAAGAGTCCTCTAGGCAGTCAAGGGGGGTAAAGGAAGCTCATAAAAAGATTAGCATCCTTCAGAAGTAGAACAAGTTCCAAAGTAAGACTATCAAGGCAATGAAGAACACGGTGAAAGATCTTGTCGGAACAGTTAAGGATATGGGGGAGTAGATTAATGAGCTTCAGAATAAGGTTGGATGCTCAACCTCCACTACAGCTATGCCTAGCGGTTTGGGTGGAGTGCATCAGTCAGGACACCTACCAAGTCCAACTTACCAGTTAGCCCGCCTAGAGCCTCAGTTGATCCAAGGAGAAGTCTGTTCAGAACCAGAAGGGAATCGGAAGCTTACACGAGCACCTCACCCGATCGCACACCCGATTGGGCCGGCTCATCACGCCCGGTCGGGTCATCCTATCACCTCGCAGTCGACGCTGAAAATGTCCAAGACAAGCATGTAGCAGCAGGCCTCGACGTCATGAGCTCGTGGTTTGGACCACCCAAGAGGTAATTCTATTACCCTCAACTTTGTAAATACAGCCTTGCATTTTTATAATTTCTTTTTGATCCTAAACCTTCCTTCGGATTTTTATTACAGAAGGGACTGTGTAATTTAAGTTTTAATTCTGAGCTTTAAGAGAACGTGTTAGGTTTGAGCCGACAGGAATAGGGTCTTGAGTAGTTCTGATTTGCATTTTTTCGGATCAGATAGGACTAGAATGGATTCTACTTGGGTTTTGGGATTATTTGGGATGGTGAAAAGAAAAGAAAAGAAAAGGGGAATAAGTTGAATCTTTAGGAGAGTAAAAGTTTCAGAAAAGTTCAAGGGTCTAGTGAAAGATAAGTAGAAAAGAAATTGTTCTGGTTTTTAAAAGAAAGAGAGAAAAGTGTGAAGATAGCAAAATGCTTTGATGCCTTAGGTGTTAAGAAGAAATAGAATCATAGTGTTTATAAAGAAAACCCCCTATCCACTAGTTTATCATAAGAAACTCTCCTAAGACTTAGAACAAAAAGGGAAATTGAGATGAAAAGAGTTAAAGGGTAGAATATGATCATATGGGTTTAGACTATTAGGATATCACTTGGGTACTTTGGGTAGTCAAGATGTTATTCCTATATGCATTTGTTGGTCCTTACCTTTAGCATTCTCCCAAAAGCTCAATCTTGTTCAAAGAGAGATCCCAGCACTTGAACAATTAAACCCTCACCAAAAAGAGACTCTCTTTATCTCTTAACCTTTTACTTGCCTAGCCAAATGAGTTTAAATTCAAATTAACATCCAGATTCACTGTTGCTACTTAATGAATGTTTAAAAGGATGGCTGACTTGATTGCTTGTCTAGGTTATGTGGCTGATGACATCCTATGTTGAAATAGGAATGGCTAAAGTCTTCAGAGTACAGCCTTTGAATTGCATTCTAGAATTACGAACTAGGACATTGATGTTAAACTCTTTTGCAGCAAGTTTTGGTTCTGAGTCCTCACCTTCAAACCTCTCTCCCTACTTTGAATTTGCTTGAGGCCAAGCAAAGAATAAGTTTGGGGGAGTTAATAACCCTTTATTTTTATACTCTTAAGCATATGTTTTGTGCATTATTTGCATGTCTAGATCTCTACTTCTTAGGATCTCTAGTCTCTTTGCATTATATTTCGCATCTAGGATCTTTAGCATAGGGATTTGCATATCATCTGCATTTTAGAGCAAAACCAGGTACACTCGGACACTGCAAAGTATGGACCCAATCGTGTGTGTCCAGCCCGACCAAGCGAGCACTATCAAACACCCGGACTCACAAGAGGAAGCTGAACACGGACGAGCCGAGAGAGGACCCGAACGAGCCCAACAAGCACCCGACTGAGCTCTCTTTAAACCGACTTTTTAATTTGTCTTTTTGTGTTTTAGGGCTTCCTGCCTTTAGTATAAATAGACCTCTTAGGTCATTTAAAGAGAGACGAGTTTTCATTAGGGTTTTTCTCTGTAGCCACCAAAACATTTCCAGAAACTTGTAATATTTATATCTTTTGATCTATTGAGAATTTGGAGTTGTTTCTTTACAATATCTTGCTCCTTAGATCATTATCTATTTAGTTATGCAAGATTCAAAGATTTCTGGGTTTGTGTTCTTCATGATGAACTCCAGATCTGAGTAGTTTTTCTAGGGTTTAGAGGATGGGTTAGGTGATGAGGAATCTTAGTTTCTAGGGTTGCTTAAGTTTAGATTTAGGTAGATACCTTCTGGATTAGGAGATCTTAATGCTATCTTAGCATTAACCATGTGGGATTAGATCTTAGACATTCAAGCACTCAAAAAGTGTTCAAATGGAATGTCTGATCAACTAATGCCAGAGATCTATTTGCTTACCCAAGAGATTGGTTGTTAAGGAGTAGATTGACATTAATGAGCTTGTTCTTTATGCCTATTTATAGTATGTTTCATCAATGAAAGTTGAGATTAGGAAGTGCTATAGATCTGATAATCTTTGCCAAGAGATTGGACAGATTAGGTTAAGTGGTTCATTGTCTAAGAATAGATCTATCTGAGCATGTTAAGCATCCCGAAGATACTAAGAGGATTCATAACCCCATTAGCCCATTCTTAAGACCCTTTGTTTATTTGATTGATTATCTGCTTTTACTTATTGCTTTCTTTATTGTTTCTTTAGTTTACTTTTATGCATTAGAGTTCTTTAAACCAAACCTTAAATTACTTGGCTTGACTTGATTAGTTCTGCTATATCCTGAATGATTTCAATACATCCATTTGGATCGATACCTCTTATGCTACATCGCATTGGGGAATTGAACTCCAAGGGTACAAAAATACCTGTTTCAGCATTCAATGAGATTGAAGCGCTTCATCCTGGACTACATGGATATCTCCAAAGAGCTGGGGTGCAAATGTGGGCGCGCGTTCATTTCCCGGGTGAAAGGTACAACCTAATGACTTCGAACATTGCGGAATCTATGAACAAAGCACTATCAAATAGTAGAAGTCTTCCCATAGTTCAACTGTTAGAATCCATACGGAATATGATGACTAGATGGTTTGCTGAACGGAGAGAGGATGCAAAATCACAGCTAACAACGCTCTCACGAGGTGTTGAAAAACTGTTAGAGGTAACTGAGCCGATCACGTTACATAAGTGAGCCATAACTTGCTTATAACTCAGTCGTTATTTATATAACTTAGCCATAACATGATTATAACTCAGTCGTTATTTATATAACTAAGCCATAACTCAGTCGTTATTTATATAACTAAGCCATAACATGATTATAACTCAGTCGTTATTTATATAACTCAGCCGTAACTTTTATCTCTTGTTCTTCCCTCTAATAGGGTCGTGTAACTGCATCAAGACTTTTTGAAGTACAACCGATTGATGCTTTACGTGTACAAGTACAATATGGAACATCTTTGCATGTTGTAAATTTGGATGCAAAAAGATGCACATGCCGCCGTTTCGAGCAGGAGAAAATACCATGCGTCCATGCAATCGCAGCTGCAGAGCATATGGGTGTGTCTCATATTTCCCTGGTCGATCTGACCTACCGGAGCAATTATTTGGTTAACGCGTACGCTGATTCAATCTCACCTACAGATATTGCACTCACTGTTCCTGAAATTGTAACTAACCAACCGTGCGTGCCTCTGAACATTGCAACCCAGCCAGGAAGGCCGAAGAAAAGCAGGATTAAATCAACTGTGGAAATTGCACTTCAGAATAAACGCCTGAGGAAGCCACACGCATGTTCTCGATGTAAAGAAGTTGGGCATAATGAAAAAACTTGCCGGAAGTAGTATCATTGGTATGTTGTTGGCATGGATTTTCTCGTTTTGATTATGTGTAGACAATGTTTGTTTTATGTAATCCATATTTCTAGACTAAGCCCTTATGATAACTCAGCCGTAACATATATTTAACTCAGCTGTAACGCGACCTTTCGTCTTTCTCCCGTACGATAACCCAGCCATAACGCGACCTTTCGTCTTCTTTAATATGATAACTCATCCATAACATGAATTATCATACAGAATATATTCATGTTACTGATAACTCAGCCATATTAGTTTATTGATAACTCAGCCCAATAAGTTACTGATATCTCAGCCCAATAAGGTTACAGATAACTCAGCCGTAACGCGACCTTTCGTCTTCGTTTCCCGCACATTAACTCAGCCATCACATTAACCAACGCAACTTTTCGTCTTCTTCCTTTCTCTCTTTCATCTGATCCCTTTATATATCAGTTTTCTTATACCATAAATCTTTTTCCCATTCATTTCATCTTTCATCAATATGGAAGTCAATCCTCATATGCCAGGACATGCTCTTACAGAGATTCACGCGATTCTTGCCGGACCTGGTCGGGATGATCTTCCCGTTCTATACCATGGTCCGGGTTTATATGATGCTTACGTTGACAAAAAAACATCGAGATGGAGAGAGTTCTATAAAATAATGGCTATAATTCGTCAGAACACGCACCACGACTGGCCGACTTATCGCTTGATTCCCGCCCGCATCAAGATACATTGGTTTAAGATGCTACTGGTAAGCACCACGTTTAAAGCATTTTCATTCATATGGTTCTTTTCTCTTCGCCTAATTTTTGTTTCTTGTATGTAGCGCCAATACAACTGGGATCCAAGGCAAACGTTAATCATTTGGAAACACTTTAATGAAGATGCGAGTTCAATTTTCATGTGGCAGATGCGTGGGCTGAGGAAGATATGGATCAGAGGTTACGATAAGCCGAGTGGTTGCATCCAATGGTTTGGGAGAAAATTGTCCATATGTTTCAACAACTTGGTGCAGACGATCTCTACTGGGAATATTGTTGCTGAATTCCAACAGTTATTTGCTATGAATGTTTTCAATGTTGTTTCCTATGTGTTCACAAGTTCTTTGCTTTTGAATGTTGTTTCTTCTTTCTGAACTTCTTTTTGAACTTCTTTGTAATCCCAAACAAATATCTTTTCTTTTGAATCATGTTGTTTCCTTTTTTCTTCATTTTAGCAATTTTAACAGCCATATAACTCAGCCGTTATGTTATCGATAAGTCAGCCATATCCTAAATATGCGTTATGTCAATTTCTAGTTATAATCAATTTATGGAATCACGTAAATACTAGGTTATTGATAACTCAGCCGTAATGTTATCGATAACTAAGCCATAACGTAGTATAAGTCAGTCATACCCTAAATATGCGTTATGTCAATTTCTAGTTATAATCAAGTTATGAAATCACATAAATACTAGGTTATTGATAACTCAGCCGTAATGTTAACGATAACTTAGCCATAACGTAGTATAAGTCAACCATACCCTAAATATGCGTTATGTCAATTTCTAGTTATAATCAAGTTATGAAATCAAATAAATACTAGGTTTAAATATGATACAATCATGTTACCATATTGTTCATCAATAATTTAGATTTTGTTGGTAACATTTCAAAAACTATCACACAAAAACTAGTTTCTAGTCATAACCAACACTACATAATTTGAAGATTGGATGAAATTGTGTAAATTTTCCATTTTCTTTTCAAAATTAACAATCTTAACATGCATATTTGCTGTAAATATATATTAATTATATGTCATATCCATTATATACTTATTTAATTGCTAAAATTATAATTATACTCATAACTCAGCCGTAACTTGAACACATTAACTCAGCCGTAACATAATCATAAGTCAGCCATACCCCATTTCTCATTTAACACGAAAAGAACTCTTAAAATTGATGGTTAAACAACACAAATTACAACATAATCAGTCTAAACATCATGAAACATGAATGAAACAACAATTATATTTTCTCCCATAGCCAAACAATTGCGATTCCTATTACAAAGAGTAGAGTAATTGTCTTCAAAGCTGTTTTTACCCATATCATCCTCAATCTTCTTCATCAATTTTTCCACAAGCTTCTTACCTAGTTCTTCCTCAAGCTTGTCAAACATTTCTTTTTGGAGATCTAAATTTTGAGTATGTTGATGCCTTAAGTCCGTCACATCTTCTTCTATTCTCTTTACCTTTGCGTCGACCATCTTAATTTCTTCAACTGATGCCTCATCAACCCATTTGAAGAAATGCGACTCATTCGGCCTCTAATTAACAAAAACCAACATCGATACCCATATGTTAACAATAAACAATTAAAAACTAATTATTACCTTCAAAGCAATCGAGCATCTATAGAAGATACGGTAAGGGTTTTCCTTTGTCTTCGATACGTATGTGAAGATATCGTTACCACACCAACATCCGCAGTTCGTCGGAAGATCTGGAGGATAAGCACCATGTGCTGAACGATATGAACTTGAAGAGTAGTCGCTCATTATTAAAAATTGAGAACTGGAACCCAAAAATCAAAGATAAACCCAGAGAGAGGAGGCAATCCCAGAAATCGATAAGAACCCTAAATCCCCAATCTGATTTCTCGATTATGTTTATAAGGGAGAAGAAAGAAGTAAACGACGTCGTGCAGAATTAAATCGGCCAAACCACGAATTTAATTTAGTATAACTCAGCCAAACCTCAAAATCTGTCTGTGGCTTAACTCGGCCAAACCTCGAATTTGAATATCAAAAACATAACTCCGCCATAACATATCTATAACTCAGCCGTAATGTTATGTGTAACTCAGGTGTAACATATCTATAACTCAGCCAAACCTCGAATTTGAAATATAAGATTTTTTATACATTCATGTTATTAGAACACTTAGATAAGACGAATTTAAGGTTTTTATCCACTGTAAAAATGAATATAATTAAATTAGCTCTTGTTTATACCTTTTAAGACTTATGTATCCAACAAAGAGATAAATCCTAGTAATGGTTCTCCATTCTATCTTGTAATACCCTAATGTAATACAATTTTATCTTTTATATTAGTCTGAATTTTATCTTTTACATTAAAGATACTTTTTATATATTCTAATACCATAATGTTAAGTTTATTGTTGCATTTAAAATGCTTGATTATTATTGAGTTTAATTTGTCTTTCGGATCTCAGCCATAACAGGACCATAACTTAGCCATAACAAGACCATATATCAGCCATAACTCAGCCATAACTAAAATATAACTCAGCCATTACTATAATGTTAAGTTTATTGTTGAATTTAATTTGCTTGATTATTGTTGAGTTCAACCGTCATTCGGATCTCAGCCATAACAAACCATAACTTAGCCATAAACATAACTATAACTCAGTCATTACAAATCCAGAAATGAGCCATGATGTTTGAGATTCCAATAATTTACATATTATCATAATAAGTCTACTAAAACATAATAATACTGAAATTGGTTTAGGTAATCCGCTGCCTCATCGAAAATGTCTGCTGCCATC
The DNA here is from genome assembly GCF_000375325.1 of Capsella rubella. Classification (NCBI taxonomy): domain Eukaryota; kingdom Viridiplantae; phylum Streptophyta; class Magnoliopsida; order Brassicales; family Brassicaceae; genus Capsella; species Capsella rubella. The sequence continues at coordinate 11,329,398 of NW_006238918.1, forward strand.
TTCAGCCGTATACCTTGGATATTTTCATCACAGAGGCCATCGAAACTAACATCAAGTGCTAGGCATTCCACATATTTGAGAGAGTACACGCCACAGTCCCCGGGTTTTAGGTTTTGAGGGACCTTGGATATACTCTTCCTTCTGAAGGAAAACATCGCCTTACTATGTGGACGAATTTCAGCAGGGACTAATGCGTTGAGCATTGCTGGAAGCATCTGCGCAAACGGCTTAACACACTTCATGATTTTTGCTTCACTTTCAGGTGTTACCTGTCCCACAATGCTGTCATAGACATCGATATGGCTCCTTGTCAGGTCAGCTTCTAGCGTAATCCAGTGATCACCTCCGGCTTGTATAACAAGATACAGTTTGTCCACATCTTCTATCCACTTCAGACCAGTGGGCTGATCTTCAGGCATTTTCCCGTTAATAACCCGCTCATAGGGGTCCACCATCGAGTTTAAACCTTTGTGGTCTTTCCTTGAATGTTTTATTATACTCATGTATGAGTAAAGCAGTAAACCACGGGTCTAAAAACGCAATACGTTTGGTGTGGAATGGGCAGGGGTCTTCAAGGAACCGTTTCCTGAGCAGTCTCATAAACGCACTCACATGCTGTAAAAAACCATAAGGTATGATAAATATAACTCAGCCATAACTAATATATAACTCAGCCATAATTCAATCATAACTCAGTCATAGCTCAGCCATAACTAATATATAACTCAGCCATAACTCAGCCATAACGCAGCCATAACTCAGCCATAACTCAGCCATAACGCAGTCATAACTCAGCCATCAAGCTGAATGATAACTCAGTCACAACAAAAAAGTGTAAAACTGAATGATAACTCAGTCACAACAAAAAAGTGTAAAACTTACATCGTCCCACAGCCAGCCATACTTATTGTCCGTAGCTGGCCAATCCTTTCTTTCAGTGATGAGTCTCTTGTAGAATTCGATTTCAGGGACTGCCTTGCCATATGGAGTATCCCTAACAAACAACACACTTTAATATACATAAAAGGGGGGTAAAGAAGTAGTAATCAACATGTCAATAGGTACAAGGACTTACTTGTGTTGACTTAAGTGTTCCAATAATCTCTCCAATCTGGCCGGATCAACAGGGGGAAAGGATCATATATTGCAACAGAGGGTACACAGTTCTTCCTCATACATCTCAGCCCGTTCTCTCCAATAATAGGAAAAACATGAGGATTTGGTTGTGGCTCCAATGCACTCCCATCTTTAGCAAACTTCACATTTGCTCTCAATAATCCTTTAATCCTTTCATTCCTAATCTTTTCTTCTTCATCAATATCAGATTCAGGTAATACGTTGAAAGTCTCGAAAGGATTATTGTTAGAGACATCCTCTATTTCACTGTCACAAGCTTTGTTGTCCCCTTTGTTGTCCCCTTTGTTGTCCTCAACCTCAACCTGTTTCTTTCCTTCCTTTGAGAATTTGAATTTCACAAGAGGAATCTTAACAACATCTTCAGCAAGTTCTTCCACCAGATCAGAAGGGACACTTGGTTTCAGCTGCTGAACACCTCTAGGCTTTTACCTCTCTTCTTTGGCTGGCCTTTTTCCTCATTCCCTTTCCTCCTTGCTTCAGCTTCTGCCCTCTTCTTTTCCTCTACTTCTTTTTTCTTTTGGGCATCTGCTTCTCTTCTCTTCAGTGCATCTTCTTTCTTTTTCAGTGCCTGCTCTTTCTTCTTTTGAGCCTCGGCCTCTTTCCTCTGCTGTGCTTCTAAATTCCGCGTCAAAGGCCGCATTTTCTTATTAGCAGGAGAGGGAGATTTCTCAATGAAATCAAGAAGACCATCTTTCTTATTAGTGGCCTCATCGAAATCCTTATTTAGATTCTTGATGCACCGATTAATGTCACTGTCCAGAACTTCTTCATCTTCTTCTTCCTAAATTTTCTTCTCCTGGAACTTCATAACATAAAACAACTCAGCCAAAACAAAGGTATAACTCAGCCATAAAACAAAAAAACTCAGCCATAACAAAGGTATAACTCAGCCGTAACATAAAACAACTCAGCCAAAACAGAGGTATAACTCAGCCATAACATAACTTATAACTCAGCCATAACATTCAATAACTCAGCCGTAATGTATTTGATAACTCAGCCATAACATTCAACAACTCAGCCGTAATGTATTTGATAATCAGCTATAACATAAACAACTATGTAGAAACATCGAATAACTCAGGCGTTACATCAAAATTAAGAGAACTCAGCTTACCGGGGGACTAGTAACAAAGTAGTCTTGGCTTGATTGTTTCTTGAGAATTTCAGGTGTCTGTTCTTTTTTTTCTCAAAAGTATCCCTGATTCTGATATTGGAGATGCTCTTGATATTGGCGATGTTCTTGAGTGGTAATGTGTCGTCATTCTAAATGTTTTTGCTTCCACTCATGAGATCAGCTAGGCCTCCACCTCTGGCAACGAAGGAAATTAGGCCTTTCATCTTGATGAATTTTTCATCAACATGTGTGAACTTATCATCAAAGGTCTCAACCTTTGATTTCATGGTCTAATTTCATGGTCTCAATACTTGATTTCATTTCAGAAACCATACCCACGAGTAATTTAAGTGACGCCTCTCCACCAGCATCGTCCTCTTCACTATCAGCCTGCAAAACATACACAAAAATTGATAATCAAAACATACACAAATATATATGACTATATAACATATAACTTACCTTTACCTCCTCACTCTTCTTCTTCTTATTCTTCTGTTTATTAGGCTCGTTTATCTTCTTCTTCTTCTTCCTTTGTGCATCTTCTGCACCAGAATCACCACCCTTTTCAACTTTCTGCTTCTTAGCGGGAGATTCAGACTCAACCGCTGCTCTAACTTTTCCAGCTTTCTTCTTGTCCTCATTCACTTTCACATCCCAAATACCTTTAACAAGCTTCTCCTCATGTATGTCATTGACCAAGTTGTTAAGTTCTGGGTCTTCTTATGTCTGATTTGGCCACGTATGAAAAAACTCACTTACATCACCATTTTTCTCACACGCAGCTACATTAGAAGACAAACATCAATAAGTATAACTCATAAAGACGAAACAAATACATAACTCAGCCATTACTAAACTATAACTCAGCCATTACAAAACTATAACTCAGCCATAACTAATATATAACTCAGCCATAAATAAAAATAACTCAGCCATAACTAAATATAACTCAGCCATAACTCAATTATAACTCAGCCGTAACTAAATTATAACTCAGCCATAACTAATATATTACTCAGCCGTAACAAAATTATAACTCAGCCATAACTAAACCGTAACTCAGTCATAACATAAAACAGAGACCACTAAAATATAAGTCAGCCATTTAAAACAGATAATCTACCTCACTATACTTTTTGATATCTTCAGCAATGGCCACATCTAATGCTGAACGTGTACGGGTTCCAGGCCATCAAAACAACGGGATCCCTTCATTCTCGACTAAATTCCTGAATCGCTCTCCTAAGCATTTGATAGAATCATATGTCCAAGCTTGTAACACGTAAACCGGCCCACCAATGGTGTACGAACTACCTCTAGGATTCAAGCACTTGACATTATCAACCATAGTCTCAAATGCGACTCGACGCCTTCACGGCTTTATCATCAAAAACTATTTTTGCAGCTTCCAATGGTATTCGTGAGTTATGATGCACGCAGTAAAGTCCAATGGCTAGAAAAATCAATAGACCCAACCATTTGCGCTTCTCAACAGACCATGACCGGCACACTGATTATCCTTGAAGTAGCTCATCATATGTTGGACCTTCCCCACCAGGAACTTTCAATTCTTTTGTTAAGAACTGTTTGTAGTCCACTGAAGGTTCAAACTTTTCTGATGGAGTTGGATCTATGTTTAACCTAGTGAGGTAAGCGAATTCATTCAAACCAAACCTTATAGGCTGGCCATCAACTAAACACCAAATCTCTGTGTGTTTTATTCTCAACTGTCTACACAATAGATAGTGTACAGTCTTAGCCGACCAAACGAATTTGCTTTCAACTAATTTAGCAACTATTCCAAGAGGTAATTGCTTGATCTCATCCCACGCATCTTGTCCAATTGATGCCCTAACCCTAGGGAAATCTGCAATCCTAAAATAGGTACACATGCTTTTATTCTTGAGGCTAGACATCCCTTCTTCGTAAAGTCTCGGTGGGTAACGCATTGCTTGTTCTGAAGCCATCTGAAATAAGTATAAACATATCATAACTCAGCTGCAATATACAACAAACTCAGCCGCAACTAAACTATAACTCAGCCATAATGTACACAATAACTCAGCCACAACATAAGCACTGTTACTCAGCCACAACATAAACTATAACTTAGCCACAACATAAACTATAACTCAGCCACAACATAAACTATAACTCAGCCATCACATAAACTATAACTCAGCCATCACATAAACTATAACTCAGCCATCACATAAACTATAACTCAGCCACAACATAAAACAAGTTAATAAGTGAGCCATAACAAATATTATAACTTAGCCGCATCAATAACAAACTAAGACAACTCAGCCATAACTTGATAAGTAACTCAGCCATGACATGATAAGTAACTCAGTCGTCGAATCGATAGATCTGACAAATCAGCCGTCAAGAATACTGTAACTCAGCCGTCGAATGAATAGAGCAAACGACGGCGACAATCAGCCATATTAAGCAAGTGTCGAACTCGAAATACAGTTCGACACTTACCGGAATACGAAAGGTCTCCAATGTAGCAACGAAAACGACGACTCACTCACAACGACTTCTTCTCTTCACAGCGACTCAAGGCGAGTTTTTAGAGCGAAAGAGAGAGAGAGTGTAAAGGTTCGTCGGCGGCGAGTACTGTGTTCGTCGGCGGCGAGTTTCTTCTCTTTCGAACGAGAGAGAGACATTTTTTTTTGTTTTTTTTTTCCAATTCTAAATAGTGACGAGAAAGAAAATGTTCACTTTCCTTTTTGATAATTAATAAGAGAATAACTGTTGATGATGATGTGGCAATTTCGGGTACGACGTGGCATTTTCGGATCTGACGTGGTAATTTTAAGTGAAAACAGACCAAGGGTGTTTATTGTAATTACACCCATCCCACTAAACATCTAAGGAATAAAAAAAAAAGATTTGGTTGTTTAAGGAATAAACATACTTTTATGGTCTATCTAAGTAATTCTCCCTATTAAAAACTGAGAAAAACTTAAAGAAAGTTAGGAGGCGGACCAAAATTAAGATTGCAGTCGATTGAAAGAGGAAGAAGATGAGGATATATTTGTTCCCTTGAATTTATCGCTCCTCCTTATTCAACATTTTCCTTTTTTTTTTGTGAAAAACTACTTAGTCAACATTTCAAAATGAAAAAAAAATGATTTTTAAGTTTCAGCGTATATCATGTTCTAGAAGGACGGAGTAATAAACTCATTAAACGAGACCCCGTTTCAAAACGTTTTAGCTCGTTTACTGGAAACAGTCTATACACCCATAAACTTAAGGTCGTTTAATGGCATAATAGGTCGTTTAGTCTCTTTGTCCATATACGGTAGTGATAAAAACCCATTTAAGAAAGGTTTGGATATGTGTGGTGATAAGTCTCATATACAAACTTTTATCAATTAACCCTTAAGAAAAGCTCTTTAATTTTATAAATTATAAATAAATTCAAGAAATAACAGATTTTAAATAAGTAATGAATAGTGAAAAAATATAAATCATTGATTTTGATCATTGATTAGGTTTGGATACGAAAAATTTCTTCGTAGATTTATCATAATCCGGTAATAATCACAAGAATAATATATTAAAATATGATAAAAACTTAAAGAAAGTTAGGAGGCGGGCCAAAATTAAGATTGCAGTCAATTGAAAGAGGAAGAAGAGGAAGATATATTTGTTCCCTTGAATTTATCGCTCATTATTCAACATTTTCATTTTTTTTGTTGTGAAAAACTACTTATTCAACATATCAAAATTAAAAAAATGATTTTTAAGTTTCGTCGTATATATGTTCTAGAAGGACGGAGTAATAAACCCTTTAAACGGGACCCCGGTTAAAGGCGTTTTAGCGTATTGTAAACAGACTATATACCCATTAAACATACGGTCGTTTAAAGGCATAATAGATCGTTTATGATTAAACGCAGAAAAACCCATTTCAGTCTCTTTGTCCAGATACGAGAGTGATAAAACATACGACCAAATTGATTCATACTACTCTATATATTCTATATTAGATATAAAGTAGAAAATTGACAATGTAAACAGAGCTGTTCCATAAGCTGTTCCGCCGCAATTTTACCTTAATTTGATTAAAAAATCAGAGATCTATGAATTAATTCATTTTCATTTTAGTTTTAGGTTCGAAATCGAAATTTTCTTCGTAGATCTATCATAATCCGGTAATAATAACAAGAATAGCATATTAAAACCTGAGCAAAACTTAAAGAAAGTTAGGAGGCGGCCCAAAATTAAGATGCAGTCGATTGAAATGGGAAGAAGATGAGGATATATTTGTTCCCTTGAATTTATCGCTCTTCTTGTGAGCTTCTTTTACCCCTCTTGTTTACCTTGAAGATTCTTCCCACTCATCAAAATAGAAGTCTTCTTCCTGTTCTTCCCTAGCAAGCACTTCTTCTCTAATTTAGGGTGCAACTTGTGGCTATGAATAACAAGAACAAGTTTAAAACCAAACCCAGAAAATGTGAAGAACAAGAGCAAATGCTAAACCAAACCCGAAATTATAAAGAACTAAGAACTAGAGAAAAAGAAGAGAGATTTCTAGACAGATAAGTGAGTTTGTAGCAAAATGAGAGAATGAGAGTGGCTTGGTCAAGTTTGGGGTTTAAATAGAGGGTGAGAGGAGACAAAAATTGAAGAGGGGAGCGTTTTTGGTCGGGTGGAATTCGAATTTTTAAATTGAAATCAGGTTGAACATTGAACCGACCGTTACCTCTGTTGACCAGATCGGACGGTTGAGACTGACCCGATCGGACGGCTAGGATTGAACACGATCGAACGGTTGAGATTGAACTCGATCGGATTACCGTTGACTCAGTCGTTACATCTTTGACTCGACCGAGTGGACTTCTGATAATTGGTTTTAGGGTTTAAGGTTTAGGGTTTAGGGTTCTTTTCTCCTCTTGGCCCATTAACACCTTTCTTCACTCACAATCAAACCTGAACACACATTAAACTACAAGCAAACATTTCAAAATTATAAATACTTAAAGAAATATGTACAAGGATACCATTGGGACTTCCTCCCAAGTGAGCTTATTTAAAGTCACTAAGCTTGACTTGGCATAATCCTCAAGAAGTGGTTGAACAATGGAGAGGCTCAGTGATTCTCTCCAAGGCCAATGACCAATGTACATGATACTTATTCTTCGCAACATATCTCTTTTTAAAAGTGAGAACCCTTTTAGCTTTCCTAGAAGTCAGGACATGATTTCTTCTTTTCAGCTCCACCATTTGCTCAGTCAGCCCTTGAATGGTTGTTGCTAGTTGCATGAGATCCTTTTTTAGAGTCTTGATAACTTGGTGTTCCGTGTAGGTGGGAGCGGAGGAGGAAGTTCCTTCTGTTTTGATTATTGTGGTACGATACGGATCTGCCATGTTGACTTCCATCCTTGTACCTCGTCCAAAATCAAGGCTCATTGTTCCCCTTGCCATATCAAACACCATTCCTACTAAGGCTAGGAAAGGCCTTCCAAGCATCAGCTAATACTGTGGTTCCCTCTCCATTTCTACGATCAAAAAGTTTGTGGGAATCTTGATTCCACCGACTTCCACTAGGAGATCCTCTAGTACTCCCACGGGTTGTCTCGATCTTATGCCCGCTATCACAACTGTAAGGCTGCACGGTGTAAACTTTATATAGCCCATTCGCTGAGCTATTGAGAGGCTAATCGAAACTCCTGAGTTGCATAGGCACTCGTTGAAGATCGTTGATTTGATTGAGCAGGGAAGCGTAAAAACTCCAGGATCTCCTATCTTCTTGCTAGGACCTTGAGACGGTGGTGTCCAACTCTTCCTCTGCTGCATCCTTTCTAGCAATACCTCTTTGAGAATCTCCCTATAAGAGGGGATGTTGGTGAAAGCATCTACCAAAGCCTTCGTCTGATCATTCCCAGCTACAGAATCGAGGATGTTGTTGTACTCTTCTTTGATTTCAGCCTTGGATTCTTCTGGGTAAAGTAGTGGTCTTCGGGTTGAGGGTTTTGGACTGGTGCTTCTGTTCGGACGAAGGGGCTCGTTAGAACTTAACTCACACATCCGGTCAGGCAGGCAGCTTACACGATAACAAACCCGATCGGATCCATGGTACCCCTGATCGGGTCTGTAGTAGACTCGATCGGGTTCGATGTTAGTCTGGTCGAGTCTTCTATACGCTTGGTCGGGTTCACCTTCTGAGATATTTGTTTGAGTTGAATCCTCCCCCTCTTGAATCTCACTGTCCGCAGTGATAGGTGGATATGGTTCTCCCAAAGTATTTGCATTAGCAGTAGCAAACTCTTTAGGGTTCATGATAGACTTCCCTAGAAGCTGGCCGGAAGAAGTTGAGATTTACTTGCCTTCCAAGTGAGCAACCTTGTTACTCAAAACATCGAACTTCAGGTTCAGGTCGTTGAGAGATCTGTTGAGATAATTGCGAAGCTCGGCTGTCTTTTTTGCTTGATCGAGGTTGTTCTTGGTCTGTCCTTGGAGAATTTGATAAAGAATAGCCTGGAAGTTTTGTTCTTGAGGTGCGTTAGGGGATTGTTGTTGGAATCCTGGAGGATGTGCTATAGGTTGTTGATAAGCACTATGGGACTGTTGCTGAAGGTTGAAAGCCTGTTTTTGACTGAAGCCAACAAATGGCTTGTTCTGGAATTGTTGTTGCTGAGAGGGATAGACTTGATCTTGAGGGTTGGCAACGTTGGTGCTTCTATAAGACAGATTCGGGTTGGTTTGATAGTTGTTGTAACCCTTTTGGTAACCTCCTTGATTCTGAATATAGCTCACCTCCTCAGTGTTGTCACAATCACCTTCATGAGGTTGAAAGGTCTCCTCCTCTTGAACAAAGTGAACACTCTTCTGCTGGTTCATCAAAAACTTGTCGAGTTTGTCGTTAAGTGCCTTCATATCCTTCTTATACTTGTCATCTTGGTCGGTGTTTACACGGACGGTTATGTCATAGTCCTCGTTGTAAGTTCCATTACACTGAGCTAGATTCTCCACGAGTTCCTAACCGGCTTCAACATCCTTGTTTAGAAAATTTCCATTGTTGGCCGTATCAAGAAGTAGGCAAAACTTGGGCAGTATTCCTCGGTAGAGAGTACTAAGGAGCGACTCGTTGCTGAAACCGTGATGAGAACATTGGGACTGGTAGCTCTTGAATCGCTCATGTGCCTCATAGAAGGTTTCATTGTTCCGCTGTGCAAAGCTAGAGATGTCGTTCCTTAATCTTGCGGTTCGTGCATTGGAGAAAAACTTAGAAAAAAACGCTTTCTTGCACTCTTCCCAAGTTGTGATTGATCCAGTTGGTAGTGACTTCTCCCATTGATGAGCTTTATCGCCAAGGGAGAAAGGGAACAATCTAAGGTTGAACCCGTCTTCACTAACACCGTTGATTTTGGTTAGGCCACACATTCTGTCCAATTTGTCCAGGTGGTCGAGAGGATCTTCCATGGACATTCCATGAAACTTCTTGCCTTGTATCATCGAAATGAGACTACTCTTGATTTCGAAGTTATTGTTTTGAACTACTGGAGGAACTATACCCTGATGAGTGGTATGATTTCGTGGGGCATCACCGGCTCCTATTAGTGTAGGTGCCCTTGGTGGAGGGTCCATCTCCACTTGCTGATTGTTGATGTCTGATGTCTGAACGCGTTGCTTTCGGAGTTGTCTAGGCAAACAGTCAATGTTATTGAGATAATTGAGTAGGTGCTGATTGCCTTTGGATCTGGTGTGCATGCAAGGTAGCTCGATCACTAACACGTGGTAGGCTCGATCAGATCGGATGTAGATTCGGTCGAGTGCAGAGAGTAGCTCGGTCGAGTACACCTGAAATGCAAAACAGACAAGTAGGAAGGTAGAAATTAGTAAGCGAATGTAAACGAAATAGAAAGAACTTGATCTAGATAGAACTGGAATCCTAAGTAGAACAAATAACACCCAAATGGCAGCGGCGCCAAATTGAAACAAGGTTTTTGTGTGTTCTTGGAGTTAAATTCCCATTGCAATGTAGTACATGAGGTTATCGATCCAAATGGGTGTATTGCAAACAATCAAGATATAGCAGAACTAATCAAGTCAAGCCAAACAGTTGAAAGTTTGGTTTTAAGAACTCTAATGCATAAAAGTAAACTACAGAATAAAAAACTAAAATATCTAAGAGAACTACTTAAACGAAACTAAGAATGCAAGAACTACAGAAGCAATATTGAAAGCAGAAATGAAAGCAGGTAAACAATCAGATAAACAAGGGTCTTAAGGTTGGGTTAATTGGGTGATGAATCCTCTTAATCTCTTGGGGATGCTTAACATTCTCAAATAGATCTAATCCTAGACAATGAACCACTTAACCTAATCAATCCAATCTCTTGGCAAAGATTATCAGATCTATAGCACTTTCTAATCTCAACTTTCATTAATGAAACATACTATAGATAGGCATAAAGAACAAGCTCATTAATGTCAATATACTCCTTAACAGCCAATCTCTTGGGTAAGTAAATAGATCTCTGGCATTAGTGGATCAGATATTCCATTTGAACACTTTTTGAGTGCTGGAATGTCTAAGATCTAATCCCACATGGTTAATGCTAAGATTAGCAATTAAATCTCCTAATCCATAAGGCATCCACCTAAATCTATACTTAAGCATCCCTAGAAACTAAGATTCCTCATCACCTAACCCATCCTCTAAACCCAAAAAACTACTCATATCTGAAATTCATCATTAAGAACATAAACCCAGAAATCTTTAAATCTTGCATAACTAGATAGATAATGATCTAAGGAGCAAAATAATACAAAGAAGCAACACTAAAAACTCAATAGATCAAAAGATATTAAGATTACAAGTTTCTGGAAATGTTTGGTGGCTACAGAGAAAAACATAATAACAACTCGATTTTTGGCTTAATGACCCAAGGTCTCTATTGATACTATGTGGACGAAGCCCTAAAACAGAAAAAGACAAATTACAAAATCGGTTTGAAAAGAGCTTGGTCGGGTTCATGTTGGGCTCGTTCGGGTCCTCTCTCGGCTCGTCCGAGTCCAGCTTCCTCCTCTAGGTCCGGGTGCTTGATCGTGCTCACCTTGGTCGGGCTGAGTACACCCGATCGGGTCCATGCTCTGAAGTGTTCGGGTGTGCCTGCTTTTAATCTAAAATGCAAATGATATGCAAATGTCTATGCTAAAAATCCTAAATGTAAAATATAACGGAAAAGGGCTGATACTTAGTAGAAACAAGACTTTAAACATGCAAACAATGCACAAAACATATGCTTAAAAGAGTAGAAATATGAAACCACCACCGTTGGAAAGCTCTGAACAAAAGTGATAGAATATGTCCTTGTACATTACAAAGTTTTCACCTTGGACAATAGTGTTACATCTTTTGATGATTCAGGCATAAGTACGAAAGTCAAATGGAAGCCATACAAGTGATGAAGATTTCATTGGTGAGGGTTTTTAAAGAAGGCTTGACAAGTTTCTGAATTTGCAATTTATTTTTCCGAACTTATTTTCAAACATTTACCTCATGATCTCTCGGCTTTTCAAGCGGTAAGGCATCAAATACTAAGGCGCAGTTTCTTTTTATTCAATACTCTAGATAACCAAACCTATCTATATTATACTATCGTTCGTAGATTAAAGTAACCAAACCTAAATGATTCATCATTTATTGCACTAAAGAAAAGTAAAAATGTAGATAAAGTAACCAAAAACTGTTCGTAGTGAAAGCAGTGTTGCAGATTAGAGACGGACAAAAATGCTCAATACCACAAGCCACCTTTTCCCACTCAACCACTAAAGGAAAAATGGATGGAGATGGTTGTTACAAAGACAGTAAATCGCTCTAATGCAAATACCTACACGAAAAAATAAAGAGGGAACAATAAATTACAATCTTGTGATTACAAGGATTTCCGATTCATGACACATAACAACACAATAATCCTAAATGTTTCTCTAACAACATAGCAAAATAAATCAATCAACATACCCGAGAACATGTTATAAACATACCCCAGAGATGGACTGAGCAAGTATTATGAATTTTCTAAAATGTTAACAGACTAAATAAAATCAACTAATTAAAAAACTTGTCATTCCAAATCATAACCTTAATAATCCACAGTGTTGTGTTCCAATATATCCATAAAATATTCAGAAACCAAATTTCTAAAAGTTTCTTTTTATATACAAACAACTTTAAAGCTTTTGTAACATGCTTCAAAAGCTTTAGGTCCCTTTAATGCTTTCTCTGTGTACAGTAACAATATATTTTTTGTTTTGGAAAGCAGTAAAGGTCAAACCTAACCATATGTAATTCAGTATAAACATTTTACAGGAGTTAGTGGGTACAATTTAGTGTACAAAGATATTAGATGAGTCGTCCTTTATGATGTTGTACAAAGACATGACAACTAATTTATCCAACGAAGAGATAGTATCTGTAAAATTGGGCTTTCTGGATTGCAAATAACAGCTGTTTTTTGAATGCTGACTGCGGTTTGCCTGCGGATTCCACTACTGAGTATATCAAAATAGGAGAATCTACGGCTATAGAGAGTTTGAAACGACTTGTCATGCTGTTGTCGAGGTGTTTTCCATCCGCTATCTTCGACCACCTAATGCCCTTGATGTTGCAAAGCTACTTCACATTAGTGAACGTTGAGGATTTCCAGGTCTGTTGGGTAGTTTAGATTGTATGCATTGGAGATAATACTGGGACCATTTACAGAATATTTTTTGCCTTCTACGTTTTTTGTGTGATTTCGTACAAACAAAAAGAACCGTAATTTCCGGGAGCGAGAGATATATATGTATACCTAAAAAAGAGTAACAGAATTATCGTAAGAAATGAATCTGATCTCCAAAGAAAACGAGCAAGACCTATATCTTGGAATTATCTTATTTAACGCTTCCCTACCAGTTCTTCAAAAAAGCTCTTTCGTAGTACCAAAAAAAAAGAGAAGAAGGGATTGTATAAATTTTTTTGTGGTAAGAGCAGATAGAGATAGAACATGGAGAAGACTAGACTAGTGTGTGTGTGTGAGTGTTGTGTGGGACCCTTTGAAACCGCGTAGTGGATCTCCTATTATTTTAATGGATTTGGCATGCATATTTTGGTCTACCATGATCGAACAATGATATTATTGTGTTAGAGGCATCTCATCTTTCTGCTAATCTAGCTGAAAGAACTGCTCCACCTGCTAATTATGTTATAATATGGGTTATTATCTAGCTGATGGTATATATCCAAAATAGTCTACTCTTGTTCAAACAATTCAAGATCCACGTGGACCCTAAAAACAATTATTTCCAAAGAAGCAAGAAGCATGTAGAAAAGATGTGGAACGTGCATTCGGAGTATGACAGTCAAGATTTGCAATTGTGGTTTCACCATCACATTTTTTGAGTAAGAATATGTTGCATGATATAATGACAACTTATATCATAATGCATAATATGATCATAGAGGATGAATGTGTTGTTGATGTAACAATTGAAGAAAGAGCTGAGGACCCAACAGTATAAGTTGAAATGGCGACCAACGATGATGCTCGATTTCAACAATTTTTAACTCGCCACAGACAAATCAAATATGGGGAAGCACATATTGAATTTCGAAATGCATTGATTGAGCACTTGTGGTCCGATGTAATACTAATTCTGAAAATTAGTAGAATGTAATTTATTATCAATTATTTTTAAGTTATCGAATGGATTTTATATTAAATTAAATCAAATAAATTATTAATGAAAATAAAGATTATTTATCAAATTATTAAAAATAAAGAGTATATTTCTTTTGAAGAAAAAATAGAAATAAAATTATAGTTTATTAATATAATAATTAAAAGTTTTGCTTTTAGTGTAAAATACGGTGTTGTGGTTGGAGATGAAAAAACTTTTAGAACACGAAAACATTAAAATTGGTGTTTTGGTGTCATTGGGTTGTAAGACCACCCACAATGGGAGAGACCCATTGTGGTTCTTTGTAATATTTATTGTATAAATTTTCTAAAACTTAAAATGAAGAGATGATTATGGGGTTTTTTAAAATATAGTCCTCCAATGGTAAGAACGTTAGGGTTCTTTAATTTTTTTTTATAATTTTATAAATTTGTTTTTTTTAAATTATTGTATTTTATTAATTGACTTTTTAAAAACTTTACACAGAAGAAAATATAAAAAATAAAAAGCATACAAGAAAATAAATACATTAATTATGTTGATTATTTTCAAATTTCTGCCATATATTCTCCACCAAGTCGGCATTCAATTGTTGATGTATTTTTCAATCACGAACTCGAATCCGCATGACCATCAGATTGCCAAGATTTGTCGGCATATCTGTAGAGTAAGTGAAATCTACATGTGATGTTTTGTGTACTTCAACTTATGTGATTTATGTAACATCAAATTGAGTGTACCCGTCTCGTTCGTCTTCTACTATAATATTGTGCTAGATGATTTATGCTCTCATAATTTTACCTATTATGTCCTTATCCAAAAAAAGAGCAGGGTTTTTCACAATGGCAAATCGAGCTTGCAAGACTCCAAAAGCACGTTCGACATCTTTATGGACAGCTTCTTGATGTGTAGCAAATAAAGATGCCTTTGGACCTTGTGGAAGTGGAATGGATTGAATAAATGTTGCCCATTTAGGATAAATATCATTAGTGAGATAGTAAGCCAAGTCATACTCGTGCGTTGACAAAAAAAGTTTACGTTTAGAGTTCGACCCTTTAATATATCATCAAAAACTGGTGAACGTTCTAGAATATTTATATCGTTTAAGATACCTGGAGGTCCAAAAATACTTGTCATATCCAAAGATCTTGCGAAGCTACAGCCTCTTGAACGATTGTCGATTTTCCAGAATCACGTGTATATTGTCTTTCCAAGCGGTTGGGCAATTCTTCCACTACCAATGCATACGATCTATGCTTCCTATCATCCCATGAAATCCGCGTATCTCACCAATATCTAGTAGTCGTTGAAGATCTTGTGGTGTCAGTTTTCCTAAATACTCATCTCCGAACAATTGTATGATTCCTTCAACAAAATATATTAAACATGAAAGTGCAATACAGGAATATTGGTTTTTTATAGCATTAAAGTATAGCCTTTTTTGTAGCTGTGCTATTGATAACTTATTAAAGAGTTTGTGATAGCGTTTAGGAAAACTAAACGCTAAGATATGTTTTCTATGTGACAAGAATACGCATGCATGTTATTTTAAATGCCTTAATTGTTTTGTTATAGCAAATGCTTATTAAATCGCTATCGTATGTTTGGCGGGATATAGCCAATTATTTTGGCTCCAAAATAAAAGTAAAAAATGTTCTAAGTCTGTTTTCCCTCTATCCTATCTCGACTTTTCTAATTCTCGAATGTTTTCCCTTTTCATCTATCTCTTCTTCTTGTTTCTTCTATCTCTTTCCTTCAGAATCTCTTGCATTTTCACTCTTAATCTCACTGTCAACCACAAAAGGAAGCAATTACGAAGATGTGATCTTCGTACAATTTAAGGTTATTGTTTTTAGTTTTTTGTTCCAATTCAAGTGTCGATGTGTTATATTATTTAGGGATTTGATTTCAGTTTGGGATTTATTGCCATTTGTGGTTTATTTCAGTTTGGGGTTTCAAAATTGTTTGGCTTTAGTTCTGTGAATCAACAAAGTTCTGATTTGTTGTTTCGTTTTACTTAATTGACTTGCAAGTAATTGCTTGTTTCTGCACTTCGGTTTTCGATCAGACAAAGATTAATAAGGTATTATCACACTTGTCTCTATAATTGGTAGTATCGATTTTGATGTTGGTTTCAATTTTGGTTTTGGGTTTCAATTTTGGATTTGGGATTTTGTGTTTTGATTTTGATTTTGGGATTTTGGGTTTCGATTGAATATGTTCTTCGTTTATCAGTTTTAAAAATGGCAAAGACAAGAGGAGGAGGACAAGTTGGTCCTCGTCGTAGTAGACGTAATAAAGGCTTGGAGGTAGAAGAAGTAACACCTAAAGTTGCTACTGCAATAACACTAAAGGTGAATAAGAACATAATAGAAAAGAAAATGGCTTCCCTTACGAGAATAAGTAGGAGAAACAAGAAAGTGGGTGCTCAAGATGATGAGGTAGAAGATATTACACCGCAAGCCGATGCGGTTGCATATGTAACACCGCAAGATGATGCGGATAAAGACGTATCACCAAAAGTTGTGGAAGAACGCAATGAGGCTGAGAAAGCAATGTCTGAATATGAGGTTGAGAAAGCAATGTCTGAAGATAATAAAGAAGATTCTGAGATAGAAGGAGTTGCTTGTTTGACTGGACAGGAACAACAGGACAATCTAGAATAAGCTACCAATATGAAAGAAGATGGAGTTGGCAATGATCAAGAGAATGTGGTTTCTAGTACTGAAGGAATTCAATTACCAGAGGATGGAGTGGAAGAAAAGAATAAAAGAGGACCAATGAAGATGCGTGAAGTGGCTGAAAAACCTAATGAAAAGGTTGCAGTTACTTTCACTGAATTTGGCGATCATGTTGGACCTGTTTCAGTAACGTTATCATCTTTTCTTGGTGCTCTTGTGAGGGAACACATTCCGGTTACACTTTCTGATTGGAGAAAATTTGATGCAGTGAGTAAAAAACAATGTGGGAAGAAATTCAGGTATATATATATATATGCAACTATTTTCGATGAACAGCTATGAAATTATAAACATGTTTGACCTTTGCTTGTTGTGATGCAGGGGAGGTTTAACTTGCAAGAATAGTGGCAGAAAGCTGTTATTTTTAAGCAATTGGGTAATTTGTGGAGGAGTGGGAAGTCAAGGCTAGTGTCAAAAGTACGTGCTGCGAAGACTGCTACTGAGAGAGTATATTTAAAACCCAGCAACATCCCATCCATTCAAGTGTGGAACTCTTGGGTTAGGAGCAAGAGTACCACAACTTTCATGGTTATTTTCTACAACTAAGTAACTTTCATATTCATAGGTCATGTTTGATAGATTTAATCACACTCATACTTATATTGTAGGAAATAAGTAACAAGTACAAAGAGATGAGAAAAAATCAGATTCCTCACACCACAAGCCGCAAAGGAATGCTTTGTTTAGCTGATGAGCTCTTAATAATAGTTATCAATATCTATATATTGTACATCTTGTTAGAATAAAATGGTACTTGATAGTCATATGTACTTTATATAGAAAAAATGTTGAGGAACCACTACAAGAAAACAAGGCAAATTTTGACGGAATTTCCGAGGGTAAAAATATCTCAGAAATTTCTGACGGGTTTCCGAGAGTTTTCTGACAAAATTTCAAGGGATTTCTGATGAAAATACGGTTCCCAAAAATCCCTTGGGAAATTGAAAATCCGTCGGAAATCCCTCAATAAATTCCGAGGGGCAAACGTCTATCGAAAGTTTCTCGGAAATTTAACTAAATTTCTGACGAATTTTTGAGGGCAAACGACCGTTGTTTTATAGCAAGAGATTTCCGAGGGATTATTAAGAACTTTCTTTGCATATAGCCGTTGTGAATAGATCCGTTCGATTTGCCCGTCGCAATTTTAAAATTCCTTGGAAACCCCTCGAAAATCCCTTGAAAATCTGTCGGAATTTTGGCCTTTATAAACTCAAATGAGATTCATTTGTTTGGAAAACGAAAAATAGATACAATACCATGAAAATGTTTTATTCAGATCCTTATGGTTATTTTTGTTCATGGATGGATAAACCTAGATACAATGAAGAGACGGGTAAACTTACATAAGAGTTCAAAGAATGTCTTAGGCAATTCATGTTATTCGCATCAAACCAAAGCATAGCGATAGAAACAGGTACTATATCCTATCCTTGTCCAAATTTTCGGAATTATAGAATTTTTGAGGTATCAATAGTAAGGAAACACTTGTTTAAGAATGGATTTATGCCGGGTTATAAGATATGGGTTTTCGCATGGAGAAAGTGAATCAATGGTAGATTATGGTAGTACTAGTCAAAATTATATACCTGATAGCGTAGAGGAACCATCAAGGGAAGTAGATTTAGGTACATTTCAGATGGTGAATGATGCATTTAGGAAAAATTCCCCCTCATTAAGTCAGGATGGAGAGAGAGTTGAGAAACCGAATTTAGAAGCCCGGAGATTCTTTGATATGTTAGATTCGGCAAATATGTCATTATACGATGGTTGTAAGAATGGTCATTCACCGTTATCAGCTGCAACTAGGTTGATGGGAATAAAGACGGATTGGAATTTATCAGAGGGTTGTGTGGATGCAATTACTGATTTTGTGAAAGAAATTTTGCCGGAGAATAATCTTTTGCCAGCTTCGTACTACGAGGTGCAAAAACTTGTAGTTAGACTTGGGTTGCCATATCAAGTGATAGATGTGTGTAGTGAAAATTGTATGATTTATTGGAGAGAAGATGAAGGTCGCACTTCATATGGGTTTTGTCGTAAACCTCGGTATCAGGACACAAGTGGAAGAGTTCCTATATCATATAAAAGAATGTGGTATTTACTGTTGGCTGAGAGGTTGAAAAGATTGTATCAATCAGAGCGTACATAAAGATCAATGAGATGGCATGCAGAACGTACATCAGACGGCGTAACTGCGCACCCATCGGATGCAGAAGTTTGGAAACATTTTCAATCAGTCTATCCTGGATGTGCGTTTGAGCTAAGGAACGCTTATCTTGGTTTGTCTGATTTAACGACGGATTTCAATGCAGAAATATTTATACTCGCTTTGTTTTTTCATTCTTGCGGCAAACCCGAAAATTCACCAAGGGTTTTGCGACAGATAGTTCCCTCGGAAGCATTTATATATATTCAATAACACATGATTTTTTTCCTCAGCCGCTTTATTTCTATCACTCCTCTTCGTCGCCGTTGGACCACTCCGTCGACGCCGTCGCCGTTGGACCTCTCTGTCGCCGCCGTCGCCGTTGGATCTTCAATCATCATCAATCATAATCTTCTCCTTCCCATCCTTTCACAAGCTCAAAATCATGTAAGTTTACAAATATTCAATGCTTTTGATTTGTGATACTAGTTTTTATTTGTTAATATCTTGTTAGAATTAGATTTTGGAATCCATATAATTAGATCTTGATTGGATTTGGGTAGATATGGAATTGGATTCAGGTTTTGAAATGGAATTAGTTTTATGATTTGTATTAGAATTAGTTCTATGATTTTGATTGGAATTAGTTCTATGACTTTGATTGAAATAGTTTTTGATTTTTATTGGAATTAGTGAATTATATAAGTTAGATTTAGTTTTATTTATATTTTAGGAAAAAATTTGATATTAAATTTAAACATTCTGATTGGATTTTGGTTTTAAACTTGTTAGCACTTAGTTGGTTTTTAACTATTATAGAAAATAAAAAGTTAGATTTTAGTTAAACAAATTTTTTAATAAATGTGATATAACAATTATTTTCTTTAATCATACATTGTTAAATATTTATTACAAAATAATATATTTATAAATTTATCAACTTTTCCTATTGTTATTTCTTGATTAATTATTTACTAAATTTATTTTTTAGGTCTTATGAGGAGTTTCAAGGGACGTCATCTAACCGTTTCCAAACTCGACGATCACAAAGTGACTCACCATCACAATCTCCTTCCAATGTCCCCGAGACGAGGAATTCCGCTCCACCACGGATTATGACGATTTAAGAGTTTGTTAATCAACCGGGCCATCAACAATTCCCGAGGCTTCACCCGGAAGAAGAAAACGGAGGTACATGGTACTTAATTTCATTTTTTCTACTTACATAAAATTGACGAATTTGATTCTTAACTAATTAATATTTTCCATGTCTCTAGGTTTGGATTAGAGGGAAAGATCACAACTATTATTTTACATGATTCTTAACATTTTAAAGGCGCAATTGAATCAACCTTGTCCAATTTACGGGGATGTCGACGAAGAAACCAATAATATATGGTTCAAGAATTTTGCGGTAAGTTAAACTATTAATTATTATTTTTGTCTTCAATTTATTTTAATTATACTTTTTCCCATTTGTAGCAAGATTTTAATTGGGAAAGCGGTCATTCTACAAAAGTGAGAAGAGCTTTTGTCATTCAAGCCAACAAATTCTACCAAAATCACATGTATGCGTGGAAGCAGAAGTGGAAGGAAGACAAAAATATGCCAAGGTGTCTAAACCCCGAAGTTTGGCAAGGATTTATCCGCTATGGGAGTATGGATGAGACGATGTCTATTTCGTAACAAGCATCAAAGAATCGTAAGAAGGAATGTGGTGGAAAGGGTATAGCAACCCCTATGGAGGTTCCATATCCTTCAAAAAGCATGAGAGAAAAATGGTAAGTTTTCAATTAAAATTACTTCTATTTAAAAATAAATTATACGTTTTTATTTGATATGTTATTTATTTTTCTTTAAATTTAGATCATCGCAAACGGAGCCGTTGCGCCGGATTGGATAGTTGCTATGGAAACAACCCACACAAGCAAGAAAACCGGAAAAATTTAAGATCCGGTTGTCGAAGAAAGCATAGAAAGGATTAAGCTCCGGAAGAGGGAACAGCTAACGTAACTCTCTCAAGATGGCTCATCATCTTCAATCGATCTACCTCGTGAAGAAATCAACCGTTTGTGTATTGAGGTATATTTGAATATATTTTATTTTACTTTATTATTTATTTTAAACAATTAATTATAAGTTTTTTGTTTGTTTTGGAAATTCCTTTAACCAAAGGTCGGAGACCCGGATTAGGAAGTATTGTGTCACAAGACGGGAGTATCTCTTCGGCATTTCCCCGAGACAATGAACTTATTCAACTAGTTCAATATCTTAACCGAATCGTGAAAGACAAAGATGAGTCGGACGAAGAGTTGAAGCAACAAAATCTCAAGATTATGAAACAATTCACCGAGACTCAAACAACACTCTCCCAACTTCAATGTTTTATTTCTTCTAAATTCATGGGACAATTCCTGCCTCCCTAAAACTATTTAGTTTTTTCTTTTTCAAAACTATTTTAATTTTGTGACTATTGTTGTTTATTTGGATAATTTGTATTTGGATATTTTAATTTTAGATTTTTGGATTTTTAATTTATTGTTTAAAATTTATATTTTCATAATTATAATCAAAATTAGAATTTTGATAAAAACTCCGTCGTCGTCAGAATGCCCTCGGAAATTCAGGTCCTCGGTAAGTCCTTGGAAATTAACTTTTGGAAATTCCTCAGAATCATGTCTCTTGGAAATCCCTCGGAAACAAAAATCCCTTGGAAATTCCTCGGAAATGTCACTTGGAAATCCCTTGGTAATAAGTCTCTGGGAAATCTCACAGAAATTGTTTCTCTTGGAAATCCCTCGGACACTTAACGTCCTTGGAAATCCCATGGAAACTTCTCGTCTTGGAAATCCCTTGGAAATTAATATCTCTTGGTTCTGTCCCTCGGAAATAAACTGTTTTCTTGTAGTGAAGCTATGGGATGCAAAATAGCTTAGCCAACAGATAAATTGTTGTTGGATAGGGATCTAGTCTCTTCTGAAGATGTATCCATGGTAAAATTTCCCAAATCTTGTTTTCTTTTGGTTACGTATATATCCAAGATATATATCTAATCTTTAGCTTCTTACATTTTAGCAAACCAATGAAGTTGAAACTCGAAAATGAAAAATATATGATTGGACTAATTAAGACGAGGAGGTTATTGCTGAAGGTCTCGTGTGCTCATCTAGTTCTAAAGAGATGGTTAGCAATATACCTCTTGGTCCAAATGTTGTTAGTATTCAAGTTCTGAAGGTGTTCAATGATAATGTTCATTTGTGGAGGCCAACTACTTATATGTATTTGATTGGTGATGCAGTTAACGAGAAAATCGCATGGCCAGTCCTAAATGTTGAAGTCATGGCTTCAACAACTACAGATGCAACACCAACTAACTTGGCAGCCAAAAAAAGAGCATCAGCTTCGAAACCAGACAAGCAAAAAGCTATTGAAATTAAGTTATGTCATTTATTTTTCTATTGATTGATGTTGGAACTTGCTTTGAGTTGTAGAGTCCAGGCAGCATGTGTAGATCATATAAGACAAGTGGCTGATATAATTACGGGCCAACACAGGAAATGGTGTGAAGGAAGAAGATGGCTTCACTCTTGTTAACCTTCATATGAACCAAGCAGCCTATTTGAAAGATCCATGCATTCTACCTTCTCAAGCAAAACAGGTTTTCTACTCTAGGGAAGATGATAATTTAAATTGGTATGTTGTTATGAGAGCATCATCTAGAGGCTATCATGAGTTGGAAACAGAAGAGGATTTAGTTGGTGCACATTTGCCTGTCTAAGAAGTTGATGATGAAACTTTTGATGATGGTAGTGTTTATGTTAGGGATGATTGTGAAGGGTTGTTAGTGATAGATTGATAGGCATTTGTGGTTTTGTAAAGAAGGAAATTTGTTATATATAGTTTTCTAAAAATTTAAATATCTTAAGATTTTTTAATAATTTTATTTTATTCATAAAAATTCGGGAAAATATATTTTTAATAAAAAATCAATTCATAGTTATTTTGAATAAATTTGGGATAGTTAAAAAGTAACAAATAACACGAAACATCTGCTATCTTTGCTAGAGGTAATATTAAAATAATAAGTTTTAATAACAATTGTTTCCCGTTATTATAAATTTTAACAATTGCGGACAATAAAACGCTATCGTTGTAAACTTAACTATAGCACATCAATTATCCGCTATCAAAAGTGTCGGACCTACGATAACAAGCGCTGTTAGACAGTTTTAGGAAACGCTATTAAACACAAAACATAGCATTTAATGGCCGCTATCTGTAGTATTTCACCAATTTGCAAGTATTCGTTAACCGCAATCTGCTGCAATACCATATGCCAACATACGAATGGCGGCTGTTGTCTTTTTTAGTGTAGAGAGACCGAACCTTCCGGTAGCATCCTGCCTTTGTTGAAAAAGCGATATTTCATTAGAGAGTTGATCAACAAGACAAATTAACAAGTGCTTGTTACTTGTTGTGTTTGTCACAAGAAAGTGATATTTATTCTTGTCTTAAACTTGTTGTCTTGGTCAGAATATTTTTCCACCATACCTTTTAAGTTTTTCTCTATATATATGCAAGCGAGTAGAGAAGCCATTACCCACAACTTCAACTAAATTTCATTTTAACATTTTACAAAGGTTTTTTTCTTCCTACCACTTTTACTCTTCTTCTTAATAACACCTTCTTAATAAGGTTTTTTTTTCTTTTTATTCCCTTCTACTCTTATTCTTCATACAAACATGGCATAATCTTCAAATCATTTCCACTACCAAAGAGATGAGGATGATCCATTTGATCCGTATTATCAAAATTTTCAAGAAAATTTTAATCTCTTGCAAGAACCGACCAAGCCAAAAAAACGAGTTTTCATAAAGAGAAACCGTGAAGAAGGGCACAATAAACTTTGGAATGATTATTTCAGTGACACTCACAATGTTTTCCGGCAAAGTTTTCGAATAAACAAGCCATTGTTTATGAGTATTGTGCAATGTTTATCTAACGAAGTCCAATATTTCCAACAAACAGAGGATGCTACCGGACGGGCTAGTCTTTCACCAATACAAAAATATACTGCAGCAATTCGTCAATTGGCATATGGTGGTGCGTGTGACACGGTGTACGAGTATATACGAATAGGGGCTTCAACAGCTCGAAACTGTTTGCACAAGTTTTGTGCTGCAATAATCGAATTGTATAGGGATGAGTACTTAAGACGTCCCACGCAAGAAGATCTACAAAGATTACTATATCGAAATGAACAACGTGGATTTCCCGGGGATGGTTGGGAGCATTGACTGTATGCATTGGGAATGGAAGAATTGTCCCACAGCTTGGAAAGGTATGTATTTACGAGCTACTGGAAAACCTACAATCGTGTTGGAGGCGGTAGCTTCGTATGACCTTTCGTTTTGGCATGCATTCTAGATCGATCTAATGTTTTTGATGACATTATAAACGGTCAAGCTCCGGAAGTGAATTTTTTTGTTAGTACAATTTGGCGTACTATCTCACTAATGGTATTTATCCAAAATGGGCCACTTTTATTCAATCTATCCGGCTTCCACAAGGTATGAAAAATTCCCTTTTTCATAAAAACAAGAAGCTGTGCGAAAAGATGTTGAGCGTGCCTTTGGAATCTTGCAAGCTAGATTCGCCGTTATTAAAAATCCGTCTCCTTTATAGGATAAAAATAAAATGGCAAATGTTATAAGAGCTTGCATAATACTCCATAATATGATTGTGGAAGATGAACGGCATACATACAGTCTCCGTAACGTTTCTGAATTTCAACACGGAGAAGATGTTCATCAATCATATACCGTTGGTACCGCCGGTGTGGGTTCCAATATCGGCACAACAATTACTCATCGAACAAGAGTTCGGGATAGACAAGCTCATGAACAATTAAAGGAAGATTTGGTTGAGCATATTTGTTGTACTTTTGGACATCTACCAGATAATGAAGATTAAGTTCCAAATTTCTAAAAATTCAATAAACTGTTTTAATCATTGTATGATTTATGTTTTATGTTATAATGTCTTTATTGTATGTTTTATCTTTTTCATGTTTTTGTAACTTTCTAATTTTTTTTCTTTTCCAATCTTAATATGTTACATATTAATCCAATATTTCAAATGCTTTTACTTATAAATTAAAATAAATTAATTAAAAAAGTAAAAAAATTGGTTTTTTTTCCGTGGGACATATTATGTAGGACAACAATGCTCGTACGAAAATATTAAACATTTGTGCCTTACTAAAAAAATTTATAAAATAAGAATGGGACCATGAATCGGGTCCTTGCAATGTCCATGTCCTCAATGTCAAAAGTAATGGTATTTGGTTGACTGTTTAGGAGGTACATGAAACCAGATGAGTTGAGAAATGGATTCATAGAAGAAGAAAAACAATTTTGAGCGGTTTACAAGAAGAGATCAAGAAATGGTTAAGTGGAGTTCCTTTAGTAATCCGAGATTATGTAATATAGAAGAGAAAGGTTAAAGATTTAGTTTGACGTTAGTTAAAGTTATGGTTAGCATTCAATACATTCCCTAAATTCTCCTTCTTATTACTATGATTAAACATATATCTACTAAGTACTTGTACACAGTCAAAATAAAGGCAAATACACTCACAACAAGTACAACACAGCCATAGATAATGAAACTAGTCAAATCAATCATAAAACAACAAGTACACCTACTGACCATTGTTACAATTCACACTAAACCAAATAGAGACAAAACATTCAATACTTTGTTCACAATCGATTGGATACACAGTCAATACCAAAATACAGTCACAACAAGTACAACACAACCATATAGATGATAAAACTAACCAAATAAAGATACACAACAACAAGTACACATATGGATAGTTACAATTCACACTAAACCAAATAGAGACAAAGCATTCAGTACATTCTTCCCAGCCACAACCACATACTTCTACAGAATCCATACAAAACAGCCACAACCATATGGTTTAAAACTAACCAAATCAAGATACACAACAACAAGTACACCTACTGACAGTTATAATTTACACTAAACCAAAGAGAGACAAAGCATTCAACACATTCTACACAGCCACAACCATATACTTATACACAATCCATACAAAACAGCCACAACTCTATAGTTTAAAACTAACCAAATCAAGATACACAACAACAAGTACACCTATTGATAGTTACAATTCTTACTAAACCAAACAGAGACAAAGCATTCATACATTCTTCACAGCCATAACCATATACTTCTACACAATCCATTCAAAATAGCCACAACCATATAGTTTCAAAATAAGCAAATCAAGATACACAACAACAAGTACACCTACTGAAAATTACAATTCACACTAAACCAAAGAGAAACAAAGCATTCAATACATTCTTCACAGCAACAACCATAAACTTCTACACAATCCAATACTTCTACACAATCGATACTTATACATAGCCCTAAACCTCAACACAATCGATACAAAACAGCCACAATCATATAGTTTATAACTAACCAAATCAATCAACACAACAACATATACAATATGAGCCAAATCAATCAAAACAGACAATACAAACACTTCTATAGCCACAGTGCCAAATTAAAAAAAAAACATTAAACCAACTTAGAAGCAAACCAATCCTAGCAAATTTTGTATCCCTCATTTTACATAAACAATCGAATTTCAACAAAACATACCTGGATTCTTGAAGGCACAGCCGTGATTTGCATCAGCCAATGTATTTTCATTCGCCTATTGCGTATGAACTCCATGGATCTCCAATTTAACCTCACAAAAACTGAGGTTAATTTCGTCAAAACAATGAGTAATTCAAATCATAAATCCCCAAAACCTTCACTTTTACAAACAAACGTGTCTCATTAACGTCACAATCATAATTTTGATACAAACAATTAACAAGTTCAACAATATAATCAAGATCCCCAAACAAATCTGAAAATCTTAAATTCCCAAATCTATGAACCCTAATTGCTAACCACTCAAATTTTATCATACATACAATACAATTACTCAATCCATGCCATAAATTTCATCAAAACATACAACAGTCCAAGCATTTTCTCTTTTCATAATTCCATCCCCTACATTTATCCAACGCCTTAGGTAACTTTGTCTAGTTTGGCCCCACCCTGCATCAACTTGCATTTCTCCCCAAAAGTCCTTATGATCAACATTTGCATTATCTTCTTCATCAATAAGATCACAGTTTAAATCATTAATTTCTTCATATTCATGTAGAGAAAACCTCAAAGGATAACCTTCTATCAAAGATCATATCTCATAGTTCTATTGACAACTAATGCGATAGGAAATATGAACTGCCTTACCACACCATATGTAGCCACTCTAACCCAACATCAACATTACACCAAATTGAGAATTATCTCGATTATCATTGAAAGCACACTCGCCAATTAAATCCTTCAAATTGCCTAGACCATTACTCATATGGCAGAGTTTTTTTGTTTGACAGATTTATTTTATTGTGTTACAACATATTAATTTAATCCTACAGATTTATTATCGAGGTAACCCCAGATTTTTTAACTATATGAAAAAAATTTTGGATTCTAGTGGTTACATTTTTTTGTAGGCCACAAAACATTTGTCGTAACGTGACCAATTTTTTGACGCAAAAATAATTACTAGATTGACTTATAGTTATGATAGATTTATTTTTCTTAACCCCAACGAATAGGTGGCTAGCTGAAAGGGGTAGGTGTGTATCGGTTTTCTCATGTATGAAGAAATGAGATGAATCATGTGACTCGTTAAGATGTTCCAACAATATGTTATCAATCAAATGATAAATAAAATATCATGAAAACATTAATGTATACACATTACAAGGATTGCTGTGATTGTATATTATAAAACCCCTCTAATAAATGATAAAATTCATCAACTTTAAATTTATTCCTTATGTTGATTTCCTTGACCCTTTCACAAGACTCCAAAATTATAATATGAAAAAACACATTTTTGTACCTCAGAAACTAAGAGGTAGATGAACCCACCTATTTCATTATCAACAAAATAATAATAATTAGTCACCTGCTTCTTTTTTTCAATCTTTTCGCAAGCGTTTAACTATATATACTTACCGCTTTTTTTTTACCTTGAGTATTTGTTCTTTGATCTCCCATTGTAAATTTCTGAAATTTGAAGAAATAAATGTTTTACGAGAAAGTACTAAATATATATAAAGTAGGTGAATGAAAAAGGAATTAGCCATCTCCATCAATCAAACACATTTTACACAGTAGCAATAGCTATTAAGAATCCAGAGAAACAAGAGACGCTAACTACCATTAGTCTTTTATAAATGATAATGATATAACTAAAAATTAAAAGATTATTACCCTCTCCGTGTTAAATCCAACGTAGTTCTACACATTTGAACAACATTAAATATAAAAATGACAAAACATAAATATTCTCTCTTTCAAATCTAGCTAGTAATTAGAAAGGAGGAAACTTTCATGGAAAAAACCAGAGAAACAAGAGACTAGTTCTACCCATTTGAATACCATTAAGTCTTAAAATGACAAAAAAAATAAAGTCATATGTGTCAAATCTAGTTGAACTGATGATGGATCGACATGTGTTGAAGTCGATGTAAAAGATGATATTGATTCCTTGAGTTCTTTTACATCATCCTCTGTCTTCTTCAATCTCTCCCCTATTTCTCCCCAAAATTCTTGATAGAATTTTCAACCACTCCATTAATAAATGACTTCATTTTGTATCAAAACCATGTGTGATTGCTACTCGCTGACATAGCAATTGCATATTTCGTGTCTCTACACCATGCATATAGAGATGTGGGATAATGGATAATACACCAAGCTTGTTTTGCAAGTCTTCATTGAATTTTTCTAAATCTCGAAATCCAAGGCCACCGTCTTTTTTAGAAAATTGCATACGCTTCCATGCTACCACGTGAATTCCTTTCTTATCTATATTCTTTGACCACCACCAAATTTGTGATAATAGAGAGTATATTTCAGAAATTATAAGCAACATTATTGGTCGGATCTTAGAAGTAAAATTTACACTAGAGGGTATCTTAAATAAGACATAGTATAGACTGGTAGAGTTAGTGCAACTGTTTTTATCATTATTTCTTTCTCTGCAGGGGATAAATATTTTGATTTCCTATCACTTTTGTTCAGAGCTTCAAAGCTAAATTACAAGTTAAAGCCTTCATCTCATTCGATCTTTAAGGCACCTCGGACTGGATCTGCATCATCGATTCTCCTCTTTGCATTCAAACATGTGTCTTCTATTATTTTAACCTGAGATGACTTAAAAGACACCCAAAACACACTAAAAACACTCAAAGACACTATATGATTTCTAAAAGAGAAGAAGACTCACTTAAACACTAAATGCAACATAACACAATGAAATACAATTGAAACATGATAAAAAGGATAATAAAAACCTTAATAAAGCTGTAAATGTGATGTTTATCAGTAACCTATAAAGAAACCACTGATCGTTCTGAAATCTAATTTCTTTTCATGTGGATTGTATATTCTCATTTCAGCTGAACATCCCCAAACATGGAGATGTGACAGATTAGGTTTCCAACCTCTCCACAATTCAAAAGGGGTCTTAGGGACTGCTTTGCTGGGAACTCTAGTTTAAGATATAGATCGTAGTACATAATACGTCCATCCACAAGGATATAGGTAGGTTAGCATGACTCATCATGGATCTAACCAATTCCATATAAGTAAGATTACGCCTTTCAGCTACACCTTTCTGCCATGGAGAACAAGGCGTTGTATATTGCGCAACGATTCTTAATTTTTGGAGAAGTATGACAAATGGTCCAGGATGTTGTCCTATTTCATCATATTTGCCATAAAATTCACCACCTCTATCTGATCTTATGATTTTCACTTTTCTATCTAATTGCCTCTCAAGTTCAGTAATGAATGCTTGTAGAACATCCACAGATTCAGATTTTTCATGCAATAAATAGAGATAACAATAACGTGAATAATCATCAATAAAGGTAATCAAATATTTTTCACCTCCAAAATTTAGAACATCAAAGGATACGCAAATATCTATTTGTATGATTTCAAGAAGCTGTGTACTTCTTGTGGCTCTTTTCTTAGTGTGTTTAGTTTGCTTCCCTTCATGCAATCTATACACTCTTTTATATTGGTATAGTCACGATTCAGAATGATTCAATCTTTTACTAATCGTTTAATTCTTTCATAGGAAATATGTCCTATTTTTTATGCCACAAGAAATATGAGTTATTAGTACATGTTTTATATTTAAGTCTACTTTCAGTATGCAAGGAGAGATGTGTCTCATAAGGTTGATCAGCCAATTTTAACATATAGAGACTATCAACTAATATTCCAGAACCAATTCGATTAGAGTTCAAGAATATATTATAACAACCATCTCCTTGAGTAGATTTAAAACCAGCCAAATCAAGTTTGCTTACAGAAACTTAGGGGGAGTTATTGGATCATTGATTTTGAAGGATTTGGAAATCCTTATAAGATTTGTAAATCCACATGGAATCCATTGATTTTAAAATCAAACAATGTGGATTTGAAAGTCAAATAATATGGATTTTAAAGTCAAATAACGTGGATTTGAAAATCATAAGGGAATTTTGCATCCGCTGGTTGTGAATTTTGACCAGAAAATTCTTGTAGATGATATCTAACACCACGATAAGGAGCTTAAAAATTTCGACGATATGGAAATCCAAAATCTACAACATAAAATATTCTTGAAATACATAATATAGTCACTTGTCTTGTTGAGTAAACACAAATTTACAATAGAAACACATGTATGTACTTTCTGGAACTGGTAGTTGATTAGTGTTTCTTGTCAACACATCATTTAATACTTTTGAGGTATGAGCTGAACCTTCCCATCCCCTAAGCACATACATGTACTCGAGATCAAAACTACAAGCAGCCAACACATTTTGCGACACATCACCTTTTCTGTTTCGAAAAGACGGTGCTTTTTTCTTTGGTACCATGCAAGGATATGCGTACCATCAATAGCTCCAACACAATCCTATATAAACAATAATAAAATTATATTTCATGAAAGATGATGAAAAAGAAAAGAGTCAAAGACATAACTATTTGAAAGATATACCTTAAAATACGAATAAAATCTCGTACTCTCTCTAATTTTTGAGGCACTGCAATCTCAAGCTTAGCCATTAAACTTGGAGCAATTTGATTTAGAGCCCTCAAAACTTTGTGAAAGTTCACGCTTGTTGCGAACGTTGACCTATTAAAAGTGTCTTTTGTATGACAATACCTGAAATTTTGGCCAACTACAAGAAGAAAAGTTGCTACCATTACTTCAACAGTAATATATCTTGTATCGCATAAACTTGTCTGCTCCCGGAGATATACACATAACTTCAAAAATATTTCTGGATACATTTGATACAACTGTCGAAAATGGGAAGGTTTTTGCTTTTGCACATTTTCTATATAGATTTCACCGTCTCTTGTGATCGCACGTCGAAAAGAATATTGTAATCCATGTCGTAGGCACTTTCTCAAATACAACATCCGAAAGATAATCAAGAGCACCAACAACAAAATATCAGCATCCAACTCGTCATCATGCAATCCATTTCTTTCTCTTTCTTCAAAGACTTCTAGATCATAATGATGGGCATTATCCATGTTTGATGGTTTACACCTGTAAGAAACAAAAAAACATAACTCTTAAAGCTTTTCTTTCATGCAAGTTAAGCTTTTCTTTCAATTGCAACAGAAAAGTAACTCGTAAAGGACACATGATAATAAAAAATCACAACGTGGAGACCTGGGTTAAGCATAACTAACATAAAGCTATATGTTGCTTGATTGAAAATTATTTTGATTGACATGATAATACACCACTTTTGTAATCCACTTGTAAATGACATGATAATAAAAATATCAAGCAACATAAAGTTGGAGACGTGGGTTAAGCATAACTAACATAAAAATTTATGAAAAGACACATACAAATTTATTAATGGTGCTCGATCCTTCTTTTTTTTATTAGTAATGGAAAAGTACCAGTTTGTTCTTATATGTATATATAGTTATGTATTTTTACTATATGTATATTTTACATGTTTAGTTACGTAAATTTTACGTTTAATTAAGTACGGTAACTTTTGTTTTATGTACATTTTACTTTTTTCAAACCAAAAATTTGAATTGGAAAAAGATAGGAATGTCCGTAGAGAAAGTGTATATATTACAAATTTTTTTGTGAGTCAAGAAATTGTAAAATTTCCAAATTTTTAATCAAAGAATTGTAAAATCACCATTTTTTTTTAAGAACTTTTAGGTAAAGAAAAACACTATATTAAAGAACTTTTTTGTTTAGTTTTAATGTAGCAAAAAACTTTTTAAACAAGAAAAAAAAAGAAACAATGAGCGATTGAGAGCAAGATCGAGAAAAAAATCCATATAGTCAATGGTGTCCACAAGAAACCAGAACTTTGATCGAGTTACTTCTAGACGGTGTTGCTGCAAGATGGCGTGATTCAAGTGGTGTATTCAGCAAGTTTACAGTGGAAAGAAAAATATTGGATGGTCTTAATCAAAAACATGGAGGTGGCAAAGTTTTTAAACACTACCAAAAAATTGAAGAACATGAAGGGAAAATACCTAAGTGGTGTTGAACTTCAATGCAACGTTCATGCATAGACCTTGTCCCATCATACTTTATGGTTGTCTGATCTGCCATAAGTTTCCCTGCAAAGGATTTGTTTGCAATCTTAAACCGTTCTTCTAGAGCTGCTAGATAAGCCTTAGCTTTTTCTACATCTGGAAGAAAAGTTTTAACATTGCTAGCTATTGTTTTTAGGTGCAAATCATTATATGATAAAACCTATTCTGGTGATTTCAATTTCTTATTTACGCACATTAAAATAAACCAATTTCTTATTTATGCACATTAAAATAAACCAATTTCTTATCACTTTTAAAATTTTCTTTCAAAAACCGAAAGTTAAACAAATGTAAGTCTACAGTCATCATATATTGTGGTTCTAATTTTCAGTACTTTAAACCATAGATCTATTATTCGTAATGGATTAATTAGATGTTCATAACCATACTTTAACATGAACCCTAAGAACTTAAACATCTATATTAATCACATAATAGAATTGTAAAGTAATACCTCCACTCATTGTAGAAATGATGCTTTCTTTATTGGTATTCCTTGAAGCTTTCTTTAATTTTTCTTTGAAGCTTTCTTGATCAATGGCTTGTAGTCTTGAAAAGAAACTCTTAGATCTTGTAAGTGGAAAATAAAGTTTCTCTCTCCACTCCTATAAACCCTTTCCTTTAAGTGTTGTTTTTGCTCATGATATTTTGTGATGGACCAAATCATTTATTTATAGGTGGGAGAGGACTTCATTTCTCATTAGGGTTTGGTATAACATAAATTTTGGATATTATGTGATCTGTATCATTCAAGGTATAAGGTTGATCAATGTTCATAAGCTATTTATTATTAGAAATTGTAGGTTGAATAATTCTTTACTCTGAACTTTTGATTACTATTTTAAACTTAGGGGGGTGTATTCAAAGTAGCATTTTAAGAGATTTGAGTTTTATTGAGATTTTGATGATTTTAGGGAACTTCATATGATTTATTGTAAATTCTTTCAAATCCCACCTTAAACTATGAGATTTGGATTTTTGTATTTTTAACTAAAGAAGTTCTCTGAAATCCTCTGAAATCATTTAAAATCAAATCCACAAAGGGTTTTCAATAACAATGAATTTAAAGATGATTAGTTCAATAACACTGGATTTCATGAGACTTTTAAAAATCCATGATTAAATAACACATTATTTGTTGAAATTCCACTTTGAATACATCCCCCTTAATTACTATATTTTTATGAAATTATTTTTGACTTGTACGTAGTACGGGCTTAATACTAATAAACCATATAAAACTTTAATTTTTTTTAATATTTAAACAGTGATATTTTTTTAAAACGGATAGATAAAATGAGTATTTTTGAAAAGAGATACATCAAAATGCATTTCTTAAAAAATATTTTAAAAAGAACAAAAATATTATATATATATTTCAAAACAGTATAGTCTTTATCGATTCCGAAAAGCCTTTGCCGTTGAAACTAGAGAGATGTTAAAACAGGTAAAAACTCATCGAGCAAGCCCTGCAATTTCACACCTATTATTTGTGGATGATAGTTTGTTTTTCTGTCAAGCTAAAAGGGATCAATGTGATGTGATTTTAGGGATTTTAAAGCAGTACGAGAAAGTTCCGGGACAACAAATAAATTTTCAAAAATCTTCAATACAATTTGGTCACATTGTTGACAATGGTTTAAAAAATGGAGCTAATGGAAGTTCTAGGGATCACAAATTTAGGTGGTATGAGATCCTACTTGGGGTCACCAAAAATTTTGGGAGGGTCGAAAACAAAAGTTTTTGCTTTTGTTCAGGATAGGCTCCAATCGAGGATTAATGGCTGGTCAGCTAAGTTGTTGTCAAAAGGTGGTAAGGAAGTGATGATAAAATCGGTAGCAGCAGCATTGCCTACCTATGTAATGCCATGTTTTTGGCTACCCAAGACAGTTACAAATAAGCTTACCAGTGCGGTTGCGAAATATTGGTGCAGTTCTAATGGTCTCTCACGAGGGATGCATTGGTTTGCTTGGGAAAAAGTATGTACTAGTAAATCTGTGGGTGGACTAGGCTTGCGGAATATTGAGGATTTCAATACGGAATTATTGGCTAAACAACATTAGCGCTTGATAAGTGTAACAGATTGCTTTAAAGGAAGGTATTATCTGAAATCAGAACCAATGGGTCTGATAAAATCATATTCTCCATCTTATGGATGGCGTAGTATTGTCTCTGCTCGACCTCTGGTTAGTAAAGGACTTATTAAAAGAGTTGGTAATGGAGAAATCATTTCAGTTTGGGAAGATCCATGGATACTAGCTCAACTCCCGAGGCCAGCCCTCCGTACTGATTCATTTAATGAATCAGTTTTAACTCTTAAAGTCAATTCTTTGATTGATTCTCAGACATGCTCTTGGAAGATGACTATGCTTCAGGCCTTGTTTAGTCCAGAGGATGTCTCCTTAATAAGTGCAATCCCGTTAAGGTTTTTGCAGGATTCTGATTCGATGTATTGGTATTTTACCAAAACAGGTAAACATATGGTTAAATCAGGTTATTATACTGGTCGAGAGTATTCCAGAAAACTAGGACTGATAGCCGACTCGGCCCGAATATATATAAATTACATGCATTTGTGTGGAAAATTGATTGTCCGCCCAAATTACGACATTTTATATGGCAGGTTGTTAGTGGATGTATTTCGGTAGACAAAAATCTAGCTAGTAGAGGGTTAAATTGTGATCCAAGTTGCAGTAGATGTGGGGAGCTTGATTCGGTTAATCATGCACTCTTCCAATGTCCGCCAGCACTACAAGTATGGGCTTTATCGTCATTGCCGACGGCATTCCGGAGTAAAGTGAAGTTTATTACAGACTGCTCGGATTTGGTGGAGATGGTGTCTTCCCCAACAGACTGGCATGCATTCGTGACATACCTCAAGGAGATCCAAGCAGATAGGGAATTGTTTTCCTCTTTCTCCTTAGTTAAAGCCTCTGGTTGTTCTAATGTTCAAGTGAATAAGTTGGCACGTCGTGCGCGTGTTGAACCGCTACTTTGTCACTATGTAAACAATGTTCCCACCTCTTGGTTCAGTTGAGTCTCTTCTGTTGAAAAAAAAACGCA
The DNA here is from genome assembly GCF_000375325.1 of Capsella rubella. NCBI lineage: Eukaryota > Viridiplantae > Streptophyta > Magnoliopsida > Brassicales > Brassicaceae > Capsella > Capsella rubella. Next base: position 11,365,063 of record NW_006238918.1, read on the forward strand.
TCGTTTATCCGTAACCCGTTGTTTCTAATAGATTATTCGGACCTGTTTTTGACATGATCGATTTCATAGTGGGGTTTTAGATTATGAACAAAAACTCGATTCCGCCATTGCTGGTCACTTGCTCTTTGATTCAGGTTCTTTCCCTCTCTTTACTGTGGAGCCAAAGATCTTTGTCTCAGTTCCGCCATTGCTGTTCAAGAATTGAGCTTGATATCGTCGATTTCAAAGTGGGTTTTAGATTGTGAACGCAGAACACTCTATTCCGCTCTGTGTTTTTGAAATCGCAAGATCGATTCTAAATGAAACGTGATAGCTGATGCAAATCTCTGAGTTTTTTTGGTTACTGTAACTCTTAGCTTTTAGGGAAATTAGCTAGTTTTGGAGAGTTGGGAGAAGACTAGGAGTAGCTCTATTATTACGGTAGAAGAAGAAGTAGTGGAGTTTCTTAAGTGGTACTAAAGTGTCAAATTCAGACATGTTTCTTCGTAATTAGGTTCACTGTGATGGCTTGGACATATTTTGATTTCCTTGTGCTTAGCTGGTCTTTTAGTACTGCTGCTACTGATTTACTTACAATGTTGAGGTCATTAGAGTAGGGTTTACAATGCTGCTAATCTTTGGTTTATGCAGTTTGTTTCACTTATGAAATTCTTCTTCTTTTGTTGACACAGCTAGAAGAAACTTGGACAGCTTTTTTTTCTGGAATCAGATACGTTAAGTCTGTTTCGTTTTGTTGAGAGATCATAACAGAACATGTACGTGTTTTCACTTCCCTCAGATCTATATGAATAGAGAGACAATGTGTTTTGTGTTAGTTATGTATTCTTCTTTCTTAGAGTGAATTTTCTCAAATTTTGAGCTCATCTTTATTTTTTTTAGATTTCTCTTTAGTTCCTGACCTGGATTGTGTAGAATGTATATGAGTTTTATGTGTATAATGTACAGAACCAAAGGCGTGTTTTTATGTGTTCTAATGGCGTGTTTGTCTTTACATAAAGGGTTGTATTGTATAGAATTCTGATAGTTATTACTGACATTCTATCAATTCCTGAAAATCATTGACCCTCCATTTTGATGCCAGTATAGTTGTTTTGTTATCTTACAGCCGAGGCTTATAATTGTTAGCCTGGTGTAAAGATTATAATTAATTTCAAAGTATTGTCTAGAAAAACTTACAAATACAGAAAAATAAATTACATCTTATTTTATTATATACAGAAAAAAACAAATACATATAGTGGAGAGGTAATAACAATGCCTGTAGTGGCGACGAACCTCGTTTCGCTTATGGAGAAGCTTAAAGTGGATGAGCCATACCTTCCTCCAAGAAATTGGGAATCTTTACCTTCTGAGACTAGCCGATTTTGTCCTCCGAGTCGTGCTTCTTCTACTCCTTCGTCTTCTTCCTCTGTATTAGGGTTTAGATTTTACAATTAAAACGAAATTATATATCTGTTTGAGTTTATAAAATAGTGGTTATATGTATACATATTTTTTCCATAATTTGTTTCGTTTTAATTATTAAAATATTATATGACATGCCATAATACTCTATTTTTAAAAATGCGCTGATTTGGAGTGTTGTTATTGGATTTTTATGATCTAAAACGAAAGTGTATGTTGGTTTGGATTTATAAAGGAGTGGTTAGAGTTTAGATTTTACAATTAAAACTAAATTATATATCTGTTTGAGGTTATAAAATAGTGATTATATGTATACATATTTTGTTTCCATAATTTGTTTCTTTTTAATTATTTTTAAATATTATCTGACATGCCATAATACTCTGTTTTTATTGGTTAGAGTAATAAGAAATCAACTAGAATATTAACTATAGGGATGAACCCAAGAATTACTCCAAAAATAATTCTATATGACAAATTTATCTTACTCTATATTATTATTTAATGATGATCTCTACTTTTTAATACTCATCTATACTTTTTTACGGTAATTGACTCAGCTCTTGAACATTGGAGTTTTTGGAAATGGTTTGTATATCAATTCTCTATATTTCTAACACTTGCTGGCTCTTTTTTAAAAAAATTTCTTCGGTTCTTTCTTTGTTTTTTTTATCACACTGAAACATCATCTAACTATTAACTATCATTTAACAACGTGGATTTAAAGTTTAACTCTGTTAAACAATTCCGTCAACCGGGTAAACGACTGTTAACTGTAAGGTAGGAATCTACTAACGAGTACTGTATATAAACGAATATTTTTTAAGATACCGTTAAATAAAAGAGATATTTTTATTCCAATCAAAATAGATAGGGTATTAAACGTCAAAATAAAAAAATAGATGACGTATTTTTTTGTCTTTTTCCTATATATTTCATACTTCAATATTCATTTTTAGATATGAAATTCAAAATATATTTTTCGTTGGTCTCTTAAAAGTTTTGGATAAAAATAGAATACAATTTTTGGATATAAAATATATAATTCAAAATATATCTTTCATTGGATCTTTTAAAAAGTTTTAGATAAAAATGAAAAATGAAATATACATATCATTTTTGGATATGAAATTTATAATTCAATATATATATTGTTTCTTCAAATATATATTTGGATAAAAATGAAGTATATATTTTGGATATGAAACATACAATTCAAAATAAACCTTTCATTGAATCACTAAATATTTTTTGGATAAAAATGAAAAATGAAATATATATTTTGAATTAAATCTATAAATTAATGACACAATGAAATATTACTAGCAAATAATTTTTTTCTAATAAAATTGTAATTAATTGCATGTCATTTATGCACTAATAATAAATATAAATGAAGAAGGGTAAAAGGGTACAAAGCTTCTAACCTAGGTTCGCCCTAATTTTTCCTCTCAGACACATTTCCCAAGGTAGCCGCTGCAACAAAATCTCGACCAAGCTTACGTCTTTTCCGGCAGGCATCTCTCCCTCCACTCTTCTTCTCCTTCCTCCGCTCACCGCCGCTTGTTGTGTCGTCCCTTCCTCCGGCCTCCGGCCGTGAGACAGGGATCGACAAATTAATTCTTTGTTCGTGTTATTCCTTTTGAACTGCAGTACTATCTCGTTTTTGGTCCTTGCTCTTCCTTCTATTTTTGGTTTCGATGTCTCCTCCTTGTGGTGGTGGTTGGTCCCTTAGCATCTATTCTTACATTGCTCCCCGCTCCCCTCAGTCACTCTCACAAGCGTCTTCTTCTTGCTTGTCCTCTTTGGATTCTCCTTCCAAAGTGACTTTTGAAGGTGTTTCTCCGCTGATGAGTGAAAGCGATTTCAGTCTCTCCTCCGTGGCGATTTTAGATCCACCCAACGCCTTCACGTTTGAGTCTTTGTCAGGCTGCTCGTGGGGGTTGGTCTGTTCCGACGGCTTTGTCGACGTGTATCCGACATCCTTGCCTCCATTCCCAGCCGCTCGTGTTGGATCTCGTCAGAATTTTTCTCTGACTTGTCTCTCGGAGATCTCTGCAACCATCTGCTATGTCTCAAGCAAACGACCCCCGAAAGTAGTTGCAAGCCACCAGTGTTTTTCACCTCCGCTTCCCCTGCAAGTCTCACCGTCTTCATTTGCGTCCTCGTTCTTACTGAGAACTCTTTGGGGTAGTTGGGTTTGGTTCAACCTTTCGTGTCCTCTAGTGACACGTATATGGCCCTCCCACGGGCCTTTCCTGTAGTATGCAGCTTATGGTCTGGTTTCGTCATGGCTTCCGTTTGTACAAGGTTCAAGACTTATGCTCTCCGTAGATGGCAGTATCGACTTTCACTGCCTCCTTTCTCCTTCATTATGACGTCTAAAGGTATGTTTTTTGTGACCTTCTTGGCGGTAGTGCAATGGTCTAAAAACTACCTTTTGTTAGTTCCCATTTACCTCAATATGAGGGTTTGTCGACTTCGATTACCTCAATATGAGGATGTTAGATGTTGGAAGGTTGTTCAAAGCTTTGCTATATTGGATGTTTTGTCTCATTTCAGAAGGCATTATGGCAGCCAATCTTTGAAGACTTTTATCCCTGCCTTTGGTGTAACTTTGAATGGTTCACCTTTTGTCTCGGATCGGCTTAGTGGTGAATCTATTGTTCCTTGTATTGAGGATTTTGTTAGCTTAGTTCTAACTTGTTTGGTGGCTAAGGTATTAGCCCCGAACACTAGTTTTGGTTTCCGTTTTGTTGAAGACAGGTTGTGTGAAGGTTTAGGCTTCACAAAAGAGGACTTGTGTGACAAAAAATCTCAACCAATCAAGGATATGATTAAGGTATTGATCCAGCAAGGATCATTTTCGGGACCCTTTGTTTTCTCTGTTCTAGTAATAGCGTCACTTGCTTTGAAAGCAGCGATCAGCGAGGTTTTAGCATTGGGTGTATCAAGGCTGGCCTCTTTTGCGGATTGTCAAGAACTTCTGTTTCTTTTCAATGTCGTTGGCCATGCATACGAGCTCGACGATATATTAGCATATATCCAAGAGTGTAGTACCAACTTTTTCTATGTGTTGTTTCTTTTTGTATCTTTTGTAAAAGACCTTGAGACAAAGTCTTTGGCAAAGGCTGCACTATTCTCTTGTACCTTCTCATTCATTAATGGAGTATGAGCTATCTAAATATAAGTACTGGTTTACAAAAAAAAATAAAAATAAAAAAATAAAAAAATGAAGAAGGGTAAAATTGGAATATTTTTTTTGTTAACAGAACGTAGGTAGAAAAATGTCAATATTTAATAGTTTAGGTATTAAATTACACGTTTTTATTACTTTGGTATTATTCTTCTAACAAAAAAATATCAAGTATTAAACGTCCAAATAAAAAATAGATGATGTATGTTTAAGCTTTTTTCCCTTTAATCATATCAATAGTTTCCAAAACAATGATTTTGAAGTGAAATATTACATAACCTAAAACTATGTACATAAGCCACATATTATTAATTTATGTTGTAACAAAAAAATAAAATTATGTAATATTTATGTTAACCATACAAAAATTTAAGAAAACTATAACAAAAAGTGGAGCATTTATAAGAGTACTAGAGAGGAGACCCGCGCGTTGCGCGGAGTTGTTTGCTATGAATTTTTCTTAATTAATTTTTTTTTTTGGTGTTATATTTTTAAGATTAATGATTGTTGTACATTTGTGTCGTATTTGTTTGGTTATATTTTGATTTGTATATTTCCATATTCAGATATTATAGTCTTATACTTTTAGCTATTCCTTTGTTTGGACGCATGTATTAATATTGTGAGATTAAAAGCTTTACTTAAAGGAAAGTGTGACGATAAACCATTTGTTACTCTTTTTTCGTTTTTTCGATTTTCATAATTTTAAATTTGAGTAAAAAAAATTATTAAAGATGGAACGTGCTCTGTTTGTTAGGTTATTTTTTATCTATTTGGATTTTATCGATAGAGAATCTCGAAATTTTAAATATTAACCCATAGTGTAGTAGTTTCTGTTAAAATGTTTTGCAATTGAGCATGTACTTATGACATGTCCTGCCAAGCCCATATGATGTGTACAAATTTATTTTTGGTTGATTTAAGAATCGGTCTAAAATTTGGATAATTTGCTTACTTTTTTAATTTTATTTTACTCGATGGAATCCGATATTTCTATTTTTCGTTTACTCTGCATAAAACTTATTTAGTCGGACGATACCACCATAATCGACGGATTAATTTGGACGGGATATTCAAGCATGAAGAGAGCTCAATCCAGCAAAGGAAGATGATGACACCATTTTGCATTTTTTAATCCTTTGTCGTAGGCATTATGCTTTATTTTGCCTTTACCATATTTCATATGGCGGTCTTCCAAGATAGATTTTAAAATGTTAGTTTGAATTTCTCTTTTAATATGAATTTTTTATTTTTACCTCAATTTGAGATTTTAATGTATTTCAACTTTTTCTTTTCATGTTTTTGGTAAATCATTTTTTTAGAAGGTTGAACTTTATATGTGAGAAGAGAAAACGATACTCAAAAGGAGATTATAAGTGGCATTTATGGAGCACGACTTGCTCGTAATAAAAACAAATATGTAACATCTACATAATGTCAAAACTATTAGCCTTTTAGTATGAAGAGCTCATATATTCACTTTTTCTATATATTGTTTTAGAACTCACGAGATTAATATAACCAATTGATTATTTACATTTATAGAAGATGGAATATAATGTTCTAAAATTTTCAAGCTTTTTTGCACCAAAAAATGTGCAAAATGTTTTTATATATTCAAGTTTTTCTGTTTTCACAAAAAAGTGCGACCATTACAGTACATTTGTTTTAATTATTTTGGAACTAATATTTCACTTTAAAATTTTCTTGTTTATAGGTTTAATATATATATAGTCAGATATTTTTTTTACTCTACCATGCTATTTATATTTTTTTCCATTATAAATCTCATTAATGCATTAAATCATTGGAAGTATGATCATTTTCAAATATATTCTGCTATAAGCTAAATTATATTACTATTACTAATAACATTTTAACAATATTTCTTGTATGGTTTTAACTTCATTTATTTAGTTTAATTATTTTCTGTTTAATTAATTTTTCTATTAATTATGTGTACATAAATAAGCATTAAATAATTATTTTAAATATACAATTTACAAAAAAAATCTTGATGAGGTGGATGCTGAGGTGGATAGCCTAGATGGAGAGAGAAGTCTCCTATTATATATATAGATTTGTCACTTGCAACAACAATTGGAAATTTTATTTTAAAAGAATCTTAAAAGTTTAAGCTTGTGATAAATTTTACTGTTTGGTAGTTACTCAATATTTTTTTATGGATTATACTTTTTATGTAGTCTTTTATTAGTATATTACTATGTGCGTCTAGATAAACAAATAGTTACATTCAGTAATTATTTGTACTAACTATTAACTACTAAGTTAAAAATATAGTTATTTTACAAAATTAGGTTTTTTGTAAAACATACACATACTTATAGTTCTCTCAAATTCAATAAAAACATATTCAATAACACATAAAATAAATTATTGCAAAATTACCTATATATATTTATATATATTTATCAATCCCATATATCAATGTAACATTTTTGCTCCAGAAAAAAAAAACAATGTATTTGTATATTAAAAATCAAAGAAACTCAATCTACAATTATAATACAAAATCATAAAAAAGTAAATTAAAAATAGTCCCGTATCACAAGGTAAATCCTAAATGTTATTATGTATTACAAATACATAAAAATACACGTACATATAGAAATAAATAACCAACCGCATATCTACATTAAAATTTAGAAAATACAACAACATATATATAACATCGTAACATTTCTATTAACTAACAAACAAACACATTCAATTTAATGTACTAACTCATTTAACCGACTCATAAAAGTTAAAAATTAATGGACCCGTGGTGTTTCAGGGGATAAATTCTAATATTTTAATTGTAAATAATATATTTGGCTTTTATTCCATGCAACAATATATACAATTTAAATGATTTTTATGTCATCATTCAGGAGTTTACAAATGTATAAGCTTTTGTACTTTAGCTAAAACATACGAGATTTCATAAACGATTGTTTGTGGCTGATTGCCGTCGGTGGCAAAGGATTTTAAATTTTTGTTTTTAAGAAAATTTTGTGTCTATCAATGTAACATTTTTGCTCCAGAAAAAAAAAACAATGTATTTGTATATTAAAAATCAAAGAAACTCAATCTACAAATATAATACAAAAACATAAAAAAGTAAATTAAAAATAGTCCCGTATCACAAGGTAAGTCCTAAATGTTATTATATATTACAAATACATAAAAATACACGTACATATAGAAATAAATAACCAACCGCATATGTACATTAAAATTTAGAAAATACAACAACATATATATAACATCGTAACTTTTCTATTAACTACCAAAGAAACACATTCAATTTAATGTACTAACTCATTTAACCGACTCATAAAAGTTAAAAATTAATGGACCCGTGATGTATCAGGGGATAAATTCTAGTATTGTAATTGTAAATACTATATTTGGCTTTTATTCGATGCAAAAATATATACAATTTAAATGATTTTTATGTCATCATTCAGGAGTTTACAAATGTATAAGCTTTTGTACTTTAGCTAAAACATACGAGATTTCATAAACGATTGTTTATGGCTGATTGCCGTCGGTGGCAAAGGATTTTAAATTTTTGTTTTTAAGAAAATTTTGTGTCTATTAATAACTTTAGAAAACTACAAAACTCTCTCTACCTCAGTTAATCCGTAGAGATCAATGTTCTATGTTATATAGAAGTTCTATGATAGAACCTAACAACCGGGGTGTTTGATATTAACATTTACACCCATAAACAAAAAAAGATTGGGAGTCTGATTAATTATTGTAGGTTAGGCCACCATTATCAATGGTCTTTTTAAAAGAGTTATTTCTTAACAAATATTAATCTAAGATTTGCTTAAGAGACCATTGATAATGTGCCCTTAGCTGGTTCTAAATCTCTATTAGGATACGAGTCATACGAGTACAATGAATATGCTCAAAGTATTTACGAATCATAATGAATGTTTCCACCTTAAACTCTTTAATACACAAACTCAAACGGTTTTACTTAATTTCTTAATCTTCTATGGTACTACAAAGTTGGCAAATCACTTATCATCAGCATAGCGACTGTTTAACTGCAAACCGGATCTTTGACTTTTCTAGAAAAGTAGCGACTGTTTACCCTTTGCAAAACATAAAAAATACACAAATCTTTTTAATAAAATTTGGAAATTTGCACATTTGCAAAAAAATTAATACACAATTCTTTTTGTCAACTACAATTCTAATATATAGAAATTCTATACTATGAATCTATGATATAATTTAGATGGTTTTGCCTAGTATTCCATCATTTTGGGCCAAAGCACATATGGACATCAACTGGGCAAAAGCTCTGTTCCTCTTCTTTTACTTTATTCCATCATGTATCCTCATCTGGACTACCGCAAGATCACGACGGAGTTATCGACGAGCCGCCACGCTGCCTCCTGGACCTCCACGATTACCGATTAATCAGGTAAACAAGATCATGGTACAGTAAACATGGTTTATGGGTTAATCTTGGTTTAGGCAAAGAAATAATCGGTTTTGATCGGAGGTGTAGGAATTAGTATAAAAACATAAGTCTATGTAGTATTATTAAGAAACAATTTATTTGTGGTGTTTTATTAAGACCCAAAAAGTTCATGTCGACATATTGAGAATGTATTTTGTATAGGGGGAATATTCAGGCAACCCAAGATTTTATGCAATAGATTAAAAAAATTTTTTTGTATATACATGCAAGCGAGTAGAGAAGCCATTACCCACAACTTCAACTAAATTTCATTTTAACATTTTACAAAGGTTTTTTTTCTTTTTATTCTCTTCTACTCTTCTTCTTCATAAAAACATGGCATCATCTTCAAATCATTTCCACTACCAAAGAGATGAAGATGATCCATTTGATGTGTATTATCAAAATTTTCAAGAAAATTTTAATATCTTGCAAGAACCGACTGAGCCAAAAAAATGAGTTTTCATAGAGAGAAACCGTGAAGAAAGGCACAATAAACTTTGGAATGATTATTTCAATGACACTCCAACGTACCCGCACAATGTTTTCCGGCGACGTTTTTGAATGAACAAGCCATTGTTTATGCGTATGGTGCAACGTTTATCTAACGAAGTCTAATATTTCCAACAAACAGAGGATGCTACCGGACGGGCTAGTCTTTCACCAATACAAAAATGTACTGCAACAATTCGTCAATTGGTCTATGGGGCTGTGTGTGACACGGTGGACGAGTATATACGAATAGGGGCTTCAACAGCTCGAAAATGTTTGCACAAGTTTTGCGCTGCAATAATCGAATTGTATGAGGATGAGTACTTAAGACGTCCTACGCAAGAAGATCTACAAAGATTACTATATAAAAATGAACAACGTGGATTTCCCGGGATGGTTGGGAGCATTGACTGTATGCATTGGGAATGGAAGAATTGTCTCACAGCTTTGAAAGGTATGTATTCACGAGCTACCGGAAAACCTACAATCGTGTTGGAGTCGGTAGCTTCGTATGACCTTTCGTTTTGGCATGCATTCTTTGGAGCTTCAGGTATTATGAACGATCTTAATATTCTAGATCGATCTAATGTTTTTGATGACATTATAAACGGTCAAGCTCCGGAAGTGAATTATTTTGTCAACGGAAGGGAGTACAATTTGGCGTACTATCTCACTGATGGTATTTATCCAAAATGGGCCACTTTTATTCAATCTATCCGGCTTCCACAAGCATACATACAGTCTCCGTAATGTTTTTGAATTTCAACACGAAGAAGATGTTCATCAATCATATACCGTTGGTACCGCCGGTGTGGGTTCCAATATCGGCACAACAACTACTCGTCGAACAAGAGTTCGGGATAGACAAGCTCATGAACAATTAAAAGAATATTTGGTTGAGTATAATTGGAGTACTTTTGGACATCTACCAGATAATGAAGATTAAGTTCCAAATTTCTAAAAATTCAATAAAATGTTTTAATCTTTGTATGATTTATCTTTTATGTTATAATGTCTTTATTGTATGTTTTATCTTTTTCATGTTTTTGTAATTTTTCTAAATTTTCTTCTTTTCCAATCTTAATATGTTATAGTAATCCAATATTTCAAATGTTTTTACTTATAAATTAAAAATAAATTAATTAAAAAATTAAAAAAATTGGTTTTTTCCGTGGGAAAATATTAAACATTTGTCCCTTACAACAATGCTCGTACGAAAATATTAAACATTTGTCCCTTACTAATAAAATTTATAAAACAAGAATGGGAACATGAATTGGGTCCTTGCAATGCCCATGCCCTCAGTGTCAAAAGTAATGGGATTTGGTTGACTGTTTTGAGAAATGGATTCATAGAAGAAGAAAAACAATTTTGAGTGGTTTACAAGGGGTTAAGTGGAGTTCCTTTAGTAATCCGAGATTATGTAATATAGAAGAAAAAGGTTGAAGATTTAGTTTGACGTTAGTTAAAGTTATGGTTAGCATTCAATACATTCAATAAATTCTCCTTCTTATTACTATGATTTAACATATATCTACTAAGTATTTGTACAAGGTCAATATAAAGGCAAATACACTCACAACAAGTACAACACAGCCATAGATGATAAAACTAATCAAATCAATCATAAAACAACAAGTACACCTACTGTCCGTTGTTACAATTCACACTAAACCAAACAGAGACAAAACATTCAGTACTTTATTCACAATCGACTGGATACACAGTCAATACCAAAATACAGTCACAACAAGTACAACACAACCATATAGATGATAAAACTAACCAAATAAAGATACACAACAACAAGTACACCTATGGACAGTTACAATTCACACTAAATCAAAGAGAGACAAAGCATTCAGTACATTCTTCCCAGCCACAACCACATACTTCTACATAATCCATACAAAACAGCCACAACCATATGGTTTAAAACTAACCAAATCAAGATACACAACAACAAGTACACCTACTGACAATTATAATTCACACTAAACCAAAGAGAGACAAAGCATTCAACACATTCTACACAGCCACAACCATATACCTCTACACAATCCATACAAAACAGCCACAACCATATAGTTTAAAACTAACCAAATCAAGATACACAACAACAAGTACACCTACTGACAGTTATAATTCACACTAAACCAAAGAGAGACAAAGCATTCAACACATTCTACACAGCCACAACCATATACTTCTACACAATCCATACAAAACAGCCACAACCATATAGTTTAAAACTAACCAAATCAAGATACACAACAACAAGTACACCTATTAATAGTTACAATTCTTACTAAACCAAAGCCAGATTTTCTCTCTTCTCATGATGCCACCTAAGCCACATTTTTGTTTAAACATTAAAATAAATTTAAAACATTCATTTAGTGCATGTTTATGTTACTTATTTAATAAATAGAAAATTTATATAAATAAAAATAAATTATGTAAAAAAATGAAATGTTAAAATAAGAAAAACAATACTATAATTTTTTTGATTAGTGGTAATAATATAATTCAACTTTCATTTTAAATTGATCATAATTTAATATTTTAAATATGTTACTGAGTTTTAGAATGTAAGTAAAATTTAAATTTATGGTAGACTAAAACAACATTTATGTAATTGTATATATAAAATTATAAAGAGGAAAAATAAAATGAAAGTGAAATATTAGTTTATAACATGATCAAAAAGAAAAAAAATGATATTTCATTAATTGAATCAAATGCTTTTAATCTAAATTTGAGTATCGAAAGATAATAATTAAAGAGAAATAATTATAATATTTTTTGAAAATCAATTAAAAAATAATAAAATATCACAATATGAATAAAAAATCAATAAAACAAAATTATAAACCTCCCGCGCGGAGCGCGGGTCAACTGCTAGTAGCTTATAAAAACAGCTTATAACGTGGATTAAGACCATCTTCCTAATAAATCAAAAATACAGCTTATAAAAATAATCTCCCACATTCAATTCTCAAGTGAATCACTCCACATCTTTCTTGCTATTGTTTCTCTCCATTGATTGGCATATTCTCTTTGTTGTTCTTGGGTTGTAAGAACTTCATTGCTATTATCACTAATTTCTGTGACAACTTCTTCTTTATTTTCAGTTTCTTCCAGAAAATTATCCGTTCGACAATACTTTCGAAGAAAATTATGTAAACTAACACATGCAAGTACAATCTCTGACTGCATCTTATAAGTAAAAGGAGGTGCAGATTTACAGATTAGAAATCGTGATTTAAAAATACCAAATATTCTTTCAACCACGTTCCTTAAGGATGCATGACGATGGTTAATCAACTCTTTTGCATCCGCTGGTTGTGAATTTTGACCAGAAAATTCTTGTAGATGATATCTAACACCACGATAAGGAGCTAAAAATTTTCGACGATTTGGAAATCCACAATCTACGACATAAAATTTTCCTGAAATACAATAATAATATAGTCACTTCACTAGTAAAAAAAAATTGTATAGCTGCAATCTAGCCATGATATTTCGTGGCTTATTTTGATCAGTGGCAAATTCGTTGCTATATTTTAGCCACGAATATGGTCAGTCGCTAATTTGTGGCTTTACTTTAGCCACAAATATGATCAGTGGCAAATTCTGTGCTATATTTTAGCCACGAATATGGTCAGTCGCTAGTTCGTGGCTTTATTTTAGCCACAAATATGATTAGTGGCAAATTTGTAATTATATTATAGCTACATATTAACTTCATAACTAAATTATGGTTATGAGCTACAAAAAAATCTTTGGTGTAGTAGAGCTTCTCCAAAGGGAGATGCTTAATTTGGGGTGTTAAAATTTTTTATTAAATTTAATGATTAATAAAAATTTGTTGAAACTCTAAAAAAAAAAAACGTTTTGCAGAGAGAGAAAGAGAGAAACTGTTCGATCCTTTTTTTTTCTTCCCTTCTCTCCCACTTCCCAGCCAATAATAAGAATACATGTGGCATTAGAGATCGATACTAAAACCCTTTAGTTTAGGGGTGCTGCTAAACAATAATACATATTATGATTTATTTTTAATCACAATAATCACCATAAACTCTAAACTTTTTTGATAAGCATCTCCCTTTGGAGATGACCTTAGTTGCTAGTGGATTTATACAAATGAAAAATAAACTTTTTATAAAGTAGCCACAGATTTTCCATAAATATTTATGTGGCTATGTGAAACTCTAAACCTTAAATATAAATCCTAAAACCATAAACTTTATAATAAAAATAATTACTATAACATACTTAAAACTAATATATAAAAATTATAAGAACATTATAGTTTTTTAGATCTAATATGTTTCCAAACCTTAACCCCAAACCTTTACTCCAAACCTCAATTCATACCCCATAATTTAGCCTCAACCAAAATATAATTATTATATATGTACACTAGTTGTTGACCCGCGCTACGCGCGGAAGTTTTATAATTGTTTTTTTATATTTTAAAATTTATATTTTGATTTTTCTTTGTTGTTTGTTTTCACTCTTGTTTTTGTATTAATTTACTATATGAAATGTTTATTGTTATTTGTTTAACTTTGATTCAAGTCAAATAGTAGCTGTTAGAACCTTACATTTCAAAAGTCTTCAATTCTTGTAAGCCAAATTATTCTGTTGAATCCACTTATTTATTTATTCAAGTGTTTTCATTTTATTTTTTAGTTTTTTTTTCTACTTCTTATGCTTAAAATCGGTTGTGTTCTCGTTTGATGTGGCTTCAGATGACATCAATTTAGTGGTATATTTATCTGTATAGTATAAATATCATTGTTTTGTATTTTGTATTTTGTTTTGTATTTAGCCCCATTAATCAAGAAATTGATCATTACTTTATAAATAGATACTTGTTTTATTTATTTTGGACATAAATGTTTTTACTATATTATTTATTTTCTTAAAACCACTATTGAATATAAAAATAAAATAAAGGCTAAGTTCTGAGGTATAAAAGAAATTAAAAACTAAAGTGTTGTAATTCTAAATCAATGTAAAAAATTAAGATAAATGATGATGTGGCAGCTTATGTGGAAGATGATTTGGCATAAGGAGAAAAGAGAAAAAGTTAACTTTATATATATAGATTAAAATCTTATATGTATATATAATATAATTTTAATAAAATCAATCTTTTATGTTATCTATTTATAAAATTTTAAAAATCTAATCATCTTCTTAACCCTAAATTATATTGAGTGTACAGCATATACTCTCTTCTTCTTTGACATATATTATTATATAATTGTTATTCAAAACTGTTATGAATTATTAATCAAAATCAGATAATTAAAATTAATATCAAACCAAAATTTTTTGTTTTGGGCTGCCAACCCAAAATTTAACAAATACATCCCACTAATATTAAAGGGGTGTTATTGAATTGATGATTTTTATGTATTTTAAAGTAATTGAATTTGAAAGTACATAAAAGATTTTGATAGATTCATTACAAAACCGATGGATTTTAATGTATTTTCACTACAGATTATAGTCATTAATTTAAAAAAGTAACTGCTCTGTATTATAAAAAAGAAAAATCAGATCTAAATTATGTTTGTTTCGTGACAACTCCGAGACGGCAACATCGGTTCTTCGTAGGAAAAGGATCAAAATAACAAAAAACATAAAAGATTTAGTATGTTGCAAATAAAATGTTGAAGGGATTTGTGGATTTATCTTCCTAATGAAGCATCTGATTCTCTGTTTTTAAAGTCATGATCGTTGTTCTTCTTCTTCGTCCTTCCCAGCAAAGTTCTCCGCTTGAAGATGCCATGGTGGATCTTTCACTTATTCATCATTTAAATTCCTTACGTGATTTATAGGTTCTCGGTTATAGATGGAAGAAGAAGAAATAATTTTAAAAATATTTATTTGCTTATAGTTTTCTATGAAGTACATCAAAATCAGAGAGAAAAGGCACGTATTTGCTTTACTCATGTTTTAGACAAAATAATACATTAAAATCTTTTCCAACCAAAATACAACAAAATCAAACTCATATTGAATAACAGTGGATTGTGTTGTACTTTATCAAATACATAATTGAATAACAGCATATTTTAAAATATATTAAAATACATTGAAATACACTATTCAATAACACCCACTAACTAGACTCGGTTTAACCAAAAAAAAAAAAAAAAAAAAAAAAAAGAAGAAGAAGAAGAAAAACCTAAAAGACCTAGACTCTTCTTCTTCCTCGACACAACCACTTCCACACTTAGAAAAATGAAACCGTAAACTCCATCTGTGTCGCCTAAACACTTAGATCTATTCCTCTTCGCCTAAACCGTAAGCTCCGATCTCTTACTCCTCGACTCGCCGTGCTTCTCTTGGCCGACAGCTCCACGTACCATCGCACTCGACCCTTTGATTCTGGTCCGACTTGTACTCGTTCTTTTATCTTCTCCTTCTCATGATTTGTTGAAATTGAAAACCACTGCTTCTGTTTCTTTCTCTGTTTTTGATAGGCTGTTTAGTTCTTTTGTTCTTGTTTATTTAGGGTTACAAACCCAGATCGCTCATCAATCTCTGAGATCCGGCAAACGGAGACGGTCTGCCTTTCTGGGAAGCATTGGCGGAGACTGAATAGAGGTCGATTTGTTCTTGTTGCTGTTTTTTCTTTGATTTAATCATAGTTTCAACTTAGATGATGTTTATATTTGGTCGATTTAATCTACATTGTTTTTGTTTCTTG
Organism: Capsella rubella; assembly: GCF_000375325.1. Taxonomy (NCBI): domain Eukaryota; kingdom Viridiplantae; phylum Streptophyta; class Magnoliopsida; order Brassicales; family Brassicaceae; genus Capsella; species Capsella rubella. The sequence goes on from NW_006238918.1 coordinate 11,381,371, forward strand.
TATAATTTGACTATTACAGGTTGGAAGTGTTGAACACAACCCACTCAACCACTCTTCTTTCTATCTCTGATTTCAAGGTAAAGCTTTCAACCCGTGAATATGAAATTTCATATACTATGACTCTTGTTTTCTAAAATACCAAAACTTGTTCAGTTTATGTGGCTATTGGTTATGTCTTTTTTGTCATGTGAGCTATGTCTAATTTGTTACTTCTTTTACCGCTTTTCTTGTGACTAGTTGTGAATCTGTGATACTTTCCAGCTTTATTATTTAGTTACAGGAGTTATGTGAGGCATGGTTCCAAGGTGAAGGTGAAGGAGGAAATGGTACATGATGTGGTTGGATTCTAATTGATTGTGCCACCGGTGAAGTTGTTAGACATGCTACAAGGTTTGCTTTTTTAATATATTGATGCAAGTCACTTATATGTGTGCTAAATTAATTATGTATTTACTTGAGTTGCCAGTTCTTAAAATTTGTATAATTGCTTCTCTGTTTTTGAAACTGATGTTACTTTCTTTTATCCCAAATGCATGGTTTCACAAGCTCATGAGACATGACTAAACAGTCCAAACCCAAAACCAAACCTTCTTCTTCCTCAAACACCAGAAGAAACCTTCCTCTGAGGATCATCTCCAACAGCTCACCACAACTCGCCAAGAAACTCTCTTCACACCAGACGGGTGAGTAAAAGAAAGATACTTTCCAAGACGTCCATGACTCCTCCTCCTCCTCCTCTTGTGTCTGCAGATTTCAACAAGAGCAGGATTCATCTCACTCCTTGTTTTGCATAGAAGCACATCAAGAAGACCAGAGAGCAGACAAGATAATCTTGAGAGCTTTGATGTGATGAAGAAGTCCGATGATCTAAAGAAAGATTTCAGGGAATCAATGATTGAGATGATAGAAGAAACAACGTCAGAGCTTCAAAACATGGTGTGCATCACTTTGTCTTTTAGTTTTGGTTTTTTCAGTTTCAGCAATATGTTTGTTTGTGAAACATTTGGATATATGAAATAGATATTTTGTATGACTATTATCAGTCTTTTGAAAATAAGATAATAGTGCTTGTGGTAATATAAAATATTGGTAATTAAATTTCCTGGTTTTATATTTGAAATTTCATTTTAGGTTTCTGATTTTTAGAATTTGATTTTTTTTTTGGGACAAATACATGATTTTTTTTTCTGGAATCAGATACGTTAAGTCTGTTTCGTTTTGTTGAGAGATCATAGCAGAACATATACGTGTTTGTGTTGGTTTGTTATTTTGTTTTCACTTCCCTAAAATCTATATGAATAGAGAGACAATGTGTTTTGTGTTAGTTATGTATTCTTCTTTCTTAGAGTGAATTTTCTCAGACTATGAGCTCATCTTTGTTTTTTTTAGATTTATCTTTAGTTCCTGACTTGGATTGTGTAGAATGTATATGAGTTTTATGTGTGTAATGTACAGAACCAAAGGCGTGTTTTTATGTGTTCTAATGTTGTGTTTATCTGTACATAAAGAGGTGGTGCTGCTGTTGTTGGTTTAGATTATAGAAGAAGAAGTAATGGGGTTGTATTGGGGAAAACGGGGAAAATCAACTCAAACTATTTCCCAAAGGTATTTTCATACCCAAACTCACGTACTCTGAATTTTACAACCCAAATCAGCTTTCAATTCAAATAACCAACCTGAACCGCATCAAATTTTGTCGATTTCAACCTCGACTTTAACAGTATCCCTGCCCATCTTGAAGTTTTGGACAATCAAGCTTAAGCTTCTGTAAAAACCAAGAAAACTTAAGCTTAAGCTTAAGCTTGATTGTCCAAATCTTCAAGATGGGAAAGGATACTATTAACGTCGAGGTTGAAATCGACAAAATTTGATATAGTTCAGATTGGTTATTTGAATTGAAAGCTGGTTTGGGTTGTAAAATTCAGAGCACGCCAGTTTGGGTATGAAAAGACCTTTGGGAAATAGTTTGGGTTGATTTTCCCCGTTTTCCCGGTTGTATTGTATAGAATTCTGATAGTTATTACTGACATTCTATCAATTCCTGAAAATCATTGACCCTCCATTTTGATGTCGGTTTAGTTGTTTTGTTATCTTATAGCCGCCGAGGCTTATAATTGTTAGCCTGGTGTAAAGATTATAATTAATTTCAAAGTATTGTCTAGAAAAACTTACAAATACAGAAAAATAAATTACATCTTATTTTATTATATACAGAAAAAAACAAATACATATTGTGGAGAGGTAATAACAATGCTTGTAGTGGCGTCGAACCTCGTTTCGCTTATGGAGAAGCTTAAAGTGGATGAGCCATACCTTCCTCCGCGAAACTGGGAATCTTTACCTTATGAGACTAGCCGATTTCGTCCTCCGAGTCGTGCTTCTTCTACTCCTTCGTCCTCTTCCTCTGTATTAGGGTTTAGATTTTACAATTAAAACGAAATTTTATATTTGTTTGAGTTTATAAAATAGTGGTTATATGTATACATATTTTTTCCATAATTTGTTTTGTTTTAATTATTTTAAAATATTATATGACATGCCATAATACTCTATTTTTAAAAATGCGCTGATTTGGAGTGTTGTTATTGGATTTTTATGATCTAAAACGAAAGTGTATGTTGGTTTGGATTTATAAAGGAGTGGTTAGAGTTTAGATTTTATAATTAAAACTAAATTATATATCTGTTTGAGGTTATAAAATAGTGATTATATGTATACATATTTTGTTTCCGTAATTTGTTTTGTTTTAATTATTTTTAAATATTATTTGACATGCCATAATACTCTGTTTTTATTGGTTAGAGTAATAAGAAATCAACTAGAATATTAACTATATGGATGAACCCAAGAATTACTCCAAAAATAATTTTATATGACAAATTTATCTTACTCTATATTATTATTTTTAATGATGATCTCTACTTTTTAATACTCATCTATACTTTTTTACGGTAATTGACTCAGCTCTTGAACGTTGGAGTTTTTGGAAATGGTTTGTATATCAATTCTCTATATTTCTAACACTTGCTGGCTCTTTTAAAAAAAAATTTCTTCGGTTCTTCCTTTGTTTTTTTATCACAATGAAACATCATCTAACTATTAACTATCATTTAACAACGTGGATTTAAAGTTTTAACTCTGTTAAACAATTCTGTCAACCGGGTAAACGACTGTTAATTGTCAGGTAGGAATCTACTAACGAGTATTGTAAATAAACGAATATTTTTTAAGATAACGTTAAATAAAAGAGATATTTTTATTCCAATCAAAATAAAAAAATAGATGACGTATTTTTTGTCTTTTTCCCTATACATTATAATTATTTATAAATTTGCAAATAACAAGTAGTAGATAATTTAATCATAGGGGAAAAAGCTTAAAAATACCTCATTTATTTTTTATTTAGAAATTTAATACATGATCTTTTTAGGTTGGAAGAATAATACTCAAAATAAAAACGTGCAATTTAATACTTAAGATATTAAATATTTTCATTTCCCTACCTACGATCTCTCAACAAAAAATATATTCCAATTTTACTCCTATTCACTTCTATTTATTATTAATGCATAAAAGACTATATGTTAGCTTTACTATTTCATTGTAATATTTCGTTAGTTTAAAGATACATATTTCATACTTCAATATTCATTTTTAGATATGAAATATATAATTCGAAATATATCTTTCGTTGGATCTCTTAAAATTTTTGGATAAAAATAGAATACAATTTTTGGATAGAAAATATATAATTCAAAATATATCTTTCATTGGATTTCTTAAAAAATTTTAGGTCAAAATGAAAAATGAAATATACATATCATTTTTGGATATGAAATTTATAATTCAATATATGTATTGTTTCTTCAAAAATATATTTGGATAAAAATGAAATATATATTTTGGATATGAAACATATGATTCAAAATAAACCTTTCATTGAATCACTAAATATTTTTTAAATAAAAATAAAAAATGAAAATATATATTTTGAATTAAATCTATAAATTAATGACACAATGAAATATTGCTACCAATTATTTGTTTTTCCAATAAAATTGTAATTAATTGCATGTCATTTATGCACTAATAATAAATATAAATGAAGAAGGGTAAAAATGGAATATTTTTTTGTTAACAGATCGTAGGTAGAAAAATGTCAATATTTAATAGTTTAGGTATTAAATTACACGTTTTTATTACTTTGGTATTATTCTTCCAACAAAAAAAAGATCAAGTATTAAACGTTCAAATAAAAAATAGATGAGGTATGTTTAAGCTTTTTTCCCTTTAATCATATCAATAGTTTCCAAAACAATGATTTTGAAGTTAAATATTACATAACCTAAAACTATGTACATAAGCCACATATTATTAATTTATGTTGTAACAAAAAAATAAAATTATGTAATATTTATGTTAACCATACAAAAATTTAAGAAAACTATAACAAAAAGTGGAGCATTTATAAGAGTACTAGAGAGGAGACCCGCGCATTGCGCGGGGTTGTTTGCTATGATTTTTCTTAATTAATTTTTTTATTTGGTGTTATATTCTTACGATTAATGATTGTTGTACATTTGTGTCGTATTTTTTTGGATTTATTTTGATTTGAATATTTCCATATTCAGATATTATAGTCTTATACTTTTAGCTATTCCTTTGTGTGGCTTTGCTGTTATATGCGTTACTCGTATTTCAATTAATGTTTTTGGTTTTGTTTGGACGCATCTATTAATATTGTGAGATTAAAAGCTTTACTTAAAGGAAAGTGTGACGATAAACCATTTGTTACTCTTTTTTCTTTTTTTCTATTGTCATAATTTTAAATTAGAGTAAAAAAAATTATTAAAGCTGGAACGTGCTCTGTTTGTTAGGTTATTTTTTATCTATTTGGATTTTATCGATAGAGAATCTCAAATTTTTAAATATTAACCCATAGTGTAGTAGTTTCTGTTAAAATGTTTTGCAATTGAGCATGTACTTATGACATGTCCTGCCAAGCCCATATAATGCGTACAAATTTATTTTTTGTTGATTGAAGAATCGGTCTAAAATTTGGATAATTTGCTTACTTTTTTAATTTTATTTTACTCGATGGAATCCGATATTTCTATTTTTTGTTTACTCTGCATAAACCTTATTTAGTCGGACGATACCACCATAATCAACAGATTAATTTGGACGGGATATTCAAGTATGAAGAGAGCTCAATCCAGCAAAGGAAGATGATGACACCATTTTGCATTTTTTAATCCTTTGTCGTAGGCATTATGCTTTATTTTGCCTTCACCATATTTCATATGGCGGTCTTCCAAGATAGATTTTAAAATGTTAGTTTGAATTTCTCTTTTAATATGAATTTTTTATTTTTACCTCAATTTGAGATTTTAATGTATTTCAACTTTTTCTTTTCATGTTTTTGGTAAATCAATTTTTTTAGAAGGTTGAACTTTATATGTGAGAAGAGAAAACGATACTCAAAAGGAGATTATAAGTGGCATTTATGGAGGGGAATTTTATGTATTATGCCATTTTGGAAACTCAAACTTGTGAAAGTGCCATTATCAATAATGCCTTTCAAAACATGCCATAAGGAGGGAAATTTGGACGATTTTGCCCTCAGCATTGTTGAGTGAGTGTTGAGTGAGTTTTACAAAAATAGGAAGGAAGGAAGACAAAAGAAGCTGACTTTTACGGACATTAATCAACAGACAAGTTTTTTTTTTGCCGACATTCTTTGATTTTTGTCCACACTCGATTATAGACAATTTATTTTCTATTCATCTAACATATGTATTATGGACAAGTTCGTTTATGAAAAACTAGATTTACTTTACTCTATACAAGTGTACATCTAGATAGATCTTTGACGGATATCTTCCATAGATGCATCACTTGTTTCATCTTCTACTCAATTATTTGTGGTTTCAAGAGAACTGTAGGATAGACAAGTTTAGTCTACCGATTCGGGTCTATCAGATCTGGTCCATCGGATCTCGTCTGGCGGAACTGGTTTACCGGATCTGTTCCCCAGGAATTTGTCCGCTGGACTGTGGTATGTCGGACTGTGGTCTGCCGGAATTGATTGTGGTCTGCCGGAACTCGTCTGCTGGAGTTATGGTCTGTCGAAACTGGTCCGTCGAATCTGGTCTGCCGAAACTGGTCTACGGAGCTGGTTATATTTCACCGGAATTGGTTATGGTCCGCCGGATCTGGTCCGTCAGAGTTCGTCCGTCAAAGTTCGTCCGTCGGATCTTGTCCGTCGGTACTGTGTGTTGTTGGAATAAGAATAAAAAAGATGAAGATGAAGAAGAAGAGAGAAGTAA
>NW_006238918.1:11387799-11388138 GCF_000375325.1 Capsella rubella
GTTATTCGTAACATTTTATCGATTGTGGCCGTAGTGCCGTCTTGTGCTCATGAATATTATATTGCTTGTGATTGGGGAAATTGGGGTTGGGTTTACTAATGGTAGAGATCCCGGACTCACTGAGTAATGCTAGATTACTCATGATACTACCATATTTGTTTTGCAGGTAACCAGTAGAGGGTTGTTGTAGAGGGAAAGATGGACGCTAGGAAAGCCAGTGTAGGTTTACTGCCTTTTTGTAAAATTATGTTTTCAAGTATAAGTACATAGCCTTTGGAGATTAGCTCCCGGCCGAATAAAACATGTAAGATTTGGTAATGTGTTTTGAACCGTATGTGG
>NW_006238918.1:11388238-11395226 GCF_000375325.1 Capsella rubella
GGTTGGCTCTTAATGATTATGGTCTAGTCCGGGCCGTCCAAACATTCGCTCACGGTAAGGGTTGGCAAGCCTGGATCCGTGTTCGAGTGGGATGACCTCGTGGTACGGTCGACTAAGGTGACCGAATTCGTTTCGAGAACCTCGGTTGACTGTCCGCGTGAGTTATCACGTAGCATCTGAGGCCGTTCTATCTCTAGAACGGTTCGGGGGTGTTACAAGTTTGGTATCAGAGCATGGTTAATGATGCTCATGGGAACCAACCAGTTTTCAACCGTTTTATCGAGTAAAAGAGTCGCAAAAAGGCATTAGGATAAACTGGCGCGTCCATGCTTATTATAGGTAGTTGGGATTAGGACTTACCCTTTGTGATCATGCAGATGTCTGGACAAGGATTTAGCAGAGGTCGGTCGTGGGAATTGCCACCTGGATTTGGGAATTGGGACTTTGGATACCAAAACAATGTTAGCGATGGTAGCACAAATGTTCGCAATGGTGCAGAGAACAAGTCAGTAGACTTGTCACTTTCAGTAGGATCGATAGCCGAAAGATATGCTAATATGCCTAGGCCGGAGGAGTATAGACCTCGATCACCAAGACCAGAACGAGTTTCACCACCGAGACCCATGTCTGTTTCCGATGGGAATGAGAATCCCCAAGAAATTCCTCAAGAGGAGCCTCGGATGAATCAGAATCCCCGAGGTATGAATCCAAGGAATGAACCTCAGGGACAAGTTCCCGCACCAGGAAATCCGCCACCAAGAATGCCGGAGGAGAACCCGATCATAAACTTAATGTACGGGATGATGGATCAAATGAAGCAACAACAACAAATGGTAATCAATACGCAGTCAGGACCACCACCGCCACCAAAGTATCATGACATGGTCATAATGATGAAGAACATGGGCACATACAAGTTTCCGGGAAGCACCAACCCTTATGACGCAGATACATGGATGCAAGACCTCGAAAGAAATTTTGAAGCAACCCGATGTCCGGAAGGATATAGAAAGGACATCGCAGCCCATTACTTAGAGCAGGATGCCCTAACCTGGTGGAAGAATGTTGTAGCTCGTTATGTTATGGAACCGACTTGGATGGATTTCCGACGTGAATTTCAGAGGAAGTATTTCCCACCCGAAGAGAGAGATCGACTTGAAACGCAATTCTTACAACTTGAACAAGGAGGAAGAAAAGTACGAGATTATGAAGCCGAGTTTGCCCGACTCCTCAAATACACTAATTATGGTAACGGAGATGAGCAAGTGGTGATACGTAAATTCCTTCGTGGATTACGTCCCTCCATTCGAAGCCGTCTCAATGTGGTAGAGTTCCGAAGCTATTATGAAGTTGTGGAAAGAGCCGTAAATGTAGAAGAAGGAATTTTAGCCGAAAGGGAAGAGATGAGATCAATGAAGATTACAAATGAACCAGTTCAGAAATTCAAGTATAGCCAAGGACAGACCAAGAATTCACCTAAAAGCCGAGAGAAAGATCAAAAAGGGAGAACCGGAAATTCTCCAGTGTTGTGTTACAATTGTAACCAGCCAGGACACTATGCTCGAAGTTGTCCTAATAAGGAAGGAGCAAGACCAAATGGGTTTGCTCCAGATGTGGTATGTTTTGCTTGCAACTATAAGGGCCATTATGCAAGTCAATGCCCAATGAAAGGTGACCTAGCCGGAAAAATTTATGGAAAGCCAAGAAACCACCCTGCACCGACCCGTCCTGCTAATGAGTCCGCATCTAAAAAGCAAGCTACTGGAGCTAGAATTAACGCTATAGATATAGATAATGCTGACCTTCCAGGACCTTATAAAGGTCTCATTGCAGGTATGTTTGGGTTCTAACTTATACTCCTTTTTACCGTGTTTTTGCATGTGGTTGTTTTGCCTTTTTCCTAGTTTTATGTTTGTGCGCCAATTTGGTAAGCAGGAACTTTACGTGTTGGTGGAAATCCCACTCACGTATTGTTTGACTCGGGAGCGACCGACAGTTTCGTAACTCCCGAGACTGCTTCCAAATTCAAAGGAACCTTTGCCCGTAACAAGGCAAATGTTTCTGTTCGAACCCCTGGAAATCTAGTCCTTAAAGCAGAAGAGATCATTTTAGGAGTACCCGTAGAAATCCTTGAGAATGCCTTCCTAGCTAATCTTCTGGTAATACCATTAGAACGCTACGAAGTCATTTTAGGTATGGATTGGTTGTCCGGTCACCAAGTCCATATAGATTGTGGGAAAGGTAGGATTTCGTTCGAAGGAAGACACCAAAAACCAATAACCTACCACGGATTAAACCCCAGCCTAGCAGTATCGCTTGTGTCTGCTTTGAGAGTAGAAAAAGAGTTAGAAACCGGAGAAGCCTATTTAGTCACTTTAACAGTTCTTGGAAACGACCCCGAAGATGGAGTAAAGATTGAAGATATTCCTATTGTTCGAGAATATGAAGACGTTTTCAAGCCATTAGAAGGTTTACCTCCACCCCGAAACAATTGTTTTACCATCAACCTTGAACCCGGAGCAGCACCAATAGCAAAGGCTCCTTATCGGATGGCTCCAGCTGAACTCTCAGAGTTGAAACAGCAATTGGAAGATTTACTGGATAAAGGATTTATACGACCTAGTTCTTCACCGTGGGGAGCTCCAGTATTGTTTGTGAAAAAGAAGGATGGGAGTATGAGACTATGCATTGACTACCGAGGGATCAATAATGTCACGATAAAGGACAAGTATCCTTTACCGCGAATCGATGAATTGTTGGACCAGTTAAGGGGAGCTGCATGGTTCTCCAAGATCGATTTAGCTTCAGGATATCACCAAATTCCCATTAGTGAAGATGACATCATAAAGACAGCTTTTAGAACAAGATATGGGCAGTATGAGTTCGTAGTGATGCCGTTCGGACTCACCAATGCCCCAGCGGCATTCATGCGACTCATGAACGAGGTATTTCATGATTACCTCGATGCCTTTGTCATTATTTTCATAGATGATATTCTCATCTATTCTCGAAGTAAAGAAGAACACAGAGAACACCTCCGAAAGGTGTTGGAACGTTTAAGAAGTCATCGATTATTTGCTAAGTTTAGTAAATGTCGATTTTGGGAGCAAGAGATAGGATTTCTTGGACACCGAGTATCCGCTCAAGGAGTGTCCGTTGATCCAGAAAAGATTAGTGTAATTCAAGACTGGCCGCAACCTACTACTGCTACAGAAATAAGAAGCTTCCTTGGCCTAGCAGGCTATTATCGGAAATTTGTTCGAGGATTTTCTTCCATTTCTAAGCCCTTGACACGATTGACCGGTAAAGGAATTCCATTTATTTGGAACGAAGATACGGCGAAAGCATTTACTAAATTAAAGGAAGCCTTGACCACGGCACCAGTTTTGGCTTTGCCCGAACCAGGACAACCCTATACCGTGTATACCGATGCCTCTCGCATAGGCTTAGGATGTGTATTGATGCAAGGAAAGAAAGTCATAGCATATGCATAAAGACAACTCAGGAAGCACGAAGAGAACTATCCTACTCATGACCTTGAAATGGCTGCCGTAGTGTTTGCACTCAAGATATGGAGATCATACCTATACGGAGAAACTATCGAAGTATTTACGGATCATAAAAGCCTCAAATACTTATTTACTCAACCCGACTTAAATCTACGACAAAGACGATGGATGGAGTTCATTGCCGACTACGACCTAAAGATTCAATATCACCCGGGAAAGGCGAACGTTGTAGCAGATGCTTTAAGTCGTAGGAAGCTGGAGATAGACGCCGAAAAAGACCTTGAAGTTTTGAACCAAGAATTGAAAAATGTTAGTCTAGCTGCCATAGATGGAGAACCTAGCGAACCATTAGGAATGCAAGCCGTACGTCAAGCCGGCCTACTTCAACGAATCAAAAAAGAACAAGGAAAGGATGTGAATCTCAAGAAAATTACAGAGGAAGTTAAGAACCAAGGAGGAAGAAATGCTAGTGGATACCACTTAGCCGATGATGGAACCATACTACTTAATGGGAGGATCACAGTACCCGACCGAGAGGGTTTAAGAGACGAAATTCTTGAGTTGGCACATCATACCCGATTTAGTATTCACCCTGGAAGCGTAAAGATGTATAAAGATTTAAAGAGATATTACCATTGGCCCGGAATGAAGCGAGCAGTAGGAAAATGGGTATCTCAATGTCAGACATGCCAGCAAGTTAAAACAGAACATCAAGTGCCAGCCGGACTATTAAGGAATCTACCTATTCCGGTATGGAAGTGGGAATCTATTGCCATGGATTTTGTTGTAGGGATGCCACCGTCAAAGGGAAATTATGATGCGATTTGGGTAATCGTAGACCGCTTAACCAAAGTTGCTCATTTATTACCCGTCAATCATGAAGATGGATCGGAGAGATTGGCAGAGCAATACGTAAACAAGATTGTACCTCTCCATGGCGTACCTGCAAACATTGTATCAGATCGTGACCCGAGATTCTCAGCTTCTTTTTGGAAAGAGTTTCAACAAGCCTTAGGAACCAACGTATTCATGAGTACCGCTTATCACCCAGAGACGGATGGCCAAACCGAACGGACCATTCGTACCATTGAAGATATGCTCCGAATGTGTGTTCTCGACTGGGGAAAAGGATGGAAACCCCATTTACCCTTAGTCGAGTTTTCGTACAACAACAGTTACCATGCAAGCATTGGCATGGCCCCATTTGAAGCTCTTTACGGAAGACCATGTCGAACACCATTATGTTGGACAGAGGTTTGGCGAGAAGAAGGAATTCAGAACGACATAATTGAAGAAACTATGGAGAAGGTTAAAATGATTCAGGAAAATATGAAGAAAGCGCAAGATCGTCAAAAGAAGTACGCCGATCAAAAGAGACGAGAAGTAGAATTCACAGTAGGAGACATGGTCTACCTTAAAGTTGTAGCTATTAAAGGAAAAGGAAAGGATTGTTTTGGGAAGACCGACAAACTTGGGAAACGGTATGAGGGACCGTTCCCTATCATCGCAAGAGTTGGCGAAGTCGCTTACCGTTTAGCTTTACCTAAGACCATGGGCATTCACCCTGTGTTCCATGTGTCTATGCTACGGAAGCATATTCCAGACCCTCGCAAGAGAGAGAATCCACCAAGGATTGAGGAGCCCCAAGAAGATATCGTATACCCACAAGGACCGTTAAGAATTGGAGCCAGACGTATAAGGAAACTTCGAAACAAGAAAATTCCCCAAATCCAAGTAACATGGGGAAAACAACACCGCGAAGAAGAAACATGGGAAGATGAGGCTGCTTTCCGAAAGAAACATCCGGAGTTTTTCATGGAGGAGGGGAACGATGATGGAGCAGGACCATCAGAACTATTTAGAATTCGGGACGAATTCTAATAAGGAGGGGAGAATGTAATACTCCTCACCCGGATTATGTACAGAAGATCATGCAGTATGGTAACGTTCGATCCAACCTTAGTACCTTCCATTGGTAAGGCTATCTAGTAAAGTGTTAGCAGCTTGGGTCAAGTTTCCAAGAGTGTTTAGTGACTTAGGCATATTTGGTTAGGAAAAATTAGATTTTGTCCGTTAGATTTATAATCGGTGCGATAAGGATCGTTTAGGTATGTTCGGTGGTCGGAAAATCTCTCGGTACGGCCGTGTACCGTGTGCGAATGGAACGGACGGCCAAGGAGTGGCCAAGTAAGCTGCTTAAAGGGTTAAGCCGCCTTACTGTTTGGATAAGGACGACCTCTCAGTCGTGTGCGACCGTGATTGGTCCGTCCGTCCGTGCTTATCCATTCGTTGAGCTTATCCGATCGTTGTTCTTATCCTTATCCGTTAGTGAAGCTTATCCATTTCCAAATCCGAACCTATAAATACCCCCCCCTTCGTCCATCACTCTTCACTTCCACTCCAAAACCACCAAAAAGTTCCTTGCTTGCACTAGGAGCTCTCGGAGAGACCTTCAGCCGCCGATCGAGTTTCTGTGAGTTCCGGTCGTGTGTGGTAGCACGCGACTAGGTTTATTTAATTGTTTAAGTTATTATTTAATATTCATTTAGTAGTTATTTAAATAATTTATTTATTTAAATATTATTTTAGTATGAGGTTAAGTTTTCTTACTTAACCTAATTCCAAGTGATATCTTTGTGATGATTACTTGTTGGTGTGTGATGATATTGGTTATGCTTATGCATTGTGTGGGTTGAATAATTAGTAATAGCGGGGTCGTGCTATCCTCGTCGTATATGGTACGTTAAGTAACGTGATCATATACGAGGCTCGGGGCCGGGTCGCGACGGACCGAGCGACTACATGACGATGTAGATTTAAGGAATGACAGATCTTCTATAGACTCAGTGTCTAGAAGTGTAGGGCATTGCCTTGAGGATATCATTGATCGGTAGAGAAGGCCTTACAAGGGATAGTGGATACATTCATATTAGCGTTATTCGTAACATTTTATCGATTGTGGCCGTAGTGCCGTCTTGTGCTCATGAATATTATATTGCTTGTGATTGGGGAAATTGGGGTTGGGTTTACTAATGGTAGAGATCCCGGACTCACTGAGTAATGCTAGATTACTCATGATACTACCATATTTGTTTTGCAGGTAACCAGTAGAGGGTTGTTGTAGAGGGAAAGATGGACGCTAGGAAAGCCAGTGTAGGTTTACTGCCTTTTTGTAAAATTATGTTTTCAAGTATAAGTACATAGCCTTTGGAGATTAGCTCCCGGCCGAATAAAACATGTAAGATTTGGTAATGTGTTTTGAACCGTATGTGGTATATATTATGTATAATAAGGATGTTTTATATATCGCGGTTGGCTCTTAATGATTATGGTCTAGTCCGGGCCGTCCAAACATTCGCTCACGGTAAGGGTTGGCAAGCCTGGATCCGTGTTCGAGTGGGATGACCTCGTGGTACGGTCGACTAAGGTGACCGAATTCGTTTCGAGAACCTCGGTTGACTGTCCGCGTGAGTTATCAC
>NW_006238918.1:11395752-11397525 GCF_000375325.1 Capsella rubella
TCCAAGAGGGATGAGAAACTCTTAGACTACAAGCTTGGATCCAACTTAGATATTACACACTAAGAAGAAAACAAGTTGAAAAGATATTACACACTTTTCGGATCAAACAAGTAAAGAGAGAGTTTTAGAATAAAATGTTTGATGTTTTGCAAATGAGAGATACATGGAGTTTATATAGAGAAGGGAGGACGAAGGAGAGGAGAGAAGACAAGAGAAAACATGCAAGAGCATGCACAAGTGTCTTGTAAATTACACTCATGCAAGCTCATACAAGAGTCTTGGAAATAACAACAAGTAATAAATGCAAAGTTTGAAGAGAAAAGGGAAAATGGGCCAAGGCTTTGTGAGTGGGCCTTGGACCACGAATTGGATTGATAAAGGGGCTTGAAAATGTTACTTAAGCCTCATTAAAAACCTTGTCAAGAAAACCCATTGGGACAAAACTTGACAAGGGAAAAAGAGTGCATAAGCAACACTTAACCCTTTACCGATCCTCTTGAGCCGTGATCACTATGAGTGAGGATTGAACGACGTCTTCTTGATTCTTGTTTAACTCCTTAAGTAATCCATTGATGGCTTGGTTGAAATTCTTGGCTCTTGATCTTGTTAGAGGACCCGCTGGGACGATCAATGCTTCCTCCGGTACAAGCTGTTCTTCGTGTGGTTCAAGTGGGTTGGCCATGATCTCATCATCCTCTCCCACTTGAAAAGGATTTGACCTCAAATCCGAATTATCTGCAAAATAAGGTTGAAGGTCAGAAACATTGAAGCTACCATTCACATTATACTTACCTTGTAGATCGAGTTTGTAGGCGTTGTTGTTGATCCGTTTAAGCACTTTGAACGGTCCATCGATTCTTGGCATTAGCTTAGATGATCTTTCTTCCGGGAAACGTTCCTTCCTAAGATGAACCCACACTTGATCGCCTTCGTTGAAGATGACTTCTTTTCGGCCTTTGTTCGCATACTTCTCGTAAAGCTTCGTCCGGGCTTCAAGATTTTCCTTAGTCTTCTTGTGAACCTGTTGCACTAAATCGGCTTTCTTCTTGCCATCGAGACTTGATCTTACACTCAAAGGTAAAGGCATTAGATCCAAAGGAGATGTGGGATTGAACCCATAAACAATTTCAAAAGGAGAAAACTTAGTCGCGGAATGCATCGAATGATTATAAGCAAATTCAACATGCGGCAAGCAATCTTCCCAAGTTTTAAGGTTCTTTTTAATGAGCACACGTAACAAAGTCGACAAGGTTCGATTAACAACTTCAGTTTGACCATCGGTTTGCGGATGACATGTAGTAGAGAAAAGCAATTTAGTCCCTAACTTCGACCACAAAGTTTTCCAAAAATAACTAAGGAACTTAGTATCACGATCAGAAACTATGGTCTTAGGAATGCCATGCAAACGAACAACTTCTCTAAAGAACAAGCTAGCAACATGAGATGCATCATCGGTTTTATGACATGGAATAAAATGCGCCATTTTAGAGAAGCGATCAACAACCACAAAGATAGAATCCTTACCGGCCCTAGTCCTAGGCAATCCTACCACAAAATCCATAGATATATCATTCCAAGGATGCAAAGGAATAGGTAAAGGGGTATACAAACCGTGGGGTTGAACCTTAGCCTTAGCTTGCTTACAAGTCGCGCAACGTTCACATAGTCGCTCGACATCTCTTCTCATGTGTGGCCAATGGAAGTGTTCTTGCATTACCTTGTACGTCTTAGAAACTCCAAAGTGTCTCATTAAACCACCTCCATGAGTTTCCC
>NW_006238918.1:11398228-11398931 GCF_000375325.1 Capsella rubella
GACAAATCGTCGGTAAAATCCCGCTAAACCGTGAAAGCTCCTTACTTCGCTCACATTCTTAGGGCTCGGCCATTCTCGAATCGCCTTGACCTTTTCTTCATCGACCTTGATTCCATATGCACTTACAACAAAGCCTAGGAAAACAAGATTATCCGTGCAAAAGGTGCACTTCTTCAAGTTCGCATATAGCTTTTCCTTTCGAAGCAAATCTAAAACAAGTTTAAGATGCATGACATGATCTTCCAAGTTTTTGCTATAAACCAAGATGTCATCAAAATAAACAACAACAAATACTCCAATATGCTTCCTAAGGACATGATTCATCAATCTCATGAAAGTGCTAGGTGCATTTGTTAACCCAAACGGCATAACTAACCATTCATACAATCCTTGTTTCGTTTTAAAAGCCGTTTTCCATTCATCACCTTCCTTCATCCGGATTTGATGATAACCACTTTTAAGATCAATTTTTGAAAAGATGCTAGAACCATGCAATTCATCAAGCATATCATCTAATCAAGGAATAGGGTGGCGATACTTAACCGTGATATTATTGATGGCTCGGCAATCCACGCACATGCGCCAACTTCCATCTTTCTTTGGTACAAGTAAAACCGGAACGGCACATGGACTCATGGTTTCACGAATATTACCCTTGTCCATAAGCTCGTTCACTTGTTTCTCGAGTTCTTTTGTCTCGGTC
>NW_006238918.1:11399075-11399373 GCF_000375325.1 Capsella rubella
TTACTCGGTAGCACCGGTTCGGGATTAGTTGAACAAGTAAGAGTTTCTTTGAAAACAAAGAGTAAACTATTTTTGTGATTTACCTTGTTCTTACCCTTGGTATCGTTTGGTTCGGTTGATTTGATGGCTCGTTGTTTCATACTTAGCTGGTCTAAATAGACTTCATGCGGAGTCATCGGGATGAGAGTTGTCTTTCGGCCATTGTGTTCGAAGGTCTGCCGGTTGGTGAAGCCATCGTGAAGAACTCTTCGATCCGATTGCCATGGTCGTCCGAGAAGAATGTGACTAGCGTCCATCG
>NW_006238918.1:11399473-11498117 GCF_000375325.1 Capsella rubella
AATGTCACACATGATCTCATCTTGATACTTCCCAATTGAAAGAGGTACCTTGACTTGTTCTTTGACGGACATCTCACCCGTGTCATTGAGCCATTGGAGTGAATACGGTCTCGGGTGTTCAAGCACTTCTAAGCCAAGCTTCTCGACCATACTCCTGCTCGCAACGTTAGTACAACTTCCACCATCGATAATCAAACTACATACCTTATCTTTGACGAGGCAACGTGTATGAAACAAATTTTCCCTTTGCGCTTGTTCCTCGGCTTTAGTTAGAACACTCAACGATCTTCTCGCAACAAGCAACTCTCCTTTAGTAGGGGCTTCCATATCTTCTTCTATTGAGCCTTCTTCCGAACGATCATCTTCGGATTCTACTTCGCCATTCTCTCTAAGAACCATGATCCTTTTGTTGGAACATTCGCTCGCGTAATGCCCAAGTCCTTGACACTTAAAGCATCGGATATCTCTAGCCCTCGTGATTACTTCCTTACCCTTTGCTTTTGGATCTAGATCGACCTTTGGCTTGACGAACGGCTTGTAATCCTTTTGATAACCGAACTTCTCTTCCTTTTGATAACTTGGCTTTCCCGTGCTGTAGCTGGTCTTGGTGTGACTTGATCGGGCGTTCCTTCTCTTGATTTGCTGCTCGAACATAACCGCTTTGTGAAGCATCTCCTCAAGCTCCACATAATGTTGAGTTTCTAGACGATCTTGGATTTCTCGGTTAAGACCTCCCATGAATCGAGACATGACCGCTTCTCCATCTTCTTGAAGATCGGCTCTTAACATAAGGGTTTCCATTTCCTTAAAGTACTCCTCGACGGTCTTGCTTCCTTGAACCAAATTCCTCAACCGCTGATGTAGTTCTCGATGATAGTAACTTGGCACAAATCTTTTTCGCATGACGGCTTTAAGCTGGTTCCATGTGTCGATCGGATAGTCTCTGGCACGTCTTCGGCTAGTGACAAGTTGATCCCACCAACTTAGGGCATAGTCGTAGAATTCAGTAGCCGCAATTTTAACCTTATTGCACTCAAGACTTTCTTGACAAAGAAAGACCAACTCAATTTTCTGCTCCCATTCCAAATAAGTATCCGGGTTGTTGGTTCCATGGAATGCGGGAATTTTGAGCTTTAGACCACCCAAAGGATCTCTAGGTGGTGCTCTCTCTCGGCGACGCCTACGTTGGCTGCTGTGGGAAGAGGCGTGACTATAGTAACTCCTTGCCTCATCATTTTGCCTTGGTTCTTCATGCCGTGGTTCTTCTTTCCTTTGACGTTGATTTGGTTCCGGGTTGACTTGATGCAAGTGTAGAGCACCAATCTTTTCCTCAATCATCGTTGCCATGGCGGTGGTGACTGATTCCAAAATCCTCTTCTCAAGACTAGATGTGGATGACTCTTCTTCTTCTTCGCTTGTCACCATTGTACCTGAAAAATCAAAACTTTAACAAGTAAACAGTCCAATAACAGACAAATTTAAACGGATCTGGAAAAATAGTAAATTGACTCTAAAAATTCTGAAATTAATTTTAGAAAACAATAGACTCTTCACTGGTTCTAACGCAATAGGTTTCACAATTTTTGAACAAGCCAATTATTTTATAAAATTCACGCAATATTGAAACAAAATCAGAAAAACGGAAATTTCGGGATGGAACTTCAAAACCTGGTTACAAAGTGGCTCTGATACCACATGATAGACTCCTTGCCGTGGATCTATGCTCCAAGGACCACTTTGATGGTTTTGAAAAGGATGTGGCGAGATTGATGGTGAACGATGGATAGATCTTGAACAAAACAGCGGAATGACGATGAATGAGGGTGATGACGAGATAGAGTGGACGCAGCGGAAAGAAGGGGAGAATGAGGTGTACTTCCAAGAGGGATGAGAAACTCTTAGACTACAAGCTTGGATCCAACTTAGATATTACACACTAAGAAGAAAACAAGTTGAAAAGATATTACACACTTTTCGGATCAAACAAGTAAAGAGAGAGTTTTAGAATAAAATGTTTGATGTTTTGCAAATGAGAGATACATGGAGTTTATATAGAGAAAGGAGGACGAAGGAGAGGAGAGAAGAC
The DNA here is from genome assembly GCF_000375325.1 of Capsella rubella. Taxonomy (NCBI): domain Eukaryota; kingdom Viridiplantae; phylum Streptophyta; class Magnoliopsida; order Brassicales; family Brassicaceae; genus Capsella; species Capsella rubella. Next base: position 11,401,560 of record NW_006238918.1, read on the forward strand.
AAGAGAAAACATGCAAGAGCATGCACAAGTGTCTTGTAAATTACACTCATGCAAGCTCATATAAGAGTCTTGGAAATAACAACAAGTAATAAATGCAAAGTTTGAAGAGAAAAGGGAAAATGGGCCAAGGCTTTGTGAGTGGGCCTTGGACCACGAATTGGATTGATAAAGGGGCTTGAAAATGTTACTTAAGCCTCATTAAAAACCTTGTCAAGAAAACCCATTGGGACAAAACTTGACAAGGGAAAAAGAGTGCATAAGCAACACTTAACCCTTTACCGATCCTCTTGAGCCGTGATCACTATGAGTGAGGATTGAACGACGTCTTCTTGATTCTTGTTTAACTCCTTAAGTAATCCATTGATGGCTTGGTTGAAATTCTTGGCTCTTGATCTTGTTAGAGGACCCGCTGGGACGATCAATGCTTCCTCCGGTACAAGCTGTTCTTCGTGTGGTTCAAGTGGGTTGGCCATGATCTCATCAGTTGCATTTTTACATTTATTTCGGGCTTAGGGCTAGCTGAAAGACTCTTATAAAGTCCCCCTGCAGCAGTTGTACGAGTTTTTGACCCTATTATCAATAAAGAAACCAAATTTTCTTCCTTTTTCTCCTTAAGTGTTCTTAAGAAAAAAGCTTGTTCTTTGTCTTGTGTGTGTGATTCCACAAGGCTGAGTTCGTGTACTGTATCAGAGACTAATCACATCTCTGTGGTGTACTTCAATCCGCCAGCACCTCCCCTTCAATCGATCCCACACGAGAGAAGCGACCGCCATCGTGTCAGAGCTACATCAACGACCATCTTTCCTTCACAAGAGAGAAGTGACCGCCATCTTGTGAAGCCATCCTATCTATCCTACTATGCTCCAAGGACCACTTTGATGGTTTTGAAAAGGATGTGGCGAGATTGATGGTGAACGATGGATAGATCTTGAACTTCTTTTGATAGTTTTTATTTCCAGTTTTGTTTTCTTTTATTTAAAAAAAAAAAAACAAAAATTAAGAACCCTAGTTTGCTGTAGCCTTGTTTCTATAGGATGTTTAGTTTTATTTTTCCTTAACAAAAAAAAAAAAAATTCGTCACTATTCTTTCCTTAAATCGTCTGCTTCAGTCTTTGATTTAGTTTCTGTACTAGTTCAAGGTTTTCGTCAGAAAAAAAAATTATTTCTTTTTAAAATTTTGTTTCATTATCTTTGTTAGCTAGTATTGTTTAAGTATCTTAAAGTTTATTTACATTAAAAAAAAAAAGAGTTTTCAATTTCTTGTCTAATTCAGCATGTGCATCAGTTTCTTGCTTCTAAAGTTTTCATTTTCGATTTTTGTGGTACGTTGATTTTCTTTGTTGTTTTTGTTTAAGAGCCGGATACTTTTAGACACTCATAATGGGAGAACACGCAGCCATACCCCAAGATGCCATGATGCAAATGATGCAAACCCTATCGAAACAACTAGAAGGGTTTGGCGAAAGGATAGGTTGTTTGGAGCAGCCTCAGCACAGAGCTGAAGCTGAACCAGTTCGGGTTCGAAAGGAACGTCCGTGAAGAGGAAGAAGACTCCTTTGACCTGGATGACGAAGATGATCCACCACCTGATCCATTAAGGCGTCACCATCAGCAGAGAGAAGATCCCTTGATGAGGAACCGCGCTCGAGAGGTGGACACACGTGACCAGAACCGAGATGTTAAACTAACCCCTCCTACTTTTGTAGGAAAATCAAGCGTAAGATGTCTCTGAGCAATCGTACCAGAAGTAGTACACCTTGGAATGCAAGTAACAACCGAGGCATGGACAAAGACAAAGCTATAGACAACGATTCCCGATTCAAGAATAAGTCTAGTGAAGCGCCTAAGATCACCAAGGTAGGGGACACATGGCGAGAGAATGTCCGAACCAACGAGTGATGATTCTCACTTGTTGGATAAAGGGTACATCAGAGAGAGCCTTAGCCCGTGTGATGTACCAGTTCTCTTGGTACCAAAGAAGGATGGCACATGGAGGATGTGTGTAGACTGCCGAGCAATCAACAACATCACCATCATATACCGACATCCTATTCCGAGGCTAGACGACATGTTGGACGAGCTAAGTGGTGCAATCATCTTCTCCAAATTTAACTTACGAAACGGCTATCACCAAGTCCGAATGAGAGAAGGCGACGAGTGGAAGACCGTATTCAAGACCAAGCAAGGTCTCTATGAATGGCTCGTTATGCCATTCGGGCTAAACAATGCACCAAGCACCTTCATGCGATTGATGAACCAGGTTCTAAGGTCATTTATTGGTAAAATTTTTTGTTGTCTACTTTGATGACATACTTATTTACAGTAAATGCTATTCTGATCATACTAAGCACTTAGAGTTAATTCTGAAAACCCTTCGGAAGGAAGGCCTTTATGCTAACCTAAAGAAGTGCTCATTTTGTACTGACAAGTGTGTGTTCCTAGGTTTTGTAGTGAGTAAAAATGGCCTACAAGTAGATGAAGAAAAGATCAAGGCGATCCACGAATGGCATACTCCAGCATCTATTGGATATGTTCGCAGTTTTCATGGACTAGCAAGCTTCTACAAGAGGTTTGTCAGAGACTTCAGCGCAGTGGCTGCACCAATGACTACTGTAATCAAGAAAAATGTACCATTCTCATGAGGAGAAGCCCAATAACAGTCATTCAACACGCTAAAACAGAGGCTCACACAAGCACCAGTTTTAGCACTTCCAGATTTTGAAGTTATGTTTGAAGTGGAGTGTGATGCATCAGGTTTGGGAATTGGAGCTGTACTACATCAGAGGAAAAGACCAGTCGCGTTTTCAGTGAAAAGTTAAGAGGAGCAGCATTGAACTACTCGACCTACGACAAAGATCTTTATGCCTTAGTACAAGCACTTGAGACATGGCAACACAACTTGTTGTCCAAGGAATTCATCATTCACACCGACCATGAAACTCTGAAGCATATCAAGGGTCAGACTTTGCTCAAGAGGAGACATGCAAAGTGGTTGGAGTTCATCGAGACGTTCCCATATGTGATCAAGTACAAGAAGGGAAAGGAGAACGTGGTAGCTGATGCTTTGTCGAGGAGACATGCCCTTATAGCTACAATGGAGGCTAAAGTAATGGGTTTTGAGCACATCAAGGAGTTGTACAAGGATGATCCAGAATTAGGAGAGTGCTACAAAGAGCTTGGCAAAGGAGCTTATCAAGCATTCTACTTGCAAGATGGGTTCTTGTTCAAAGACACGCGGTTGTGCATCCCTCAAGGTTCAATGCGAGAGTTGATACTCACTGAAGCACATTGTGGAGGGTTGATGGGTCACTTTGGTGTTGAAAAAACCTTGGCAATGGTCATGGATCATTTCTTTTGGCCCCATCTCAAGAAGGACGTGGAGAGATTTTGTTCTCGATGCATTGTTTGCCAGAAGGCAAAATCCATGTTACATCCTCATGGTCTATATTTACCATTACCTATTCCTAATGCCCCTTGGGTAAATATTTCTATAGAATTTGTCTTAGGATTGCCTAAGATTAGACACAAGGATTCAATCTTTGTCGTCTTGGACCGGTTCTCCAAGATGGCACACTTCATCCCATGTGACAAGACCAATGACGCAACTCAAACCGCGGATTTGTTCTTCAAGGAAGTGGTGCGCCTCCATGGTATCCCGAGGACCATGGTCTCCGATCGTGACACCAAGTTCTTGAGTCACTTTTGGAAGACACTTTGGAGAAAGTTAGGTAGCAAGCTTCTATTCTCTACAACTTGTAATCCTCAAACGGATGGACAAACCAAAGTGGTAAACCGAACTCTCTCAACTTTACTTAGAGCCACTCTTGGTAGGAATATAGCTAGATGGCTTGATTGCATTCCTTATATTGAGTTTGCTTATAATCGTGCCGTTCACTCGGCTACAAAACTATCTCCCTTCGAGATAGTCTATGGAACTAACCCTTTATCTCCCATAGATTTAGCACCTTTACCTCAGATCATAAAGAAGTTGCATGAAAAAGCAAGAGGCAACTTGGAGAAGAAGGCCGTCGACAACAAACGCAAAGCTAATCGAGGAAGAAAAGAAGTGTTATTTGAACCAGGAGATTGGGTCTGGTTATATATGAGGCCTGAGAGGTTTTCAACACAAAGAGCATCCAAGCTATCACCAAGAGGCGACGGTCCTTTCAGGATCCTCGAGCAACGGAATAATATTTTAGATGTTATTTTAAGAATTTTGCTAAATGTATTTATAATTTTAAATTTATACTTGTCTGCTTATGATCCAGGAGATTCAGTTTTGAGGGCAAAACCTTTTGAAGAGGGAGGGAATGATGCGGACATCGATTATCCTGTCCAACCCGCTGAACTAGATCAAGTACCAGATCCTGTACCACACCATGTACCAGTCGTCCCAATAGGTCCCATGACTCGTTCAAAGTCTAAACAACTTAGAAAGAGGTTCAACCTAGCTGTACAAGAGATTGTGAGCTCACTAGAGCTGAACTACGTCAACTGGTCTGTACCACCTTTAATCCATCACGAAGGTTATGATCCCATCGCCGAGGAAGAGCTTGCTGAAGCATTCATCCAAATGAGTCTTGAACATACCATTTCCCCAGGTATGAATTCTCCTTTGACAGGTCAAGAAACCTCTAGAATCCAAGAGAAGACAATGGAGTCACAAGATACGAGCAAAACAAGCTTCACCTTCGAGAGTGATCGAGAGAGTGAAGATTAAGAACAAGACATCAAGGACTTGGAAGAGCTTCAAGAGACTGATCAAGCTACCCAAGAGAAACTCCAAGAAGCCATCTACTTCAAGAAACCAACAAACAAACAGGCACCTGACAAGACCCCTGAAGTAGATCAAGACGTAGTTCAGAGAACATCGACTGGGCCTAGATCGCATCCAGGTAAGTTCTATTCAATATTTTCGATAATTGCAGGTCCATTAAGTCCCAACAACGCCTAGAAGACGTGTTCATCACGAGATTTCAAGTTTGCTTTAGTATTTTACTTATTTTCTTTCCAAAAACAATGGCTTTGTATTTGTAGTTTTATTTGTTTCCTTTGTTGCTTTTTTACATTTATTTCGGCCTTAGGGCTAGCTGAAGGACTCTTATAAAGTCCCCGTGCAGCAGTTGTACAAGTTTTTGACCCTATTATCAATAAAGAAACCGAATTTTCTTCCTTTTTCTCCTTAAGTGTTCTTAAGAAAAAAGCTTGTTCTTTGTCTTGTGTGTGTGATTCCACAAGGCTGAGTTCGTGTAATATATCAGAGACTAATCACATCTCTGTGGTGTACTTCAATCCGCTAGCACCTCACCTTCAATCGATCCCACATGAGAGAAGCGACCGCCATCGTGTCAGATCTACATCAACGACCATCTTTCCTTCACAAGGGAGAAGCGACCACCATCTTGTGAAGCCATCCTATCTATCCTATTACAAGCTCACCACCGAGTCTTGTATCATATTCTAACAAAACATATGTTGTAGCAAATTATGTAACACCACGACCGTCACCTCTTCAGTGGGTCTCACATTCACCAATAGTCCTTGGGCCCACCTCTCTTAATGGCCTTACGTCCTCTCACTAGGCCCATGGGCCTATTAATATACGAAGGCCGATTTGCTACGTCCATGAGCCTTAAAGTATTGGTTACCGACCCTACAAATCACCACATGATCTCTCATGTGATTTGGCCTTACTCACACAGTTCCACTTTTTGGAAGGTCTCCTATTCTTTTACTACTCCAGGATAAGCACGCTTATTGTGAAGTTCTTTCAGGACCCTTGACCAAAAAGATAAGTGCAATTTGGTGACATAGGTGGCCAAATTAATTTATTTAAACTTCTCCGCACACAGGGGTCTCACACACTAGCTAAACTCTTGAAAGATTTAATTTATTACTCAAACCAAAGAATTTTGGGTTCTTGGATCAAAAACAGAGAATACTATTTTGACCATTATTTTTTAGTAAGACAAAAATATTGTTTTAAGACTTTTGCTAAGTTTATTTCACGAAAAAACTTACATTGAAATCAGTATATGCAATTTAAATTTAATTCAGTATATGCTATATAAATTTGAATATTAGCCAAAGCATTCGTTGTAGCACACTGGCTAATGTTTTGAAATATCTTTTTGATATCTCTAACGATGGAATTCCGGGTTCGAAGGTCGACAACAAAGATTACTATTTTAACTATTAATAATTTTGCTAAATTTATTTATAATTTTCAATTTATACTAAAATAAGAATTCCACAATAAAACTTAAATATAAATCTGTATGTGCCATATAAAAATAAATTTTAGCAAAGCATCCGTTGTACCACACTAGGTAATGTCTTGAAATATCTTAATTACTACTCAAACCAAACAAATTTCTGGTTCGAAGTCTGACAACATTGAATACTATTTTCACTATTATCTTAAGACTTTTGCTAAGATTATTTATGTAACGCCCGTGTTCTGGAAAATAATAGGAGACTAGATTGTGTATAAGAATTAGGGTGGAGTCGGTTTAATTCCGGTTGATTTCCTAAAGTGGTCGATTTGTCAATTGAATCAAAGGAGGTTTAATTAATGTCGGTTTAGGTAAATCATGGTTTAACCAGATTAAACCAAAAACCCTAACTTTTATAAGGAGCGCTTCTTCTCTCTTTTGTTTTGTCGCTGTTGTTTCTGAGAGTTGAGTTGAGAAAAGGAGAAGGAGAAGTTTACTTGTGAGAAGGAGATTGTTAGCTTTGCTTTGGTGTTTAAGGCAAGAGAAGCAGTTTCGTCACGTCCTGGTAGAATAGAGTTACGACGTATCAAATCTTATCGAAAGGTAATGAATTTTGGTAGGTTTGTTCTTAAGGCGTGTACGTTGATTCTCCTTTTTACAGAAGTGAATTCGGATTAATACTCAGTGAGTTATATGCAGTTTGGTGAGACGCGTTTTCTCTGTTGCGAACTGGGATCAGCAGAGTTTGTAAGTGCGATCGTGGTTTCATCGTTTGTCCGATCGGCATCAAATTTAGTACGAAGCTTGGTGACGTCTGGGTCTTGCTTTTCACCATAGGGATTAAGACGTTAACGGGCGTTGTTTGGTTTTTGCAGTTGCGAGGAGAGTCTTTCCTGGTTGTATTTGTTATTCAAATCACCTTGTTAAGGTGAGTGCGTGACCATGAGCTTATCTAAGCCATTGGGATTGAATGACTTGTTTGTGATGATTTGTAGGTGAAATGGAAGTTTTATTGGATGTTTAGCTTGTTGAATGGTTTGTTTATGTTATATATGTGGGTGTTATCTCATAGCTTGTGTGTATAGCTCGTAGATGGGAGGATCGCTCTCACTGAGTATTTGTGATAATACTCACGCATCTCATTGTGTTTGTGGTGCAGGTAAATTGTGATCCGTGGAATCATAGCGAGGAGAGGAGGATGATCTAGGGTCTCGGTTGTTATGTTTATGAATATGTTAATTGTTGTTGGAACCTGGTTTAGAGGCATGCTAGGTTGCTGGTGTAAATTGTGGTTATTGAATGATTGATTAATTAATATTATGATTAATTGATGTTGGTTTAATATGTTTCCGCTGTGCATGATGATTTATTGTTGGGTTAATTAGTAGGTATGGGACTATTATTTAATGAATTAAAAAAAACGGGTCGGGTCTTTTCAATTTGGTATCAGAGCCCTTACGGTTCTAGGGCAAGAGTAAATTGGTTATTTTTAATGTGATGTGTGAATTTCGTTGATGGAAAATGATGATGTGGATTGCATGCTGATTGATTTGTGTGTTTAATCAATTGTGTGAGCATGGAGACCTAGATCATCCTCTCGAGCCTTCAATGAGATTCCACGATAAGTTGTGATGTTTTGTCTTTTCTCTAGTCATCTGTTTTCCTAGTTTCTGCTCGTGGCAGTGTGGGAGGCTAGAGGTTGCGAGCGTGGTGCTCAAAGTAGTTCTGTGGTTGTGGTGGTTGTAGTCCGGAGCGCGGGTCTTCGGTGGTGTTTTGTTGGAAATGGATTTCCAAGAAGTTAAGTTGGAGACTGTTATGTAATACCCTGAGTGACGGGATGATTTTATGTTGTACTTGGATTATGTGAATATTTCTTGGATTTGACTTGTTGTGTCATGTGTAAGAGAAATATGTGCGAGTTTCTAAAAATAGAAAGTGTCGGGTTGGAGACTGTTATGTAATACCCTGAGTGACGGGATGGTTTGCGAGTTGACTTGAAGAATAGTCATGGTAGAGATGATATTCCAGGTGGGAATATTGTTTGGTAGGTATGACATTGTGATGTTGTACTTGGATTATGTGAGTATTTCTTGGATTTGACTTGTTGTGTCATGTGTAAGAGAAATATGTGTGAGTTTCTAAAAATAGAAAGTGTTGGGTTTGACGGTTCTATTTTTGGAAATTCTCGGGGTGGTGGTTAGTATAGCATTGCGATGCTATAAGTGGACCACAGGAGGTATATCTGATCGAGAGATATGCTCGGGGGCGTTTATACTTATTTGCTCGGATATGATGTGATGGCCTCGGATGACGATTCGAGTGCACGCTTGAGGGTGACGACCCGAGAGCGAGCATGAGACTTCCCGGATACCGTAGCTAGAAGGCGGGTGGCCTAATAGTGAGCCGGTATGACTTGAGGGTTGCGACCTGAGAGCGGGGGGAGTGGTGAGACTTCCTGGATACCGTAGTCTAAGGCTGAGGCCTGAGGACGAGCCGGTATGATCCATGGGTTGCGACCTATGTACGGGGGAGGTGGGTGTGTATGAGCAAATATGGTCTGTAACGTGAGTATATGGATTAGATAGGAGCCTCAGAGGAGTCAGTTGTGGGAGTGCAGATCGTTTGGGATGGTTGCACTGAGTCCGACTGATGGAGAATGTTGAAGGATTCGAGGACGAATCCATGTTAGTGGGGGAGAATTGTAACGCCCGTGTTCTGGAAAATAATAGGAGACTAGATTGTGTATAGGAATTAGGGTGGAGTCAGTTTAATTCCGGTTGATTTCCTAAAGTGGTCGATTTGTCAATTGAATCAAAGGAGGTTTAATTAATGTCGGTTTAGGTAAATCATGGTTTAACCAGATTAAACCAAAAACCCTAACTTTTATAAGGAGCGCTTCTTCTCTCTTTTGTTTTGTCGCTGTTGTTTCTGAGAGTTGAGTTGAGAAAAGGAGAAGGAGAAGTTTACTTGTGAGAAGGAGAGTGTTAGCTTTGCTTTGGTGTTTAAGGCAAGAGAAGCGGTTTCGTCACGTCCTGGTAGAATAGAGTTACGACGTATCAAATCTTATCGAAAGGTAATGAATTTTGGTAGGTTTGTTCTTAAGGCGTGTACGTTGATTCTCCTTTTTACAGAAGTGAATTCGGATTAATACTCAGTGAGTTATATGCAGTTTGGTGAGACGCGTTTTCTCTGTTGCGAACTGGGATCAGCGGAGTTTGTAAGTGCGATCGTGGTTTCATCGTTTCTCCGATCGGCATCAATAGTGGGAAGCTTGGTGACGTCTGGGTCTTGCTTTTCACCGTAGGGATTAAGACGTTAACGGGCGTTGTTTGGCTGTTGCAGTTGCGAGGAGAGTCTTTCATGGTTGTATTTGTTATTCAAATCACCTTGTTAAGGTGAGTGCGTGACCATGAGCTTATCTAAGCGATTGGGATTGAGTGACTTGTTTGTGATGATTTGTAGGTGAATTGGAAGTTTTATTGGATGTTTAGCTTGCTGAATGGTTTGCTTATGTTATATATATGGGTGTTATCTCATAGCTTGTGTGTATAGCTCGTAGATGGGAGGATCGCTCTCACTGAGTATTTGTGATAATACTCACGCATCTCATTGTATTTGTGGTGCAAGTAAATTGTGATCCGTGGAATCATGGCGAGGAGAGGAGGAAGATCTAGGGTCTCGGTTGTTATGTTTATGAATATGTTAATTGTTGTTGGGACCTGGTTTAGAGGCATGCTAGGTTGCTAGTGTAAATTGTGGTTCTTGAATGATTAATTAATTAATATTATGATTAATTGATGTTGGTTTCATATGTTTCCGTTGTGCATGATGATTTATTGTTGGGTTAATTAGTAGGTATGGGACTATTAATTAATGAATTAAAAAAACGGGTCGGGTCTTTTCAATTTACATTTTTTAGTAAGTGAAAATATTAATCTCACGACAAAAAATAAATATAAATCAATATAAGTAATATAAATTTTTATATGAGCAATGCATCTGTTTTAGCACATTGGCTAATGTCTTGAAATATCTACTTGATCACTCTAAGGATAGAATTCCGGGTTCAAAGCCCGCAAACGAAGACTATTATTTCACAAAAAACTTGAATACAAATCTGTATATACCATATAAATTTATATATTAGCAAAGCATCCGTTGTACCACACTAGCTAAGGGCTTGAAAGATCGAATTTATTACTCTAACCAAATAATTCCGGGTAAACAACCCGACAATAGATAATACTATTTTAACTAATATCTTAATAGTTTCGCTAAGATTATTAACATTTTTATAGTAAGATAAAAATATTAATTTCACGGCAAAACTTCAATAAAACAAATATATGCAATATTAATTTATACATGAGCATAGAATCCGTTGTAGCACACTGGCTAATGTCTTACAAGATCTACTTAATCACTCTAAGATTTGAATTACGGGTTCGAAGCCAGGAAACGGAATAATATTTTAGATTTTATTTTAAGAATTTTGCTAAATTAGAATTACGGGTTCGAAGCCCGGCAACGGAATACTATTTTAGATGTTATTTTAAGAATTTTGCTAAATTATTTATAATTTTTTTATTTTTAAATTATAAAAAAATAAAATTTCAGGAGAAGACTTCAATATAAACATGTATATGCCATATAAATTTATATTTTAACAAAGCATATGTTGTAGCAATTTATGTAACACCCCGACCGTCAGCTCTCCAGTGGGTCTCACATTCACCACTAGTCCATGGGTCCACCTCTCTTAATGGCCTTACATCCTCTCACTAGGCCCATTGGCCTATTAATATATGAAGGCCAGTTTGCTACGTCCATGAGGCTTAAAGTATTGTTTAGCGACCGTACAAATCACCACATGATCTTTCCATGTGCTTTGGCCTTACTCACACAGTTCCATTTTTCGAAAGGTCTCCCATCCTTTTACTACTCCAGGATAAGCACGCTTATTGTGAAGTTCTTTCAGGACCCTTGACCAAAAAGATAAGTGCACTTCGGTGACATAGGTGGCCAAATTAATTCATTTAAACTTCTCCGCAAATTGGGGTCTCACACACTAGCTAAACTCTTGAAAGATTCAATTTATTACTCAAACCAAAGAATTTCGGGTTCTTGGACCAAAAGCAGAGAATACTATTTTGACTATTATTTTATGACTATTCCTAAGATTATTTACATTTTTTAGTAAGAAAAAAAATATTATTTAAGACTTTAGCTAAGTTTATTTCACGACAAAACTTAAATGTAAATCAGTATATGCAATAGAAATTTGAATATTAGCAAACCATCCTTTGTAGCACACTGGCTAATGTCTTGAAAATAACTTTTTGATCACTCTAACGATGGAATTCTGGGCTCGAAGCATGACAACAAAGATTACTATTTTATCTATTAAGACTTTTGGTAAATTTATTTATAATTTTCAATTTATACAAAAATAAGAATTCCACAATAAAACTTAAATAGAAATCTGTATATGCCATATACAAATAAATTTTAGCAACACATCCGTTATACCACACTAGGTAATGTCTTGAAAATCTTATTTATTACTCAAACCAAAATCAATTCTGGTTCGAATCCCGACAACGGCGAATACTAGTTTCACTATTATCTTAAGACTTTTGCTAAGATTATTTACATTTTTTAGTAAGTGAAAATATTAATTTCACGAGAAAAATTAAATATAAATCAAAATATGCAATATAAATTTAGATATGAGCAATGCATCCGCTGTAGCACATTGGCTAATGTTTTGAAATATCTACTTAACTTGAACCAAACTCTCATGTGCACTTAACTTGAACCAAACTCTCTTGAATCCCATGCAGAACACATGAATCATACATGCTTTAAACCTGAAACAATCCTTGATTCATCCTGTAAAACAATCTCAACTCAATGCATTACTCATGAGATTTAGTTTACATCCCATCTGTTCAACCAACTGACTTTTGAACCCAACTTGTAAGATCTGACAATACAAACTCTTGTTCAACCTCATGTCAAAACAAATGTCTAACCAGCAGCTTCTGAGCCTCTGCTAGTCTCCTTGTAACAGCCTTTAGTGCTTCACTCCAGAATCCCTGAAGCCACATACTTGCGGTTACATAACCCTACATCAGTTCTTTACTTATGTAGACTTTACCAAGAAGAAACTTGGTACCACAATTATACCTTTTTCTCACCATTCATAAATACCAACTTGACATGTCTTCACCATTAATGAATCCTCACTTAACCTCCGTGTAAGCGACTTTCCTGAGAAACTTAATGATGCAACTAGACCTACTAGTCTTCTAGTATCCTTGTCTATCATAACATGCATCTTTAACCACCAGAGATCTACTTGAAACTTCCCCTTATACTCACAAGCCTCCTTTATAAGTGTCATCTTGTCACCAACAACACTTAAACTTCTTGCAAGTGAAATCTCTTAGAAGATTCATCCACCAAATCATCTCTGTAGATGCAAACAGGTGAACCAAAATTTTTTGGTTTCTGATTCTCTTTCCAATGCAAAATTAACCTAATCCCAGTCACCTTGCACAAGCCTTGTAGATTCTTGCACTTACTCGCAAACTCTTGCACAGTCCTGCAACGTCTACAAAAGTCTTCTAAAGCTTTTAAGTCACCATGAAGAACAAACTCCACCTTGACAACAAAAATCTCATTGGCTGCAACTTCGACTCTTGGTACTCTATGCATTTACATTCTTCTGTAAACTGACCTTGATTGTAGTTCTTTTAAATCTCTGACAAGTCGATCCATTATTATTGAGACTTAACCATTCATCCAACTCTCCTCAAGACTGACCACTTCAACATAAATTGCTTGGTCCATCTTCATACTCATCTGAATCTTCTACACAACTTGTTGACTTAACAACCCTTTTACACACAAATTAAACTCTCTTAAGGCGTCCCTTAACAAACATAAATTTGTGACTTTTTGTAGTTGTACCTTCAACAAATTCTTGAACATCACCACATAGACTTTCAACAGCCAAATCAAAACAAGATACAATCTTGACTTTCTAGTAGTTGAAATCGTCGTCTAGATTCCTTAACTAAAATAGTTTCGAGTATTTAGAAGCTTCAAAACAAAACATCACATATATCTTGTGATTGCAGCGGAAAACTGAATGCTTGTTTAGATAAGTCTGAGCCTTTTGGATGATGTTTTGATTTTCTCTTCACAGCAATGTGCTAACAACCTTAACACATGAACCTGAATCAAATACTGTAGATAACTCCACCTTAAACCAACCCTATAATTGATTTAGCCTTCGATCATGAATACTTTCATGATCATGAGTCTTCTACAACAGTCTATGGATCCTCCTTGTATGCTTACATCGTCATGCCTGAGTCTATGAAATCATCAACCTGGCTCTGATACCACTTGTTGAGAATCACAGACCCCAATTCATCTTTGTATGAATCGCAGACCACGACTTTGTCCCAACTCCTCTTTGGATCATAGATCAATAACAAGACATAAACATAACACAGATATTTAACGAGTTCCCCTCTGCGTGAGGGTACATCTCGTGTGGGAACCTTCTCCCACAAACATCCACTATCAATCAGTTAGGTTACACAACGCTCTAACAAGCGCTTACACTATGTTTCATATACAAAGCTTATAGAGCAACAACAAAGAAACCTAAAGAAGAAAACATAGGTAAAAACACACATGTTCATTGTCTTAGATGCTTTTCTTCTTCCTCTCTCTATGTCTCTGATTCAACTCTCCCTTCCATATATCAACACAGAAACACCTCAATGAACCCCCAAGAAACAGATCCACCCTTTGTCTCTCATCAAAGTGTCATGGAGACACTTTAAACCTAGACTAGGTCATGTTCAGCTCTCAGCCCTCGGCCCCAGCCTATCTACTGCTCATTACTCAGGGTTCAAAGTACTGATGCATGCTCCCTGCACAACGCCATGCGCATGCCCTCAACACTACACCTTGCGTTATGCCTTACGGCTACAACTAGCCTCCAGCGTGTGACCTTTTACATACATGCTCTAGCATACCTGTTTCTTCAACCCTAGTTTCCCATATATACTGAAACCCTAGTGCTTATGTCGGTTTACTCTTGCAGCATACACAACTTAAATCCTGTATGGGCTACACACCAGTATAGGCCCAATTCACTGAGTCAGACCAAATAAGCCCAAATGAAGCAAATAGATACAACACATATAAAATTATATATTAACAAAGCATCCGTTGTACCACACTAGCTAAGGGCTTGGAAGATCTAATGTACTACTCAAACCAAAGAATTCCGGGTTCGAAGCCCGGCAACAGAGAATACTATTTTAACTAATATCATAATAGTTTTGCTAAGATTATTAACATTTTTATAGTAAGATAAAAATATTAATTTCACGACCAAACTTCAATAAAACCAATATATGCAATATTAATTTATACATGAGCAAAGAATCCGTTGTAGCACACTGGCTAATGTCTTAAATGATTTATTTGATCACTCTAAGATTAGAATACTGGGTTCGAAGCCCGGCAACGGAATAATATTTTAGATATTATTTTAAGAATTTTGTTAAATTTATTTATAATTTTTAATATAAAAAAAATTTCAGGATAGGACTTCAATATAAATCTGTATATGCGGTACAACTTTATATTTTAGCAAAGCATCTGTTGTAGCAAATTATGTAACGCCCCGACCGTCAGGGTTGGCCCTATGGTAAGGCAAGCAAAGCATGAGCTTTAGGCCACATTGATTTCGGTAAATTATCAAGGCCACATATTTTTTGTTATATAGGTTTTATTAATGTTAATACTCCTATAGTCCTATATATTATTAATAATACGTATATACTTCAATATGATCTGTTTAGTGTCTGGGTTCTTTCTCTTCTTTTATTACTTGAACTTACGTGGCCTCCATATATAATATCGTGGCTTTCTTTCATCAAATGTTTACAGTCCAGTTCGTTTTTTTCTAACTGTCTCAGTTTTTTTCTAGTTTTAGTTATTATCTTCAAAAACCTATAGTATTACAAAAACAACTTGGAAGAAATCTCCACTTCTTAGTATCCAACGAATTTCACTAGAAATTTTATAAAATGTTAGCGTATAAAATTATCTTTGATCTACAAGCACATTGTGTTATAATATAAATTCAACATATGTTTTTGGGAAATAAATTTGGATCATATTGATTATATAGAAAAGTATATATATATATATATATATATAGCTTATGATCGAGTTAAATGTAAATTTTTCGAAGAATTATTGATAAGATTGGGCTTTGATATCCGGTGGGTACATGTGGGTCTCACGTTCAACACTAGTCCATGGCCCCACCTCTCTTAATGGCCTTACGTCCTCTCACTAGGCCCATGGGCCTATTAATATCCGAAGGCCGGTTTGCTACGTTCATGAGGCTTAAAGTATTCTTTACCGACCCTACAAATCACCACATGATCTTTCCATGTGCTTTGGCTTCACTCACACAGTTTCACTTTTCAGAATGTCTCCCATCCTTTGACTACTCCAGGATAAGCACGCTTATTGTGAAGTTCTCTCAGGACCCTGACCAAAAAGATAAGTGCACTTCGGTGACATAGGTGGCCAAATTAATTAATTTAATCTTCTCCACAAACAGGGGTCTCACACACTAGCTAAACACTTGAAATATTTAATTTATCACTCAAACCAAAGAATTTCGGGTTCTAGGACCAAAAACAGAGAATGCTATTTAGATTATCAAAAACAGAGAATACTATTTTGACCATTATTTTTTAGTAAGACAAAAATATTATTTTAAGACTTTTTCTAAGTTTATTTCATGACAAAACTTAAATGTAAATCAGTATATGCAATGTAAATTTGAATTTTAGCAAAGCATTCGTTGTAGCACACTGGCTAATGTCTTGAAAGATGGTTTTGATCACTCTAACGATGGAATTCCGGATTCGAAGCCCGACAACAAAGATTACTATGTTAACTATTAAGACTTTTGCTAAATTTGTTATAATTTTCAATTTATACAAAAATAAGAATTCCACAATAAACCTTAAATATAAATCTGTATATGACATATAAAATTAAATTTTAGCAAAGCATCCATTGTACCACAATAGGTAATGTCTTGAAATATTTATTTATTACTCAAACCAAAAACAATTCTGGTTTGAAGCAAGCCAACGGTGAATACTATTTTAACTATTATCTTAAAACTTTTGCTAACATTATTTACATTTTTTAGTAAGTGAAAATATTAATTTCACGATAATAATTAAATATAAATGAATATATGCAATATAAATATATATATGAGCAATGCATCATTTATTAATAATTTTTAATTTATAATTTATATGCGGTATAAATTTATATTTTAGCAAAGTATCTGTTGTAGCAAATTATAGTCACCTCTCCTGTGGGTCTCACGTTCACCACTAGTCCATGGGCCCAGCTCTCTTAGTGGCCTTACGTCCTCTCACTAGGCCCATGAGCCTATTATTATCCGAACGCCGGTTTGCTATGTCTATGAGGCTTAAAGTCTTGTTTACTGACCCCACAAATACCACATGTTCTTTCCATGTGTTTTGGCCTCACTCACACAGTTCCACTTTTCGGAAGGTCTCACATCCTTTGACTACTACAGGATAACCACACTTATTGTGAAATTCTCTCAGGATCCTTGACCAAAAAGATAAGTGCACTTCGGTGACATAGGAGGGCAAATAAATTCATTTAAACTTCTCCGCAAACAGGGGTCTCACACACTACCTAATGTCTTGAAAGGTTTAATTTATTACTCAAACCAAAGAATTTTGGGTTGTAGGATCGAACACAGTGAATACTATTTTAACTATTATTTTATGACTATTGCTAAGATTATTGCATAAAATAACTAATAACCTGGGCATTGATCCTAACTAGCGAATCCAGGAAGTAAACATGGTTTAAAAAACATCATCACCCTCTATACTAATGTAACTGCCCTACTTGTAACGTTCTAGACTAAAACTTATTATGCAAATGCAAACTATATGATCAATCTTTTCTTTAAAGATTTTTCTAATAATTTTTCAATTTGTATAGGGTTTCAATGCACATAGATAAATGGAGAATATACACTAAAAATTTATAATTCTACCCAGAATATAAGATAGTGTATATTTCTACCTAAACTGTTAATCCATTTAAATTATCAACCCAAACTCTTATTTTAGAGTCGATATCGACACTGACTCAAACAGACGTTAGTCAACCGTTAAAATCGATTACTCGGACGACATAGTGGCAAGAGCAAAGATGATATGGCGTGTCGTTGAACAGAACGACGTCGTTTGTTTATCAAACTGAAGTCTATATGGGTCAAAATTCGATCTAGGGTTTCACACATCTTTTTCATTCTGCTTCTGCTCTTCAATTAGAGATTAGACTAACTCATATGTACACTAAGATGCTTCCCTAATACATGTAAGAATGTGGAGAAGTTGTTATAATGAAGACATCAACAGCTGTTAGAAACCCAAGAAGATTGTCCCATGCATGTCCTTTTGGAAGGGAAAGGGTAAGTGTAAAGTCTCTTAATTGTCTTGTAACATTTAGGTTTTGTCTGCAAATTTGAAGTTTAGCATTGAATTATGTTTGTATATATCATAGGATTAGAGTCATACATTTCAATGGACTGATACATCCATGGTCGAAAAAATTAAAGATTTGATTGAGAAAGTGGAGAATATTGAAGGAGCTTCAGTCACATTGCAGAAGGGCTTCAATGCTTGCAAGTCTGAGATTGATACTCTCGCCATGGAATCACGCGTGTGTGAGGCTGTCGTTGAGAAGAAGGTTCGAGAGTGTAAAATGTAGCTAATAAGCCTGAAGAACATTGTTGGGTTTGCTTTGGTGATGGATTTTTTTTCATTTTTATTTATTGAGTATGTGTGTTGTAAAATGGCTATGAAAGTAACTTGAAGACTTGTGTTTGTATGTTTGAGACTAATGTGGCGCGCTATGATATGCAATTTATGTTTGTATGTGAAAGATGGAAAAATGGTCAGTTCTCATAACCTAAATCCAACGAATGAAACTGATAAAAATGGTCACTTAGCATAAAAATACAACCGATATATTATCCAAAACAGACTATAGAGTTACAATTCACAAAAACATAAAACAGACCATTGTGTAACCTGTCACAAGCAGATCAAAACATGGTTATGTTGCATATCCTAAAATCAGACCATGACAAAAGAAAAAGTAAAGAGAAATTGGTATTAAACTGCTTCATACTTCTAATTTCAAGCACCATGTGAGTCTTGTGTTGGTTGACTTGGTCCAACATCATCTACCATTGTGTTTGATGTTTGTTTCTTCTTCTACTTCTTTTGCAGTTGGATATATTTCTCCACTCCAACAGGTGGGCATTTAGCGTCATTGTGTCCAGCCTGACTACAACGATGACAATTCATAATCCTCTCCTCTCTACTGGCAAATTTCTTCTTTGTTGGAGACTCATGCTTGCTTTTTTTCCTTTTTGGGTTTGGCTTTCTTCCTTTTCTGTTTTCAAATTTTTCAACAAAACTTAGTGGCAATACCACAAAATCAGATTTATGATAGAAACATATACCAATTACTGGCCGGATCGAGTCACTATAGATCTATTGTTTTCTTGAACTGAGGAGCGAAGTAGAGATGTAATCTTCTCTATTACGCTCATTTTCTACGATCATGCGTAATGCATGCCTGCAGGGAACTCCACTCGTCTCCCATCTATGATGAGATGATGGGCTCAAGTGGTGTGGATTTAGTGGAGTTTGTGACATGTCCGACTGAGTAAGACAGTAAGCACCAGTTAGGTGAACTCGAGCAGAGTCCAGTGAGTATGTTTAAAGTCACTTACCTTGTTTTTTTATGCCTTTTAGGCTTTCGAAGGTTCACATAGAGGAATTGAGGATCCCACTAGTGTCTTTTTATCTTCTAAGTACTTCTTGATATGTGACAATTCATAGTGAACTCGCTGCCATCCTTTTTCTGTAGAGTGATTGCGCCAAATGAAAAAACGTTTTGATCTTAGGTCAAGACCATCTAGACTTAAGATTTCGAGGAAATTTCTTAAGTCTATAATTGAACTTTTGCATACTTCATTATTCTTTTGCATAGGAACAGTTAATCCAGCGGGAACAGTTGCGCCGAGAGGAACGATTGCTACAACCGGAACATGGGGAACGTTTGCTCCAGCAAGAACGGTGGCGGGAACATGCACGACAGCGCCAGAGGGAACGTTTGCACCAGCTGGAACTGTGGCTCCTAGTGGAACAGTTGCGCCAAGAGGAACGATTGCTCCGGAAGGAAAGGTGGCTCCGGCGGTAACGGTAGCTCCGGTAGGAACGGTTGCTCCAATGGGTTGAAAAACGGGAAGAGGTAGAGAGGTGGTGGAAGTTGAAGCAGCCATTTTGTGTAGTTAATATGAGAGAAATTTGTTGCTTGGGTTTTTTTGACTTGATCTTCTAGTTTTAGTAGATGTGTAGTCTCATCAGTTTCGGTCTTAGAGAAAGTCTATTTTTCGATTAAAATAATCATCTTTTGCTAAATAAAAGAGAAAATAATTACTATGCGTAGGGAAAAAAAGAAGGTTATATGTAAATAGTTTCCAATGTTTTTATAACCGTATTGCCCAACCCGGTTGACTAAATATACTATACATTGAACTAACCCAAATTAGCTGATGATCAACTGTTGTCGCTGGATTAACTGTTCCTATGTAAAAGAATCATTTCCTAAACAGTCTATCTCCACCCCTCTTGTACAAATAAGGTTCATCCTAGAAGTAGTGATTGACGTCTCTAATAATCTCTTTCTTTTTATAAGTATCGATGTCTTCATGAGCCTCTTAAAAGACCTCGTAGTTCATAATATCCGCATACCAAGGCTTACTCTTTGAACTGACTGTGAGACGGTGAATTACCTTCATAGACATGCATGTTTGATGCATCTTCTCACATATCTCAACAACCATAATAGGTTCCTCAGGCATAATATCATCATTAAGAACTGGATCCTCTTTCTGGAAAGATTATCATCAACTCCATTTTCTATTTCCTTCTTATCAATAATTTCTATGTCATATAAAAAAAAAACATAAAACTATTTCTATGTCAAATTCCTGTAGAAAAAGAATCCATCCCAATAGTCTAGGCTAGGTATGTCTTGGCATAGATATGTCTTAGGACTACATAATCAATGTACACAGTAACTTTGGAGCCCACCAAGTAGCTCATAAACTTTTCAAATGAAAACACAACTGCCAACTACTTTTCTCTATTCTTGCATACCTCCCTTGAGCCTCGTCTACTAGCAAACGTTGCTTCTTTCCAATGTCCTAGTGAAGCCAATACAAGGAAGCAAACGTCGCGCGTCATCAACTACTAGGTGAGTGAAGTAGTACACATACATCTCGTTGCTTTTCTCCTAGTGCAACCATTGATCTTACCTCTAGTTCTGGATGTCAATCAATCTTGGTGCAACAAGCTCTGATCTCAGGGGGACACTACAAGCCTCTAAGATTACAGTGACCAGGCCTTCCATGCACATAACTCCCTGAAATATATAGTTTTTCAGCTGGTGCAATAGAGTGAATGAGGGTGATGTGTTGGTTTATCACCTCTCATTAATGTCCATCTACTGTAGATAACAAGAGGTCCTCAAGTGTAAGATCAATTACCTCCAACTCCTCGTTGATCAGCATCCTTGTCATCTCCCTTGCAAAGAGCATGTTCGCAATTGATATGTGGAAGTAGCGAATGACTAGACTTTTAATGTGGATGTTCTTGCTCCGGGATGAAGCAAACTTCTTTTCGTTCCCAATTGTTGCCCAAAGAGACAACCTTTATTTAAGTTTTAATTAAGTTTGTAAAACAATGAGTGCCCAGGGCACCGTGCTACTAATGGTTTTCAAAGAATTTTTAAGTACAGGTTTAGGTGAACTTGAACTTCTTGCTGACGTACGAGCTGTACTAGATCAATACAATGATGTTTTCCCAGAAGAGATTCCACCAAGACTACCTCCTTCGCGGCATTGAACATCAGATCGATCTTGTACCAGGTTTTGCTCTACCTAACAAACCAGCTTACCAAATGAATCCGGAGGAGTCTAAGGATCTAGAAAAGCAAGTGCGCGACTTGATAGACAAAGGGTACATCAGAGAGAGCCTCAACCCGTATGTTGTACCATTTATTTTGGTACCAAAGAAGGATGGTACATGGAGGATGTGTGTGGAATGTAGACATCATATTCCAAGATAAGACGACATGTTGGACGAGCTTAGTGGTGCTATCATCTTCTCCATTCCGTTGCTAGCTCATCAAGAGTTTGTCCAGCTTCTCATTCACAATCTTCATCTCCTTCTTGTACTTCTCATCTAATAAATGAGCTATATGATCGACTTCAAATGAACGAGCTTTAATGAACATGAGCTAGATCATGAGCTCCACTCTTTTTTTACATCTAAATAGAAAATTTGTAATATATCTTTTCCATTAAATAAAACAAAAATAGAAAAGCTTAATGGAAAATTTGTGTTTTACTTTTACATGATAATTTTATAAGATAAATATTAACAATATAGAAATAATCCTTTTTAACAATTAATCTACAATTTTTCATAAAATAAAATAGAAATTATCCTAATTAAATCACCTAATGTTTTTTATATAAACACATACTAGAACATCGTTTGTCTCATAATTCACAAACTTCATTAATCTCAATAGCAAGTTAGGTTTTCGGCTATCATAAGGGTAATTCTCAAATAACTTGTCATTAGGTTGTGAGTTGTGGCGTTGTGTCATGCATATGTGAGTTATGTAACATAACTTCAGATGTTCTATGATTCTATGATCCCATTATATGTATTTCATTATCTTTTTAATGTCTTACGTAGTTACGTACTTACGTTAGATATCATACAAACAAAGAAAAAATCCAATATACATGTAACATGTGTGATCTAACGATGATTGTTCGATTTTATATACCTTTCAAATAATTATTTTTATCTCATCCATTTAATTTGACTTTTAACAAATATTACCTTTTTTATATAGGTTTAATGGAGCAGTGGGAAGCAGATTTAATGCATGAAGAAGAAAATATGATGAGTGATAATGAGGAACCATTACCTGGGAATGAAGCAGGATCAAGTGTAAGAAAGAAGAGGGCACGAACATCACCTGTGTGGAAACATTTCAAGTTTGAACTGGTTGGAGAGAAGATGAAGAAGGCTACTTGCAATTATTGTTTAAGGGAATATAACATGGCCCTGACCACTGGAACTACTCACTTGATGCATCATTATAATGCATGTCCTTGTGTGAATGTAGGGAATATGATGCTTTATGTCGATTCATGTCGACATGAAGCTACATGCTAAAAAGATTGATCAGAAAATTGTGAGGGAAAAATGTAGCAGAGTCCTCATAAGACATGATCTTCCTTTTTCTGCTAATGAGTATGAGGAATTAAGAGATTTTCTTAAGTATATGAATCCAGACTATATTTCATATACTAGAAACACTGATGCATAAGATGTTATCAAAACGTGGAAGACTGAGAAGGAGAAGTTGAAGTTATAGTTGGAAAATATTCCTAGCAGAATATGTTTAATGTCGGATTGTTGGACAGCAATTTAAGGTGAAGGATACATATCTTTCACGGCTCATTATGTAGATGAGAAAAGGTTATTGAACAATAAGATTCTATCTTTTTGTGATATACTTCCTCCACATACTGTTGAAGCTTTAACTACTAAAATTTATGAGTGTCTGAGGCCATGTTTATCAGCGTTAGTAGGCTAAGTCCCAACCAAAACACCCATTTAGTTTAAAAGTAAATCCATGATATATTGAAGAAACGTTCGTATAAACGGGACGAATTAAGCAGGTCCTTCGTCCAGCGTGTCATGTTCTCATTGGTCGTCGGTTTAGTGTAGGTATAATTTTTTCTGTGTTGAATTGTTTTCTTTTCTTTTCTTCTTCTCTCTCTCTCGACTCTCTCTCTCGACTCTCTCTCTCGAGTTTCTCGAGTGCGACCAAAGACGATTTCACAAGCGATTGAAATCGACCTCTGAATTCCGGCGACAGAAAGGCTCAATCGTCAGCTTCGTCCTCTTCTTCGTCTTATTTATCTTCTGGCAAAGCAAATCCCTTAGAAGAACCCGGAAATCAGACCCTAATCGGTAAGAATTCTAAATCCGAGAAGAAAATTTGGGGGTTTTTATTTATTATGCTTGGATCTTCTTTGTATAGGTGATTTTTATAGAGTTGTTAGGGTATTCGTTATTGATTGAATCATTTTGGTATAGAAATCGATTAGGGTTTATTTATGTAGATTCGATTTATGGATCTAGGGTTTTCAGATAATGGTTAGATTTGGTTTGAATATGCATGGTTCTTCTTTGTATAGGTGATTTGTAATGAGTTTTTTTTTGTCTCTATTTGTTATTGATTGATGTTGGGTACTGAAATCGTTTGGTTCCAATTTCTGATTTACTGTTTCGTAACTGTTTCTAGTGTTTATTTGGGTCTGATGATGCTGATGGAATTTGATTGGTTTGTACTGTATATTTGGGTTGGAACCAAACCGTTTGTAGTGTTTATTTGATTGGTTTCTAGTGTTTATTTGGGTTGGAACCAAACTGTTTCTAGTGTTTATTTGATTGGTTTCTAGTGTTTATTTGGGTTGGAACCAAACTGTTTCTAGTGTTTATTCCGGTTGGAACCAAACTGTTTTTGATGTTTATTTGGGTTAGATGGAATTTGATTGGTTAAAGGCTCAATTGTAATCTGTATTGATGTAGGTGAGGTGAACCAAGTGGAGTGATAAGCACCAATTTGATCCACATTTAAAGGTAAATGTCATTCCTTTTTAACTTCAGCAATTGTAATATGTTTGAGCATTTTGAAACTGATATGAATGATCTTTCAATGACATGAAACTGATATGAATGATCTTTTAAGTTGCTACAGATGTGGTTGTAGTTTTCAATGTCAAACTGTTTTAGTTAGGGGTGTTCTTTGCTTTACTAATGTTGTTTGCGTGTAATAAGGAGTCTTGGTCATAGACTGATAGAAATTGTGACAGTTAGGCAAGTTGTTTGTTTCACCGTAATAGTTAGCCATGATGTTTGCTGATTGTTTTAGGTTTGTTGTTTCTGTAGTAGTTAGGATTTTGTTTGTTGTATTTGTGTTGTTCATGTTTGGTGTTAGCCATGTTGTTGATGTTTGCTGTTTGCTGTTAACTTTATCATTAAAGAAAGTGATATAAATAGAAAGTATGAATTGCTATTGTTGTAAAAGGTGTTGTACTAGCTAGTTTCATAATGGCTGAGATTTATTGCATGTACTTGGCTTCTTGTTTTGTTGTAATGATGTTGTATAATAGTACTAGCTATGAGAGTTTCATGTCAAGTAGCTTGTAGAAATTATAAAATATGAATGATAAAGTAGAGTTAAATGTAAAAACTGGTGATTAGACATATGCAGTTAGCTAGTAATGAGTTATTACTTGATACCATTTTCTATCTTCTCCACCATCGTCTCTCACCTATTAAACTTGATAGCAAGCTTCTTTCTTCTCCACCATATTCTATTTGTCCTCTTTCTTCAAACCACTAACCAGCCAAACCTTTCTAGACTTATCTTCATTCTCGATCCCTTTCATATGGATTCTTACAATCCATATCCCCACTCCTCAAGTTATCTAGACCTTCTTAACAGTCAACAAGAAACTCATACCCAAGGAAACTCTTCTTATGAGAGTTTCCCTCCTTCTGCCTACAACCTTGCTTCTGAGTTATCTATTTGGAGTTCACAGCAATCAGCTGCCACACCTACATCTGAAGAAACTCCAGTGGATCGCAAAGAGAGAAAGAAGTGGAACAATACTGATGATGAAGTACTTATCTCTGCTCGGCTCAATAATTCAAAGGACACAGTAGTTGGAAATCAACAGAAGGCTGGATGTTTTTGGCAGAGGGTGGGAGAGTATTATGCTAGCTCTCCCACTTCCACAGAGAATGGTCAGAAGGGCTTGAATGTTAACTGCAAGCAAAGGTGGCACAAAATCAATGATTTTGTGAACAAGTTTGCTGGTGCTTATGCAACTGCAGAAAGGCTCAATAGTAGTGATCATTTAGACAATAATGTTCTGAAGGTCGCATACGATATCTACTACTCTTACCACAAGAGCAGGTTCACTTTGGAGCATTGTTGGTGCCTTTTGAGGTATGAACATAAGTGGCTCAGCCTGAACACTATCAACAGTGGTACACCTAAAGGAAGATCAAAGAGGAAACCTCAACAAGATGGTTCACAGTCAGCAACTAGCACGGGTGAAGACTCTAAGATCAGACCGGAAGGGGTCAAGGCTGCTAAGGCAAAGAAGAATAATGGTGAAGGGAAGGCAGTAGCTGAGTATCAAAGCATGTGGGAAATCAAGAAGGTGGAGATGGCTGAAACTGAGAAGCTTCAGAAGCTTGCTATCCTTGACACAATACTGGCTAAGAAGGAACCTCTTTCTGAGAGTGATGAACTTATCAAGAAGAAGATTGTTTCTCAGTATTTCTGAGATTTTGTATCTCTTATTACCTTTACTAATTAAGTTTGCATGTGTTTCTATTATTCTATTAATGTGTACTCGGCTTTAGGTGATGATGTCTTCTATTATTGTATGAATGTGTACTATGCTTTTGGTGATGTTGTGTGTCTGTTATAAACTGAATGTGTACATGGCTTGGTTCTAATGTCTTTATGTTTTTGTTCTTGTATGACAAACATGATATATAAGAATGTTGTTATGTATAAGAAATGTTGTTATGTTTCTGATTCTGTTTATTAAACTTTTATACTTGAAGTGTCTTCTAATGCTAGTTTAATGGTTATTTTGAGGTTGAAATATCAGATGGGGCAGGACTACAATTATTCACAGCCTTCCTCCTCAGACCAATACGACCATCATGACCACAGTGAAGACAAAGAAGAAGAGGCCTTGATTCTACTGGATGATGCTGACAGTCACTTGATCAATGCAAGAGCTATTCTGATGGATGAAGTTGAAACTCACTTGCAACAAACTCAGGCGAGTCAATACCCTCCTCAACCTGAGGTAGAGATTGGTTTCCCAAAGTAGTGCTACTGTAGTGGGAGGCCTACTCTAAGTACTTGCTACAACCCAAATAATATAGGCAGAAGGTATTCTATTAACTTGTCTCACTATGCTTCTGTTATAATTCTATACGTACTGAGTCTTTAACGGTTTATCTGGTTGTGTAAATGTGATGGTAGGTTCTTCACATGTCAAAATGTGGAAGATGGGGATATGCATCTCCACAAGTGGTGGGAGGATGCTGCAATGGAAGAGATGAGAGACTTGGACAGAATGTATGAGGTCTTATCCGAGAAGGTTGATGCCTTAAACTGCGTGAGTCACTTTGAAACGGATCAGAAGCTCCATCACTTAGAATTGTTAGTCTCTGATCTAGGTAAGAAAAACCTTAGGTTTAGAAGTGGAGTTCAGATGGTTGTAGGTCTAATGGATGTTGCAGCATTTGTTTTAGCAGTGTTGGTAGTGTATAAGTAAGAAAATTTTGTTGTGTAGTGCTAATGACATTGTGGTAAGGTTCACGGGTTTGTTGTGTAGTGCTAATGACATTGTGGTAAGGTTCACGGGTTTGTTGTTTTTGTTGTATTAACTGGATATTTGTGATCGGATATGATTTATTTCATCTCTATGCATTCACCAGTAATGTATTTATTCACGGGTTTTGTATAATTTTTGAATTGAACCAAGTTGATTTATGTTCACGGATATGTATAATTTTGTATATTTTGTATATATGCATAACTTTTCTAATTATTATCATCTCTTTTCGGTTCACGGGATTGATATAAACATGTATGTGCAACAAATATTCAACACTTCTATAAATGAACACAAACCAAACCTTCTTCTTTCACACTTCTATCTCTACACAAACCTTCTTCTTTCACACTTTTTCACACTTCTATCTCTACACAAACCCTTCTTCTTTCTTTCTTCTTCCACAAACCTTATTATATTTTGCCTTCTACACAAACCTTCTTTCTTATTTCTTCTACACAAACCTTCACTTTCAATACCAATCTCCCTTTCTCACTTGCTTTTGTATTAATATGGCATCATCTTCAAATCATTTCCACTACCAAAGAGATGAGGATGATGCATTTGATGCATATTATCAAAATTTCCAAGAATATTTAAATCTCTTAGAAGAACCCACCTTACGAAAGAAACGAGTTTTTATCGAAAGAAACCGTGAAGAAGGCCACAATAATCTTTGGATTGATTATTTTAGTGACACTCCAACATACCCACACAATTTATTCCGTCGACGTTTTCGAATGAACAAGCCATTGTTCATGCGTATTGTGCACCGTCTATCTACCGAAATCCAATATTTTCAACAAACCCAAGATGCGGCCGGACGCGCTAGTCTTTCACCAATACAAAAATGCACTGCAGCAATTCGTCAATTAGCATATGGTGGTGCAAAGGATACGGTGGATGAGTATGTACGGATTGGAGCTACAACAGCTCGAAAATGTTTGCACGAGTTAACGCTTCAATAATCCAATTGTTTTGCGATGAATACTTACGACGTCCCACACAGGAAGACCCACAACGACTACTCCATCAAAATGAACAACGTGGATTCCCCGGGATGGTTGGGAGCATAGACTGCATGCATTGGGGGTGGAAGAATTGTCCCACTGCTTGGAAAGGCATGTATTCAAGATCAATCGGAAAACCTACGATCGTATTGGAGGCGGTAGCTTCGTATGACCTTTGGATTTGGCATGCATTCTTTGGAGCTCCAGATACTATGAACGATCTTAATATTCTAGATCGATCTAATGTTTTTGATGACATTATAAACGGTCAAGCTCCGGAAGTTAATTTCTTTGTCAACGGAAGGGAGTACAATTTAGCATACTATCTCACTGATGGTATTTATCCAAAATGGGCGACTTTTATTCAATCTATCCGACTTCCACAAGTTAAGAAAAATTCTCTCTTTTCTAAAAAATAAGAAGCAGTGCGGAAATATGTTGAGCGTGCCTTTGGAGTCTTGCAAACTAGATTTGCCGTTGTTAAAAATCCTTCTCCTTTATGGGATAAAAACAAAATGGCAAATGTGATGAAAGCATGCATAATACTCCATAATATGATTGTGGTAGATGAACGCCATACGTACAATCTCCGTAACGTTGAATTTCAACACGAAGAAGATGTCGATCAAACATATACCGTTGGCACCGCCGTAGCGGGTTCAAATATCGGGACAACGATTACAAGACGAACAAGAGTTCGTGATAAACAAGCCCATCAACAATTAAAAGATGATTTGATTGACCATATTTGGACTAATTTTGGACATCTTCAAGATAATGAAGATTAATTTCCAAAATTCTAAGAATGTCGATCAATAAAATGTTGGTAAAATATTTCTATGCTTATGTAAAATGTTTTTAATGTCTTTATTGTATGTTTACAAGCTTAATCCTTGTTTGTAACTTTGTAATTTTAATATGTTTAATATTAATCCACTATTTAATATGTTTTTCCTTTTGTAATTCAAATCAAATAATTATTTAAAAAACAAAATATATGATATTTATAATGGTGGGACAAAATATCAAAATACACCAATGCTCAACCTTCAAAATAAATCAATTGTCCTACATGTAGAATATACATAAAAATTAGTGGGAGAAACCAATGGGACAAACCAATGTGCATGGTCTAAGGGATTGGGGAATAGAGAAAAAAGTATTCACTCTTACGCTGAATAATGCTACAGCTAACGACACTATGCAAGATATTTTGAAAGAGCGTCCAAATCTATATCATAATTTGTCGTGTGAAGGTGAATTTTTTCATGTGCGATGTTGTGCACATATCCTAAACCTTATTGTCCAAGATGGTCTAAAGGTCATTGGTGATGCTCTGTCTAAAATAAGAGACAGTGTGAAGTATGTTAAAGCTACAAAGGCTAGAGGAATTGCATTTGAGATATGTGTACTAGAAGAAGGTGTCGTAGTTACTTTGTCTTTGGATTTTCTAACAAGATGGAATTCTACTTATTTGATGCTTGACATATTGGGATCAATATAGTGTCATTCTAGCGATGGGAGCAGTCCTCGACCCTAGAATGAAATTCAAACTCCTAAAGCGTTGTTATGAAGTGCTTGATCCAAGTACGTGTAATAAAAGGTTAGACCACATAAAAGAAAAGTTGCGTTTACTCTTTGATGATTACGTGCTTAAATATCCAACAACCACAAGCACCACTAATGCTTCTTCTACTAATGCACGTGAGATCAGTAAGCAAGGAAGAGACAAGTCAGATATGTTAGATTTAAGTTTTCTACCTAAATTAATTATTATTTAATTTATTTTATCATATTGCATGTGAGTTTGTGACTGATGTGTTTTGATTTTAAATGTTGTAGGATTTGTTTGACCTAGATTATATGCCAAAAGTTACAGAGGAAGGGGAATCAGTCTTGGATATATATCTCACTGAAACGAAGCTAGAGATTAAAAATCACCCAAAGATGTGTGTCTTGCAATATTGGAAAGATAATATAAATTATGTTGGAGCTTTGGGTTATATGGCATACGACATACTAAGCATTCCTATAACTACTGTGGTGTCAGAATCATCATTCAGTATTGGTTCCCATGTTTTAAATAAGTATCGTAGTCGTCTTCTTCCTATAAACACGTCCAGTCTCTGCTTTGTACCCGATCTTGGTTGTTTGGCTTTACAACAGACGACAATGGATGTTCTTATTATAATTATGATTATTCATCAATGGTTTTTGCTAGCCTATGTCTTAGCATGAACTGTATATACAAGTTTTAATTCTTTAAATTTACTTGCAGATGAAGACGATGAAGATGTTGCTCTTGAATCATCTCAAGAACAAAACTCTCACCTGGAATAGTTTTTTTTTTATCATTCTATTATTTTGAATTAATTTTAATTTAAGTTTTAAGTTTGAGTAGTTGGTTTTATTTCCGGTTTGAGAACTAAAATTTATTTTATTTCGATTGAGTTTTAATGTTTAATTTTTACATTATGTTATCGGTTTTATTATGAGTTTTTTTTAATAAAGTTTGAATTTTGTTATTAT
Source organism: Capsella rubella (assembly GCF_000375325.1). Classification (NCBI taxonomy): domain Eukaryota; kingdom Viridiplantae; phylum Streptophyta; class Magnoliopsida; order Brassicales; family Brassicaceae; genus Capsella; species Capsella rubella. The sequence continues at coordinate 11,432,024 of NW_006238918.1, forward strand.
AATATTTCTTTATATTAGCTCGCGAGTTTGCTCATTTAACTCGTGATCAACATGATTTGAGTTCAAGTTTACATATTGAAGCTCATATAATAAATGAGCTAAGCTGAGCTGGCTCATGAAACATTCAAGCTTGTCATGATATTAGCCGAGCTGAGCGAGCTGGCTCATTTTGACACGCCAACTTATACCGCTGGAAGTGCTCCCAATCCTCGTAGAAAATTTCAGCATTCTTCTAAGTAAACCCAAAACGAGTTCCTAAAACACATCAAATGAAACATACAGTACATTCTTTAATAACTTTAAAATTACCCAAGCTTTTGTTTGGCTATTGTACATGACTCACTAATGGTGAAAATTATAGTGATGCATATAACTCACTATGTATATGACTCACTATGGGACATTAACTGATGTCATAGAACTTGAGTATGAGAGGATTGTCAATTTGAAAATCACACTTTTTAAGTGCAAGTGGTATGACCCTGTTATCGGTAGAGACACTCGAAGGAGCAATGGTGGCGTTGTAGACGTAATTTCATCACTAAAGTACAATAAATACGAACCATTTATTCTAAGTACGTACGTATAAAATTTACATATTAATAATATATACATATACAATGTATATATATGTCTAACAAATTCTCTATGTTGATATATAAATATGCAACAGCCTCTCAAGTGCATCAAGTTTGTTATATCCCGTACCCATACATAAAAAACCGAAAATTGTGGCTCAATGTTCTTAAAGATAATCCAAGGGGAAACATTTTTGGAGAATATGAAAACAAAGAACCGACTCTATTGCAAAAAGAAAATTATGATGTTGTATTGATGACTACAATGGAAGACCTCGAAGTTGACAATTTGGATGTGGGAGTAAATGCAATAAATCTTGATTATGATATCGCAAATGCGGAACTTGAAGATGAATTTCGGTGTAATTTATCATTTTCTGATGATGAACAACCAGATGATGATGAACTCTTTTATAGTTGGTCCTAATAAAATATGTAATATAATGCAATAATATATATGCAATAAATATGTGATACTTTAATCGAAAAACCAAATTTATGTCTAATTTAAACCGAGAAACCAAACAAAATTGTAAAGATTTGCTCTAATTAAACCGGTTAATTGAACCAATTAGTTTCCCATAAGGCGACTAATAAGTGACTAATTACCGAATACTTCGACAACTAATGGGCTTATGTAAACCGAACAACCCCTTGTCCGTTATTGAAATCGGCCCAGTTAAATAGAAAGCTCAATAACGGATACTAACCCTAAACGACGAAACCATTCACTTCTTCTTCTTCGATCTTCAACCCTAACCTCTGTGTTCTCTCTTTTTCTTCGATCTTTCATCCTCTTCTTCTTCCATCTCTGATCTCTTTCTTTTTCAAACTATATTTTTCAGACACCTTCAATTATTGTAACCCTCACACACTTTTATAAATTACTGAAAGAGATGCATAATTATTTCCATAAATACTTAGTGAGTCACTCATCCCAACTACTGGGCTATACATACAAGCAACATCAAAACATATTCAGGCAATATATCACAACACAATGTAACAAAATAACTACACTCAGCCGCTACTGAGAACTGGTGTCGACACCCGCACCTAGAAACCCAAACCCTCGAGCGACACCGAGACCCTAACATCACTCCAGTAGCTTCTCATCAATGGATCTCCTTCTCCTTTTCCTCCTAGGCCGAATGAGACTTTCCCATGGGACGTATTGAGGCACCACAATGTAAAAAAAAGCATACAAGCAATGAATCTGTCCTTCTCTAAACTAGATCCACCAAGAACAACCCTCAAATTCTCCAAAAACACTATAAAAGAAGGATGAATCTCACACTCTCTGATCTTTCTCTCTATTCTTTAGAAGCGACAAATGATTAAACAATGATGAAAACGGCGTCCTTTACCCCTAAGATGACTTAGGTTTCCCCAACCCGATCCCCTATCGAACCAACGATTTAAAAATTTAACCGTCGAACCAAAAATTAATGGGTGTCGATCGATACCGCCCTAAAAAAAACACGAGGTTTACAAAAAGTGACTAAGAAGTTACCATTTACCAATGAAGCAATAAAGTAAGTAATTCCATTCAAAGACGTACTAGTATTTGAATGTGTGTACCAGTTGAGAGATGTATACTCGAGAACCCTCCATGAATCAGAGTTAAATCAGGAAAAACAGCCTATTCCCCCGTGAACTTAGTTGTTTTATTGTATTCACACACAGAACTTTGAGTCGTGCTTATAACAACACGAACACAGCTAAAATTTGAATTTCCTACATGAACAATGCATAAACAATCAAAATCAACAAATCGACAAACGGTGTTACTCTTCCGTTAACAAATATTTACTAGGATGTCATATTATGCCACGTAATATCACCAAGCGACGTCGGTTATGTCATTTTTTAATAAACAAAAAAACATAAGTCATAATAATAAGAATCCTAGTTTTGAACCCTGGGCATTATAACAAAAATAACTCCACTTAACCAACTAACCCAACAACAATTCTTTGTTAATTATGCATTTGTAGTTATATATATCACAATAAATTTAAAGTAATAAAGATGTTTTCTCTCTCGTTGTTGTCTCTTATCCATTTTCCTTTAATGTATTTCTCCATTTATTATAACAACGCAATAAGTTCCAAGTTTCTCCCATATTTTACTGTTTCCATTTTTTTGATTTGATTCAGTTCAACAGTTTTTTCTTTTGGATCGATTTCTTTAGATTTTATAGGCAGATTCTGAATCATGTACATTTTGGGTCTGATGTTTTAATTGATAGATTGATTTGAATTCGATCAGATTTTGGGTAATATCATAGAAGAGGATGGAGAAGAGAAATTGTTCATAAAATAATATTTGCTAAAGTCAGTCTATTTTCTTCATTGTGATTCATGGAACTGAACTGTGTACAGCTAAAAATGGACAAGCAAAAGAAAGAAGAGAAAAAGAGTTTATTGTTATTTTTGATTTATTTCGTTACCTATATATATTAATTCTGTAGTGAAATCCTGAATTCGTAATATTTTTTTTCATAATTTTTTTTTTGTTTTTTAGAAGTAAGATAAAGTGATTTCGTTTTGTGGCATGGTGTGGCATCTTAATCAGCATTTGAAAACGGAACAGTAACACTGTTTGTCGAGTTGATGGTTTTCATTGAATATGAATTGTTCATGTATGAAATTCAAATTGTTGTTATAAGCACGACACAAAGTTCTGTATATGAATACGATAAAGCAACTAAGTTTAAGGGGGGGGGGGGAATAGGTCGTTTTCCCTACAAATCACCACATGATATTTCCTTGTGTTTTGACCTCTATCACACAGTTCCAACAATCACTTTTCAGAAGGTCACCCATCATTTGACTACAACAGCATAAACACGCTTAACTATGGAGTTCTCTCAGGACCTTTGACCGAAAAATAAGTGCATTTTGGTGACATAAGTGGTCAAATCAATTCATTTAAACCTCTCGAGCAAACTGGGGTCTCACAATTAATTGAAAAGACCCACCCTTTTTTGTTTTACTAATTAAATTAGACTAAACCAATAAATCCAATTAAACCAATCTAATTCCAATTACCAACTGATCCAGCGGAAGAAAAAACCAAAAACCAATCCAACAAACCTATATCATGAAACCAACCAATATCCATCAATTATCTAAATAAACCATAATGCATAGCGGAAACAACAAAACCAACCCTAATTAATCATAATAATTATTAACCAATCATTTCATCTCCACAATTTATACAGCATAACATAACCATAAACACAACAAACGAAACCCAAGATCATCCTCCTCATCATGATTCCACGTCACACTTTACCTGCACCACAAATACAATAATATGTGTGAGTATTATCACAAATACTCAGTGAAGTGATCCTCCCATCTGTTGTGTTATACACACAAGAAATTAAGGTCATGATCACACATCAATAATACTAAAAACAGCCAACCTAGCCAAATTAAAACACAAATTGAGCTCACAGAAAACTTGTGTCGACCGACACCACCACCCGACGGTGCCACAAAACTGCACTACGAACAACCGTCTAGTGTTGGTAACCCTATATTTTTATACTCTTAAGCATATGTTTTGTGCATTATTTGCCTGACTATGTCTCTAATTCTTAGGGTTTCTAGTCCCTTTGCATTATATTTCGCATCTAGGATCTTTAGCATAGGGATTTGCATATCATCTGCATTTTAGAGCAAAAACCGGTACACTCGGACACTGCAAAGCATGGACCCGATCGAGTGTGTGCAGCCCGACCAAGCGAGCACGATTGAGCACCCGGACTCACAAGAGGAAGCTGAACACGGACGAGCCGAGAGAGGACCCGAACGAGCCCAACAAGCACCCGACCGAGCTCTCTTTAAACCGATTTTGTAATTTGTCTTTTTGTGTTTTAGGGCTTCATGCCCTTAGTATAAATAGACCCCTTGGGTCATTAAGCTAAAAACGAGTTTTCATTAGGGTTTTTCTCTGTAGCCACCAAACATTTCCAGAAACTTGTAATCTTTATATCTTTTGATCTACTGAGAATTTGGAGTTGTTTCTTTACAATAACTTGCTCCTTAGATCATTATCTATCTAGTTATGCAAGATTCAAAGATTTCTGGGTTTGTGTTCTTCATGATGAACTCCAGATCTGAGTAGTCTTTCTAGGGTTTATAGGATGGGTTAGGTGATGAGGAATCTTAGTTTCTAGGGTTGCTTAAGTATAGATTTAGGTAGATACCTTATGGATTAGGAGATCTTAATGCTATCTTAGCATTAACCATGTGGGATTAGATCTTAGACATTCCAGCACTCAAAAAGTGTTCAAATGGAATGTCTGACCAACTAATGCCAGAGATCTATTTACTTACCCAAGAGATTGGTTGTTAAGGAGTAGATTGACATTACTGAGCTTGTTCTTTATGCCTATTTATAGTATGTTTCATCAATGAAAGTTGAGATTAGGAAGTGCTATAGATCTGATAATCTTTGCCAAGAGATTGGACTGATTAGGTTAAGTGGTTCATTGTCTAGGATTAGATCTATCTGAGCATGTTAAGCATCCCAAAGATACTAAGAGGATTCATCACCCCATTAGCCCATCCTTAAGACCCTTTGTTTATCTGATTGATTATCTGCTTTTACTTACTGCTTTCATTATTGCTTCTTTAAGTTTACTTTATTGCATTAGAGTTTATTAAACCAACCCTTGAATTACTTGGCTTGACTTGATTAGATCTGTTATATCTTGATTGTTTACGATACATCCATCTGGATCGATACCTCTTATGCTACATCGCAAAGGGGAATTGAACTCCAAGGTTACAAAAATACATGTTTCAAGTGTCCATCAACACGTTTTTGGTATCGATCGACACCTACAACCCTGGAACATATCTAACGACGATCTCATCACCAGAAAATCCTAAAATCATCTCCCACGCCAGCACAGCCACACTGGGTCACACAAACACTAGAAACATAAAACAACAATGAACATCAATTAAACACAAATTACACAATCTTAATGCTTAGATAAGCCATGGTCACACACACCTTAATATGGAACGAACAATGACGAAAACAACACAATCAGAAGCCTTACAAAAACCCAAAACAATCAAAAACCTTACAAAAACCCTTTTTATTTACAAAAACCCTTTTCACTCTTTGGAATGTCAAAAGCGGCTAAAAACACATTCCAAAGTTGACTCTCCTCTTTTATTTCCGATCCCTAGGGTTAACGAACCCATACCAAATAGATTTCGAAAAATAAAACAAACTGGTTAAACAAAAAAATGTTGATCGACACCACCCATTTTCCCCAAACACGGGTGTGACAGTGAATATGTTCTTTCTCAATAAAGTAGATCGTACATATTTCAGAGATGTAGTGTCGACCCTAGAAAGTATTTCTTCTACTAATACCTCCGGAAGATCAAACATTATCGTTATTGTTTCCCTTGTGATCTCTTTTCGAATACGAAAACAACTCAAAAGAAATGTAAGTTTTGATTAGGGTTAACCCATGACATGAACACTTCTTTAGTTTGTGTTTGCTACTAATAATTGGCAATCTAAAAACCGGAGAACCCATAAAAATCTCGCTATTAACCCGAGACCAGGTGAACCGATTGAATCGGCCGAGTTACGGTTCACAAAAAGTTATTTGATTTTTGAAGTATAGTATATAATTATAGTTATTTTTGGAAGTTATTTTTAAATTTTTTAATTATAGGTATATTGTCTCTCTTTGATGATAATGGCATTGAGTAGTTCTCGGAGGGTTCGAAAGGTGAAGTGGCAGTTGTATACTTCCGTAAAATGTTCTCTACTTCTAACCCAAATGGTATTGGTGAAGCTTTGGCCGGGCTGAATGCGCGTGTTACTGATGATATGAATAGAGAACTAATACGGCCAGTAACGGATAGTGAGATCAAGAATGCCGTTGTTAGTATTAAAGGAGACCGTACTCCTGGAGCACATGGCATGTCTGCTCATTTTATCAATCTTATTGGGACATTGTTGGACCTTAGGTTGTTAAGGAGGTTAAACAAAAAATTTTCAATCGGGTACATTTCCAGTGGAATGGAATTGTATTCAGATTTGCTTGATCCCAAGGAAACAAAACCCCTCAAGAATGACAGATTTAAGGCAAATTAGTTTGTGCTCGGTGATACACAAGATTTTTTCGAAGGGTTTATGCCAACGGTTGAAGAGGTTTCTCCCAAGGATTATATCTGATACACAAGGTGCTTTTGTGTTCAGATGGCTTATCTAGGATAACATGTTGTTGGCTCATGAGCTGGTTCATGCTCTAAACTCAAAATGTTAACTTTGATGAAGAGTTCAAAGCTATCAAACCGGATATGTCTAAAGCGTATGATCAGGTAGAATAGAATTTCCTTGAAGAACTACTGATCTGCCTAGGCTTTGACATAAAATGGGTTCAATGGATAATGGTTTGTGTGAACACTGTGTCGTTCTTTGTTTTAATCAATGGAATGGATTATAGGTTCATTAAACCAGAACGTGGAATACAACAAGGAGATCCATTGTTACCATTTCTATTCACTCTCTGTGCGGAAGAATTAGTCCATGTGATGAATTGAGCTGATCAAGAAGGGAGGCTTACGGCTATGCGCCTAACACCGAAATGCCCATCTATTCAACACCTCCTCTCTGCCGATGATTGTCTCTTTTTATGTCTCAAAGAATGAGGTAAATTTTTGTATTTTCTAGAGGTATATGGTATCAGGCCAAGTGATTAATTTTCAAAAGTCGTGTATCACTTTTGGGAAAAAGATGGATCCTTACATGAGAAGGATAATAAGTTCTTTCACTGGGATAGAACAAGTTAGAGGTTCTGGGAAGTATCTTGGGTTACCGGAATACTTCACTGGATCTAAGAGAGAGCTGTTAGCTTCCCTTAACGACCGTTTGGACTCAAGATTGAAAGGCTGGTATGAGAAGACACTTTCTCGGGGTGGGAAGCCGGTTTTATTAAATTCAGTTGCATTATCAATGCCGATTTATGCTATGACGTGCTTTAAACTAACTAAGCACCAATTTAAGAAGCTCACAAGTGCTATGGCTAGTTTTTGGTGGAACGCAACAGAAGATAAACAGAAAATGCACTGGGTAGCATGGGAGAAAGTTTGTAAGCTGAAATCACAAGGAGGGTGGGGATTCCGGGATATTGGCCGCTTTAATCAAGCCCTACTTGCTAAGCAAGCTTGGCGGTTATTAGACTCTCCTAACTCGCTTCTAGATAGAGTGTATAAGTCTCGTTATTTTCCTCCAACAGGCTTGATAGAAGTTGTAATCGGAACTAGACCATCTTATGCTTGGCGCAGTATCATGTTTGGTCGTGAACTGTTTGACAAAGGACTCATGAAGACGATTTGTGATGGCTGTTCTACAAGGGTTTTGCTAGATAAATGGGTTTTTGATGAGCAACCAAGACGGCCAATGAATAAGAATAGACTATATGAGCTGAATCTTCTTGTCTCCGCCTTTATAAGACCACAAGGGGACTGGAATATCAGGTCTTCCTTTACCGAGTCATGGGTTTATGGCTGCCACTGAGGAGAATATTGATTACATGTTAAATCTTGTATTCCGAGCAGATTTGGCTCCTCAAATGCGTCATGTCATCCCTTGGATCTTTTGGGAGATTTGGAAAGGAAGAAATGCAGCCATTTTCACTGGTAAAGCGCCACATTATAATATTGTTCTAGCAGGTGCTTTGTCGGATATGGAGGAGTGGATGTGCCAGCAGAGTTTGCAGGATCTTGAAGCATGGCGATGCATTGATTCTTCTCCTTTGCGGACACGGCGATGGAGTAGACCAGCTAAGAATATGTTAAAATATAATATCCATGCTTCTTGGAGAAGCCTATCATCTTTTTGTGGTGGAGCTTGGTTACTTTGCGATTCTAATGGGGATGTCTTGTTTCATGCTCGTGATTAGGCCTGGGCAAAATACCCGAACCCGAATACCCGAACCGAACCCGACCTGTAATACCCGAACCCGTTTTACTTTGGTTCTTAAGAAATACCCGATCCGTTTTTATTCTCAATACCCAATAGGTATCGGGTATTACCTGAACCGAACCCGCATACCCGTGGGTACTTTTAAGTACTCGAACACATTATGTAATATTAGGTTTCCTTACCTGTAATAGCCTGTTGAACTTCCCATTTTTTACCCGATTTTAATACCGAGTCTCAAACTGGATCGACAAAACCTACCTCCGCTGCTAGCCTCCTCTCTAGGTTCTCTTTGTTTAGAGACATCTAGAGTTCAATCAACTGTAAGTTTCATTCTCCTCCTTAGTACTGGTTTGATTTCGATGAGTGCTTCCTTCTTTTGCATATCTCTATTAATCGAATCAAAAGTAACTATATTTGTATTGCTATTTCGATTTCTTACTTGTATTGTTATTTTGATTTCTTACTTGGAAACATTAGTGATTGAAAATTGAATTTATGCATCACTGTTTCAGTTTCAGAATGGATTTAACCATGAAAACACAAATTCTTGTTATCTCTGCAAAAGAATCCACAATTGGTTTGAACCTGCAATTTTTTTATTTTGGAAAAAATTTGCAGCCTTGTTAGCATCGAGACTTAATATCTCTTGCTATTATTTTTGCAAACCAAAAATATTATTTTGAATTTAGCATCATGACCTACAGTCTTTTGTTCATGCAAAACATGTAATATTATTTTTGCAAATCAAAGTAATGTACAATACTTGTGGTCTCTTTGCTTTAAGTCACGTAATCGTAATCGTAAAGCATAATCATAACTCTAGCACTATGACATAGAGACTTGAGTGTCTACGTAGTTATTCTTTGCAAATTGGATTAATATGAACCTGTAATTTTGTAATTCACATCTGTATGTTTTTTTATTTTTGATTCACATCTGCTTTTTGAAATGTTGTAGATGGATTCTTTAGAAAATCCAGAAGTCAATGATGATAACACTCAAGGAGGTGAGAAATTTAAAGGGAAGAGGAAAGAAGCTCCATGAGATAATGATGGTAGTGATAAAGTAAAGAAGACATATGCTCAAAGGTCATGGGTGTGGAATCATTTCACGAGACAAGTGAAGGATCCAGATATGGGAGATTGTCACCACTGTAAGAGATCCTTTGTATGTCCAACTAAAAAAGGGACCTCAAACTTGAAGAAGCATTTGGAGATCTGTAAGCCGTACAAGGCATGGGCTGAACGTGAAACTGAAACTGTTATTAATCAAGATGGAATGTTGCAGGATGCAAGAGTAACAGAGAGTGTCTCTAGAGATGCTTCAAATGAATTGCTTGTTTTGGCTGGTTTGCCACTTGCATTTATTGAGTGCATGGCATAGAGACAGTTATGCAGCAGATGTAATCTATTCAAGCCTCATTCAAGAAGAACAGCTACTAGAGATATAGTTCAGATGTATGTCGCAAGGAAAGCTTCTTTGAAGGAGTGGATATCTTCTCAGCAGCATCGAGTGTCTCTTACTACTGACATATGGACTGCTAATGTTACAAAAGCTAGCTACATGGTGATCACTGTGCATTTTGTAGATGCAGATTGGCGCTTAAGGAAGTTGATACTTGGATTTAAGCACATCACGGATCATAAGAGCAACATGATATCAAAGGTTTTACTTGACTGTCTAGCAGAATGGGGCATAGAGAAGTTATTCACCATCACAGTTGACAATGCAACTGCCAACAGTATTGGACTAAAGAAGTTCATTGATGAGTTTAAGTTACTGAGGCATGATTCTTTAGTGTTAGGTGGGTATTACATGCACATGAGGTGTTGTGCTCATATAATCAACTTGATTGTCCAGGATGGTTTGACTAAATTGGGTCGTAATATAACTGTTGTTCGCAATGGAGTGCAGTATGTGAGGTTTTCGACTTCGAGATGTGACACATTTGAGCTAAAGGTTGTGTCAGGTAAGATGACTAGGGGAGTTTGCCTATGGATACCAAGACAAGGTGGAGTTCAACATACTTGATGTTAACAAGAGCCATGAAGTTTAAGTTGGCATTCCAGAAGATGGAGGATGAAGACAAGTTATACAATGACTACTTCATGGAATTAAAAAATGGGGCGAAGCAAAAAGGACCGCCTACTTACAGTAATTGGAGGGCGATAGAGAGGTTTGTGAAGTTTCTTGGTTTATTCTATACTGCTACTTTGGTTGTCTCAGCTTCAACCAAGGGTTGTTCATACAAGTGTTATGGTGAAATTGTCACTATAGAGAAGAATTTGACAAATATGAGCACTAGTTATGACAAAGAACTAAGCAAAATGCATGTTGAGATGAGAGAGAAGTTTAGTAAATACTGGGAAGGGATCAAGAATATTAACAAGATGCTGATTGTTGCTAGTGTGTTTGACCCGAGACAGAAAATGCAGTTTGCTACGATGTGCTTTGAGAAACTCTATGGTAAAGATAGTAAAGACGCTAAGGATATGTGCACATCTGTTTTAAACCTCATGAAGGATATGCTCGTGGAGTACACTTACTACAACAAAGGATCAAGCACACAATCATCTCAATCAAATCCATCTTCTAGTACTGCACAAGATCAATTTATATTTGATTCACTTTCGAGCGACATTGCAGAAGATGTTGTCCCTGAGTTTGAAAGGATGGACGACGCTTACAGTGACTTGGTATCAAGTAAAGGAGGTGGTGAGATGAAGGATGAATTAGATATTTATCTCAAGTATGAAACAGAGACTCCTAAAACTCTTCCTGGAAGTGAATGGGATGTTCTATCTTGGTGGAGACTCAATAGTCAGAAGTTCCCTATTTTATCTAAAATTGCAAAGGATTTTCTTGCAATGCAAGTTTCGTCTGTTGCATCTGAAGAGGCGTTCAACAATAGTGGTCGTATCCTTTCCGCGTATAGGAGTTGTTTAAGTCACTACATAGTGGAGGTGTTAATTTGCACTAAGCAGTGGATAAAACAAGATATGAAGATTAATGATAAGGATTGTCACTCTAACTCACAAATACTTGCTGATATTGAACTGTTTGATAATCTTCAAAGAGGTAAGTTCTAGTGTTTAATATTTCTGGTTAACTTTGAAGTTGTTTGCTTTTTTTTTGAAAAATCTTTGTTGTTGTTTTTTTGTAGAGTTTCTAAATGAAAACAACCAGTAAAAGAAGACTCATCAAGAACCATCATACTTCTTTTTTTTGGTAAGAGAGGGGAGGCTATTAAACAGAAACTGGAAAAAAAAATTACACTCTAACCCGACGTGGGTACGCAGACCCATTAACATCGTCCAACAAATTCGAATTCAGCTCACTCGGGCAAGTACTTAAACTGTGAAAACCAAACGGCAAAGAAAAGGCATGGTTAGCTAAACCATCGGTAAGACGGTTAGCCTCCCTATAAACATGAGAAAAACGCACTGACCAGTCCCTTGAAATGAAGCCATAGCACAAACGTACTAGGAAGGAAAGCGGATGCGTATCACAAATCACTTTCCTTAAGTATCCTACCACCATCTCCGAATCAATCTCCACCTCCACACAAGCGACCTGCCTATCCCAAGCAATACATAGGCCATAATACACTCCCCAAAGCTCTGCTAAAGGCGCTGAAAATATCCCAATATTAAGAGCAAATCCGAAGCACCAATTGCCATCTCCATCCCTGAGAACCCCACCAGTAGTTGCTAATCCCGGATTCCCTCTAGACGCACCATCCGTGTTCGGTTTCATCCATCCTATAGATGGCAACGTCCATGCGATGAGTCTCTCAACCCGCATATTGGTATCCGATTGAATGCGCTAACCATGCCTCTCTAGCCATATCTTTAACAAACTGAACTCTATCTCTGTATTTCCTGTTTTCCCCAAAAACATTACCGCACCTTCACTTCCAACCCCACCAAACTGTCACAGCAAATAGAGTTGCCCATTTAATGTTCCCCACAACCTTCCTGCTTCCCAAGTTATGAAAACCCCATTCCAGAAGAGACTGTGAAAAGAAATCCGGCTTATCCCGTAAAGGAACCAGTCGCTGCCAAACTCCCATCATTGCCGGACAGTCCCTTAAAATGTGTATTATCGTTTCCTCACCCCCTTTACAAATGGAGCATATCCATGTATCGCTTAAATGCCGTCGATATCTCTCCATGTTCGTCATAATAGCTTGATTAGCTACCAGCCATAAGAAGCAACACACCTGTTCCGGTGCGATCACAGCCCAAAGTCTTGTATAGAACTTATCCAACTGAACTCGCGTGGCATGGTCCTTAGTTAGCAGCGCATAGGCTGATTTACCAAGAATGACCCGTCGGCACTCCCTGTCCATGATAATCTATCTTTAGTGCCTGTAAACACGTCAATCACTACAGTCGCAAGATGTAAATGACCAAATCCAGAGAGAAAAGGCAGAATACGGCTGAGATCCCATTCTATACCAATCCTCCAAACCTTAGCAGCTTTAATAATTTTATAACCAAGAGGTAAAGTCCCTGTAGCATACTCTTCGAGTGGTCTATCCAAAACCCATTTATCTTTCCAGAACCTAATCTTCTGACCATCTCCAATTACCCAACCGATACCTAAGGGAATCGCTTCCCTCATCCCCACTACTATACTCCGCCAAGTTGAAGACCAAGTTCCTTTCACAGTCAACCAGAGACGATCATGAGCATCTCCTACTTTATATTTCCCTCGAAGAACCCGAGCCTAAAGCCTGTCATTATCATTCAACAACCGCCATCCAACTTTTGCTAAAAGTGCTATGTTCATCTCTTTACTTAATCTGATACCCAGCCCCCCTTCCTGTTTGGGCTTACAGACTTTATCCCAAGCCACAAGATACTGCTTCTTCTTTACATCCGTACTCCCCCACAGGAAACTCCTTGAAATTATGTCTAGAAGTTTCAGTGTTGCAGTTGGGAGCATAATCGTGGTCATAGAATTACTTTGCAATGAAGATAGTACTGCCTTGGTAAGCGTAAGGCGCCCCGCAAAGCTTAAGAATCTCCCTTTCCAACCCGATAACCTTGAATTCACTCTCTCCACAATTTCTCCGAACGTCTCTTTATTGATTCTTTTATGCAGTACAAGCATCCCCAATAATTACCAAGCTCTTTAGTCGCTTTAATCCCACTCTCGACACTGATTAAAGTTTCCAACTCTCTACTCACATTATTAGAGAAGAAGATTTTGGAATTATCCAAACTAACCTTCTGACCCGAAGCTGCGCAAAACGTCTCAGGTACTCTCCTAATGATACGAACCTGAGCCACGGACGCCTCAGCAAAGAGAATGGGATCATCAGCAAAACACATATGTGACAGATGCGGTCCTCTCTTTGACAGCTTAATTGGTTTCCATTCCTTAGACGCTATGGACAACTCAATTTGGTGACATAGCCTTTCAATGCAGAGCACGAAAAGATATGGTGACAGTGGATCACCTTGTCTCAGTCCCCTAGCCTGTCTAAACGCCTCAGTCTTTTGCCCATTCCATAAAAGACTCATAGAAGGCCCCGACACACACCTCATTATTCAATTTATCCAACTCTCTGGTAGTCCCGCAGCAATTAGGGTGTCCTCAAGAAAATCCCACCTAACACGATCATAGGCTTTCTCCAAATCAAGTTTCAAGAGCATCCAACCTTTCTTCCCTTTCTTCCTCCTCATGGAGTGAACTGCCTCTTGAACAATGATGACATTATCCGTGCTCAACCATCCGGGGATAAAGCTAGTTTGAGCTGGCCCTATCAGTTTAGTGATCACCTTATTTAACCGCACCACCATAGTTTTAGTAATAGTCTTAAACAAGACATTACATAAACTTATCGGTCTAAACTGTGTAATTCTCTCTGGCTTCAAAACTTTAGGGATTAGAACCACAAGAGCATCATTAGATCCATTCGGCAGCATACCCGTCTCAAAAAAATCCAGCACAAAACGAGTAACAGACTCTCCAACAACGTCCCAACATTGTTGATAAAAAATTGGCTGAAAACCATCAGGCCCTGGAGCTTTAAACTTACCCATACTCCGAACAGCACTTTCCACTTCTACTACTAGAAAAGGTCTGAGTAGCTCTGTTATCGCAGGTTGACTCAGTATAGGGAACCCCACATGTGAAAGCTTCAGCGGTACCTGCTGTACATCCTCCATGGAGTATAAACGAGTGAAGTACTCGACTGCGAACTTCTTCAATTGCGCTGAGTTAGAAACCCATCTCTCATCATTGTCTCTTAACATCTCAATTATATTCCTCCTCCTCCGAATGACTGTGGTTGTATGAAAGTACTTGGTGTTTCTATCACCCAAAGCAATGATCTCCTCTCTTGATTTCTGGAACCAAATAATTTCCTCTTGTTCTAACACTCTATCAAACTCCTTTAATAGCTCAGCCTATTGATCTAACAAACCATCTGTTTGATCCCTCTCAATTAATTCTTGAACAGCTCTAATACCTGAAATGAGCTTCTCTTTACGACGTTGAACATCCCCGAACACCTCCTTGTTCCATCGCTTTAGCTTGAGTCTCAAAATATTCAAAGCCTCTGGTGTTCTCAACTCTCCATTCCAAGAAGCTGCTAGAATATCTTGAAAACCAGTGTGAGTTAACCATGCTGCCTCGAACCTGAACAGCCTCCTCGTCGGGTCTCCTTTCCCCTCAGGGCTGAGCTGAAGGTAAAGTGGTGCATGATCCGATTCCAAGAACGGTAAATGCGCCACTGCCGCCTCTTGCCATTTGAGCCTTGCCTGAGCACAGCAGAGAATTCGATCCAGTCTCTTTGCCACGAAAGTATTCACCACACGTCCTCTCTTCCATGTATACTTACTCCCCCGAAAGCCAAGATCTATTAACGCGAGTTCATGAATCCATTCTCCAAATGCTATCGAATCCGAAGACAGTCGACCTTTCCCACCTGTTCGTTCATCAACCTGCACTATAGTATTAAAATCCCCACCAATAACCAAAGGGCCATCAAGATTGTTCACCGAATCCTTAAGAAGGCTCCACAACCCACTTCGCCGGCTAACTGTTGGGGCAGCATAGACAGCAACCAAATGCAGAATCTCCGAACCATTCTCCACCCTTGCATGAACAAACTGCTCTGATGACTTCACAATCGTCACGACTCCCACACTCGATCTCCAGAGTAGCCAAATACCACCGCTCTGGCCATTCGCATCCACACGAAAGGAATTTTCAAATCCCAAGCCTTGGCAAATCTGCTGAGCAAGATCACCTCCTGCGTGAGTATCAAATAACGCTAAAACATCCGTCTTATATCGCTTCAATATGTATCGAATCGATCGTCTGAAGTTGGGTTTGTTACCCCCCGGCCATTCCAGAATAAAGCATTCATCATCAAATTAATCCAATCGGTAAGAATTCTCGGGGAAAGCCGTCAAAAACTGCGCGTCTCCGTCGACAAATCCGCCAATCCCGACGAAGGCTCATGAACAACCAACAATCCACCCAAATCCATCTCAGCCACATCCACATGTGATATAACTTTCTGCGCCATCGAAACCAGACCCCCTCCTCCACCATCTGTCGCAAAGGAGTCACCGGACCGACCATCACTATCACTGTCCAATCGTAATCTCTTTCCCGACATTGACATTTCAACTTCTCCTCTTATTGGGCCAAAGATCAATCCTCTACCGGGCTTCCTGATCTTCGACAATTGCGGTTTGGGCCCATTTGTAGCCATACCCTTTTCGGCCCAGGCCCTTTCTCATTAGGCCCTACCCGATCCACTCCTTTCACCGTACTAGACATTATAAACCGCCCGATTCCTTTTCTTGCACTGTACTCTTTTCCTCAACCGGTTTCACCACCAAACTCTCATTTTCCTTATCTCCATCCATACAAATATCTACTTTCCTTATCGAGGAAGGAATCGTATCCTCCTTTAAAGTACCAAAACTATTCGCAATCACGATATCTCCGGAAACTTTCCTTCCCGTAATATCCCGAAGATTCCGTCCCAGATTTTCTTGGGGCCCCCCAGCGGCGGAGAGCTCCCGACGTGTTTGGGCTTCATTCCTCCTCCCTAATTTCCTCACCACCGTGAAACCATCATCCTCATCTTTTTCCTTAGTAACATTGATAGGCATAGCTTCAGTCACCACCAATGCCACTCTATCCTGCTCGATCTTTGGGCACTTATGAACCATATGCCCAAATATTCCACATCGTGAACAGATAACCGTGAGACCTTCATATGAAACAACATAACGTTCACCATTAATCACCATTGTCCCTTTCAACGGCATACTCAAATCCACCTCAACACATATTCTAGCAAATCTAGCTCTATCAATATTTAAGGTCGGTATGTCCACTTTCAATGGTCTTCCCAACCCCTCAGCTATGCTCAGCAAGATAGTCTCATGGTAAAAGTTGACCGGAATATTCGTCAACCTAACCCAAACAGGAGTTGTTACAATATCATCCTGCAACAGGAGCTTTCACCATCAGATAAATCCTGAAAGCTCTCCATGGACCACCTGTCAGTGCTGCCAAATATTCGTCCTCTACTTCAAACCGGATCGTGAAGAATTGACGTGGAAGATCAGTAACATACATAGCCCCCCGGGGTTTCCACAACTCACGCAGCTTCCTGCTCAACACTGTGATTGGAACAGTTCTACCCAGAACCTTCACAATCATGCACAGTTTCCACAAGCCATTCATCACCTCTAACACCTCCTCTTCAATCGTTACCACCGGTTCACCCGCAGCTCCATCTGGAAACTCAACCCTAACCCTTTTTCACAAAGTCCGCCGCTAAAACCCGCTTCGGACAAGCCATCCCTCCACCAAAACTTTTCGTCACTTTCCTTACCCAAACACCAGCAGAATCCGGCGGATCTCCCGCTGGTTGACTCTTTTCACCGATATCCATCATAGTCGCATCTCTCTCTCCCATCTACGAAGCCTACGACCAAACTCAAGAACCATCATACTTGGTAATAAGGTAACTTCATCTCTGTCATTGTTTTTAAAAATTGTTTAAAATTGTTTTTAGTTTTTAAAAGGTTTGGTTTTATGTAACATGTCATGATGTATGGATAATCTTGGTTAAATGTTGCCATCTTGGGATGATTCTTCTTTCTTAGTTTCTTCCATTTATCAACTCAAATATTTTCATAATCACTTTCATTAGTTTAAGACTTTAAGTTATGCTTTTGTTAGTTTGGTTTCTTATTTTGTCAATGACTTGTTTGATTTTAATCTTTGGAATGTTCAAAACTTGGTTAAATTTGTTTACTAGTAATATATTCTTTCAAAAATTTGTTAGTTTTGACGAATAGTTTCGGATTTATGGGTACTTTGGGTAATTTTGGGTCGGATTTTGGTAGGTACTACTCATACCCAAAATATATTTTGGGTAATTTTCGGATCTCTTAAATTATTACCCGAAGTACATGTACCCGAAAAAGAACCGAACCAAACCTGACCCGAAGTTTTATACGTACCTATTAGGTTCCTATATTACTAACCTCGAAATACCCGAACCCGAAAAACCGGACCCGATGGTTACTAAAGTGGATCAAGTTCGACGAGGCATGATGAATATTTCCTTCCATGTCTCTTCTTTGCAGGCAAACTCGGTGGCGAGAGAGATAGCGGACAGTGTCACGAGAGATGGCCGGTTAACTTCTTACTTATCAATGGTAGGTGCGGCGTGGTTACATCAAAGGATTGAACGTGATCGAGGATAGTGTATCTTTGTATGGCTGTCTCTGTTTTTGCTCTTGTTTGATGCTCTGTTTTTTTGTAACTTTTGATTCACATTAATAAGATAAATGAATGACAATTAAAAAAAAAACGGCACACAAACATGATTAAAATTAGGTTTTGTGAATTTGTGATGTTTTATTACTGTGAATTAAAATTAACATGCTAAGTTATTTAATATTTGATAATTCAAAATTTTAGCAACCAAACTTATTCAATATCAAATAAATTGAAATTTAACATGCTAAATTATTCAATATTCGATCAATTAATATTTATCTCCTATCCAGAGGTCCGTGGGTGGAGTAGTGAGAGTTTTGTCTCTGACCACCGAATGATAAGTTAATATGCTAGCTTATTCAATATTCGATAAATTGAAATTTAGCATGCTAAGTTA
The DNA here is from genome assembly GCF_000375325.1 of Capsella rubella. Taxonomy (NCBI): domain Eukaryota; kingdom Viridiplantae; phylum Streptophyta; class Magnoliopsida; order Brassicales; family Brassicaceae; genus Capsella; species Capsella rubella. The sequence continues at coordinate 11,450,744 of NW_006238918.1, forward strand.
TTCAATAATCAATCAATTAACATTTATCTCCTATTCGCAAGTCACTATTGCATGGATTCCTTCTTCACAAATCTATCATGTGTATTGTTGTCTTTATATATGTGCTAAAAGGAAAATATATTACATATGTGGTAAGTGTGTGCTTAAAGGAAAGAAAAAATTATAAAAATATATTTAAGGGTATTGTTGTCTTATATATGTGTACATATAAGAGAAACAGTGTGTTTGAGAGAGAACTAAATAACTGGTCAACCATGTATGTTTTTTTTTCAATTTCCCATATTATTATATCCTTTCTTTTTAATAAATAAAGGGGTTTTAAATCTAGGTTCGCACATTCCCTCAAATCCAAATCATAGCATGTTAAATGACATTCAAACCGGATTATGAACCGAAGTAGATACTGGGCTAACTTGGTTTGATCACATATCAATTAATTAAAAGTTATCAATGTTCTTTTTTATAGATTATAAAATTTTAAAAATATAAACATAAATAAAATCTTATCAAATTTACTTAATTATAAAGATTAACAATAATAATAAAGTGATAAAAATCCAGTATAATAACTATATGACCATGTGCCTATAAATATTATTTGGATATTTACATATGTTAGCACATAATATAAAACTTATCACAATATTTGATAGAGTTCATGAGCAAAGATGATTTGTGAAATGTTTTCTTAATTCATCAATTGTAACAGACTATACAATGAGTGTATATATACAACAAATGAACTAAACCGGGAATAAGTAAAACCGGAATTTAAATCTAATTAACTTAACCAAATACATCAAACCAGCTACTTTAATACCCCCCCCCCCTCAAGATGGAGCATAGTAAATATTGAGAACTCCCATCTTGTTAAGGTTTTTCTCGAAATGGAGCTGGATGCAATGCCTTGGTAAGAATGTATGCGAGTTGATTGTCAGTGTTGACAAACATAGTCTTGATAACACCAGTTTCAATAGCCTCTCTAACTTTGTGACAATCCAACTCTATATGTTTTGTTCTCTCATGGAAAATAGAGTTACTTGCAATGTGAATAGCAGCAGTGTTATCACAATATAAGTAAGTTGGAAGAATGAATGGTACCCGAAGAACTGTGAGAATGTATGTGTACCAAATCAATTCTTTAGTAGCCATACTCATAGCTCGATACTCGGACTCTGCAGAACTCATAGAAACAACCTGCTGTTTCTTCGACTTCCATGAGACTAAAGATTGGCATCTAAAGATTGCAAAACCAGTCACTGATCTTCTACTATCAGGACATGCACCCCAATCTGCATCAGAGAAGCCTCTTACAGATAAATCATCATCTTTACCATAAAATAAACCTTGACCAATGGTGCCCTTCAGATAACGCAAAACCTTGTGACCAACTTTGAGATGGAGATTAGTTGGAGTAATGTCTGGCCTTGTGACAACCAGATATTGTAACTTCCCAATTATTCTTCTGTATTGTTTAATATCCACAAGTGGTTCACCATCAGTTGAACACAGCTTCTGATCAGGATTCATTGGAATGGGAGATAGCTTACAATCTGAGAAACCAGTAGCCTCCAACAAGTCAAGAACATACTTCCTCTGTGTAAGAGAGATCCCTTCTCCATTCCTGGTGATTTCAATACCCAAGAAGAACTTAAGAGGACATAAATATCTTAACTAGAAACATGAACTTAAATGCTCTTTGAGAAGATAGGCCAATGCATCATCAGTACTGGCAATAAGTATGTCATCGACATAAACCAAAACCACCAAGAAATGATCACCAAAGACTTTAATAAAGAGAGTGTGATCACCATGGCAGGTTTCAAACCCAAAACCCAATAATGTTGTCTTGAACTTGAGAAACCATTGTCTTGAAGCTTGTTTCAAACCATAGATTGACTTATGCAACCTACAAACTATATTGGGAGAAACTTCAACTCCTATGATTTCTACATAACCTGGTGGCAACTTCATGTATATTTCCTCATCGAGGTCACCATTCAAGAATGCATTAGATATGTCCAATTGATGTAAGGACCATTACATCTTAGGTGCAAGAGAAAGAATCATTTTCACAGTAGCCATATTTGCTACATGTGAGAATGTATCAATAAAATATATTCACTCTTGCTGAGTATACCCTTTAGCCACCAGTCGTGCCTTAAACCTTTCAATACTCCCATCTGCATAATATTTAATTGTGAAACCCATTTGCAATCTACAACAACTTTATCAGGGGGTAAATCACAAGCACTCCAAGTTTCAGTCCTTATAAAAGCATCAATCTTCTTTCCCATTGCATCAACTCAAGCCTTGTCATGCATAGCTTATGAATATTTAATTGGTGTTGCAGTTTTGGTAATGATATTAATGAAAGCACATAAAGGCTGAGAAAGATTGGAATAAGAAATATAGTTTGCTAAAGGATAAGGAGAAGTTCTTTTTTGGCTTACTTATAGTAGGAGTATTATTATTATAACAATGAAAGTCCTGCAAATGGGAAGGCAATTTTCTCTGCCTAGTTGGTTTAGTTTCAGAAGGAACAAAAACCAGGGATGATGTCTCATCATGATTGTCAGGAGCATCAGAAGATGATTGCACTAAAGGCAAATGTTCACCAGTGATTTGTGCAGGAAGAGAAAAATGAGGAAAGAATGTATTTACATCATCTGAGATATTAGATGATGCAAAAGGAAAGATATCCTCATAGAAAATGACATCTCCAGAAATAGAATCTGAGGGATAACCTAGAAAAATACAAGCCTTAGCTGTAGGGTCAAACTTAATTCTAGATTTAGGAGAAGTAGAACAATAACATAAGCAACCGAAGGCTTTTAAACTATGATAATCTGGGACTGTAGAGGTTAGTTTTTCATATGGAGATTTATTATCTATTACAGGAGAAGGTAACCTATTAATAAGAAAAGTTGATGTTTAGACACAATCACCCCAATACTCTAAAGGAACCCAGACTGAAACATAAGAGTCCTAGCTACATTCAACAAGTGCTGATGCTTTCTCTATACAACTGAGTTTTGTTTAGGAGTTTCGGGACAAGAATGAAAAGCCTTGATTCCATTTTTCATATAAAAATCAGTAAATTTCAATTCATGTGCATAATCAAATCTCACAGAACAAATTTTAGTGTTATATTGAGTTTCAACCATTTTAATAAAACCAGGAAACACTAGCAAAACATCAGATTTTTTATTAAGCATGTATAACCAGGTTGCTCTACTAAAAACATCAACAATTGTTAAGAAATATCGATAACCATCAACAGTTGGAACAAAAAATGGACCCCATGTATCTATATGAACCAAATCAAAAGATTTAGTACGCATATGATTTGATGATTTAAAAGGCAAATGTTTCTGTTTAGATAAATGACAAACATGACAATGATTTTTATTTTTATTGATAGTGGATTTGGATAATAACAATACATCTTAAAGAGACTTTATTTTAGCTATAGCTGGATGTCCTAACATTTTATGCCATATATCTGAGTTTAGTTGTAAGACATAACAGATAGACTTACCAGAAAGAGAAGAATGAGACACATGAACAAGTGACTTATCCAAATTCATGACATATAGATTTGCAACTTGATTACCGTTTCTAATCATTAGATCCTGAGTAAGTGCATGTATCATACATTCATTAGAAGTAAAATTAACTTTAGAGTTCAAAGATTTAGTGATAACACTAACACTCAACAAGTTAAATTTAAACTCAGGAATATGTAACACATTATGTAAAGACAAAGCATCAGTAAGTTGAATGTAACCAGTTCCCTCTATCTTAATTGTATGCCCATTAGGTAATCTAACAAAAGTATTAAATAAGACTTTATAATCTCTATAAAAACCCCTTTCATGATTAACATGATGACTAGCCCCTGAATCTATAACCCAAGCTCTAATAGACAACTCAATCTCATGATGTATAGAGGAAGTTAACATGTTATAGAAAGTGAAGTCATATAAAAAGAGGTAAGTACCAGATATCTGTGAGATAGAAGGTACAGAGGTTGAAGTCGGAGCTATAGCCTTCTCAGGGCAAGAGGTGATACTCGGGGACTGAAGCTTGGTGCTAAGATAAGAGATCATCTGTTGAAGTTGGTCTTTAGTTATATCATCATTCACTATAGCCACAGACTGATCAGGCTGCTCTTCAAGCTACCAGTACTTGCCAAGTTAGTGCAACCAACATAATTGTTCTTCTTCGCTTTTGGATGGCCAGAAGGATATCCATGTATCTAATAACACTTATCCACTATGTGACTAATGCGAGAACAATGAGAACATTTTGGTTTCTGAAATTTGCCTTGTGCCATCAAGATTGAATTCTGATCCGGAATCACAGCTTGAGATTGAAAAGCTGAGGGAGTATAGATAGGTCTTAAAGACATTCCCACAAGCCTCTGACTCTCATCTTGATCTAGCATGTTATAGATCTCACTCAATCCAGGCCTAGGTTTCATGTTAAGTATTGTTGCTCCTGATTTTGTTGAAGTCATCACTTAAACCCATAAGGAACTGTATGATGCGACTTGTATCTGCCTCTTCAAGTAACTCTTTCACATGATCACAGTCACACCTCTTCACACTACAAATCTTTGTGTTAGACAACTGCTCCCACAATGTCTTCTTCTTTGTGTAGTAAGTGGACAAATCAAGTTGACCTTGTTTCAGAGCCGTCACAGCTTGTTCAAGTTGATACCTCCTTGGAAAATTGTTCACTTTGAATCTAGCAAACAGATCATTCCACATCTCAACAACATCCTCATAGTACAAGATATATCATAAATCTCTTTGCTCACAACAATAAGAATCCATGATTTCACCATGCTATTACACCTACTCCAGATCTTGAAAACATAATCACTTTCTGATGGTGTAAGAAGTGATCCGTCAATGAAACTAAGCTTGTTCTTAGCATCTAGACTAATCATCATCGCTATAGACCCGCTATTGTAATTAGTTCCATCTAAGACATGAGCAACAATCGATAAACATGGGTGATCGTAGGATTGGAGATTGAATGGATTATTGTCGAACTCGTTAGATTGTCGCGACATTGATCCATATCCAACCGATCTCTAAGAACATTGTTGTTTCACCATATCTACTTTTGGATCTTCAAGAATTGCAGAGCCGCGAGATAACTTAGCTACGGATGCTTCAATTTATGGTGTTTCGCTTCTACCTCTCAGTTTTCCTCTTTTCTTCACCATTTTTGCCGAGATCGAGGTTAACGAAGAACAATCGAAGCTTCCAGAGACGATTAATCGGTGTGAATTTGAAGAATCTGAAGAATTGAAGATGAAATCACAGAGAAATGCGGAAGAACAGCTCTGATACCATGATAGAGTTCATGAGCAAAGACGATTTGTGAAATGTTTTCTTATTTCGTCAATCGTAACAAACTATACAGTGAGTGCATATATACAACAAATGACCTAAACCGGGAATAAGTAAACCGGAATCTAAATAAAATTAACTTAACCAAATACATCAAACCAGCTACTCTAATATATATTTTTTTTGTCAACAATAACTATAGAATTGGCTTATAAAAACGAATTAGGGGGACAATCGTTCACATACAGAACAGAGAGCGGCGTCGTACGGACATTCCGTGCCAAGCTATCCGTTTTGGTATTAGCACTCCGAGAAATAAGAGACAAAGAAAAGGTAGAAAATTCCTCCTTGTCAACAGCTATGTCATCCAGATATGCAGAAAACGATGGCGACTCAAGCGGGGAAGACACCATCTTCACCAAATCCGAGCAGTCTATGAGGAAAGCCACATCTCTGAAATTGTGACCTATCATACATCGCATCGCCCACACCAAAGCTTCGACTTCTGAATGCAAAGGTGAGAGACTCCGTCTACAATTCTTGGCTCCCATTGTAGTTGATCCATCCTCAGCGTTCCGGCAGAACCATCCTAAGCCTGAAAATTTATCTGTGTCCTTCCAAGAACCATCAACAAAACACCTATATCCTGTAAAGTATCAAGGTAGCCGACATCCCCGGGGTTGTAGCCGAGGGATATCTAATGAAGGTTGCCGTTGAGTCTCCACTTCATCGAGTTGGGCCTCTTGCCAAGACTTTGCCTCGTCTTTTGCAATCCGAACCACATCCATCGGACTCTCAGTTCCATTACTGAACACCTTTTCATTTCTCGCCTTCCATATATACCATAATAACCAGGGATAGAAACTATTCGACCCATCCTCAAAGGGCAAACCGAATAAATAATCCATATTAGTGTATACCGATGCTGTGGGAAAACTATGCGGACCCACTGGAATATTCGCCAATGCTACTCTAATAATATTATAGTTTTAGCAAGTAAATATAGAATTATTTTGTAGTGAAGATTCTATTAGCTCTTTAAAAGCGTTTGTAGAGTTAGTTTTGTTATTTTCTGAGTGGACCATGTTCCAGAACTAATAAATTATGTATCTTTTACCAAAATCTAAATTTTTGGTCTACCATATATTAAAATTAGTTCACTCTAATAATAAAATAAAAGCTTACAACTAGGAGAAAATGATGTATATGTCTGATGGGAAACGTGAAGCTGAAGGAACTTCTAGAATTGTATTCCTATTTTCTATCAGTGAAGGTGCTAGTGCAACGACAAAGAAGAGGAAAATAGTGAGGAAGTTCCCTCTTGAATTGTATTCTTATTTGCACTATATATGTATGTATGTATGTATGTATGTATATGTTTGTCAATATATGTGACTCCGTAACATTATGATACAAAAATATATATATCAAAGAATCTACGCAAAAAAATAGTAGGTTGTCATGCCATCGTCTGACATGTTCGAACTGTAAAGGCATAACAAAGTGACATACGAAAATAATAAATGGGCCTTAAAAACCAGAAAATAATAAATGGGCCTCTAACACTATTTCAAAAAACGACACAAAGCTATGGATTGGGATCTTATAAAACAATAAACAAACATAAACAAACATTAAGCTCTCACCGTCACGTTACATCTATCCCCACCGCTGAGACCGCCGCGAAAGGCCGTCTCCTCCGCTACCTCCATAACCAAATCTACCCTCATCGAGGAGTAAGATCCAAGCGTAAGATCAACTGAACAGGAAGAAGAAGAAGAAGCAGAAGACAATGGATTATCTCGGAATCGACATGAGCTGCGCGATCGGATCTCTCCGAAACGGTGAGTTCCCGGAGAAAGATTGTCTTCTTCCTCTAATTTCAAAGCTTCTCGGTTACTGCCTCGTCGCTGCTTCAATCACCGTCAAGCTCCCTCAGGTGAGTATAATCCCAAACTCAAACCCTAACTCCAAAATTGTGTTTGTTGCTTATTGGTTTTTTGATTTGTCAGATTATGAAAATTGTGCAACATAAAAGTGTACGAGGCTTAAGTATTATGGCATTTGAGCTTGAAGTTGTTGGATATACAATTTCACTTGCTTATTGTTTGCATAAAGGCCTTCCCTTTTCGGCTTTCGGCGAAATGGCTTTTCTTTTGATCCAAGGTTTATATGATCATACTTGAATTGGAAAATTGGTGTTATTTGTTATGGTTTCTGATATCATCTTTGTTATCTTTGCAGCTTTGATCTTGGTTGCTTGTATTTATTATTATTCTCAACCAGTTCCTGTAACAACTTGGCTCAGGCCACTACTGTATCCTCTCAGTTTTACCTATGTTTGATTTGAGACTCGGTTGTATTAGGTTTTTCTTAATTCTAAGCCGATACAGATATTGTGCTGTCGCACCAACCGTGCTTGCTGGACAGATTAATCCTACGCTCTTTGAAGCTCTTTATGTGAGGACAACAAACTCCTTATTTTATTCACTTAAGGGTTTGAGTTTGTGTGTGTGAGTGTGTGTGTGTGTGGATACATTTTGAGAGTATGTTTTGTGTTGTAGGCTTCACAGCATGCAATATTTCTCTTTGCAAGACTCCCTCAGATATGGAAGAACTTCAATGTGAGTTTATTTATAAATGCTCAGTTTTTCCTTATCTTTTCCACTCTTCTTGTTTGACTAAGTATGAACGGTGTTTTAAGATTTATAGCTTGTTGATAAATATACGCCTTTATGTTCCATTGATCGGTTTATCAGTAACTGTCATAGTATAGTTTACCTTACATCCTTTCCGGGAAGGGCAAAGATTTTTTGTTTGTCTGAATTGGGAAGGGCAAAGATGCATTTTTACACATTATGTTTCAAACGTTTGATACATGTATTCTCCCATAAATATTTCTATAGATTCTATAGAAGTATACTTTCAGAACTATATATTTGCATAAATTTTGTATGAAGTCTTCTGGCTACTGCGTATGATCCACATTACTCTCTCTATACAGAACAAAAGCACCGGAGAACTTAGTTTCTTAACTTTCTTCATGAACTTTGCCGGGTCCATAGGTAAAAACAGCTCCCTTATTGCATCTTCTATTTCCATTCGATACGTAATGTTTTCTTGTCTCGTAATACTTCTTTGTTTTGTTTGCAGTGAGAGTTTTCACCAGCCTCCAGGAAAAGGCCCCCCTTAGCAGTATCCTTCTCAGCTAATATTTGCTTTTTATTATGCTTGCTATAATCATACAAACACAATGCTTTTTATATGCTTAAATCTGTCATTTTCCTCAACCCTTCCATAGTTCTTACGGGTTTTGCTCTTGGAGTCATCACCAATGGAAGTATCCTGACTCAGATTCTCTTGTATTCAAAGCCTGCTGCAGCAAAGGAGAAGAAAGCCAATTGATAGGGTAGAAAGATGTCCTTAATCAAATACTGTTGTTGAGACCCCCAAAAGAGACTAGTCAATATTGCAATTACGGTCTTTTTTTCTTTTAATACCTGTATGCAAGGATGTTCAAACTTAACCCAGCTACTGCATTATGTTATAGGTTGACTGATAGATTCTTTCTTTTGTGTTGTGCTAATAGCCAAAATCTGAAACTACACAAGTTACATTGATGTCATTGACCAAGATCTATATCCGATGTAAGTTTGTGTTTAGTCTAAGGCCATACTAAATATGTTCTTGTGCGTTTAAACCATCTGCATCATTTAGATATGTATCAGATTAACTGTGGCGACATGATGTGAAACACTTGCTTTTACAAACAGCTTGAGCATTCTAAACAATTGCTGAATCAATGTGACAACAACATACAGGTGCTACACAAATAAAAAACATCTTTCAGAATAAACTAAAAAGAAAGGTCATACTCAGTTTCAAACATGTAGAAGTTAATTGTTTCCACATCCTTTGAATAATCTTTAATCCTGCTGGGAGCTACTACGATTTCCCAACCTTGTCAGTGCAAAAGCAACGTTTCTCCAGCTCGAAAATCCAAGTCTTGACCACCTGATGCTACCAGATGCAATGCCCAGGGTTGGTATTTGCAGTCTGGATGGAGGTGAGTCAACTGCAACCTCTTGTGCTCCACCTTCACTGGCACTAGCCTCGGCAATTGGTGTCTTGGGAGTATCCAGATTGACAATAAGCAACGCTCTTCTTTTCCTTAAACGATGAGCTCCTTCATTGGTCACTCCTCTACACTTCTTAATTTTCACCTTTACCAGATTTGGGCATCCGGCCCCTAACGCTTGGATCCCATCATCAGTAATGGGACAGTTCTTAACGCAAAGCTTCTTCAATGCCAAACATTTTTCAGCGATACAACATAGCTCGGTATCACCTACAGTCTCACTTCCACACAATGCCAATCGCTCCAAGTTAAGACAATTCGAGGCAAGTGCTTCCAAACTTAAGTTTGTAGGGTTCACACCAATCAAAACCAACTCCTGCAAATTCCAGCAAGATTTAGCAACTACTATAAGCCCGTCATCACCGATACGATTTGTCTTCCATCCATCAATGTGAAGCTTTCTTAAAAGTTTACACCCTTCAGCCACCAAAGCAAGGCCAATATTCGTACAATCAGGAGTTTTAACAAGATGCAAAATCTCAACACCCGAACATTTCGATAACGCAATTAGACCCAAATCACTCATCTGAATCTTCTCTAAATGTATCTCAACAATGGCATTAACCTGATTACCAACCGCCTGAAAAACCCGATCCCAGTCCCCGGAACACCTAGATATCTTCAAAGTCCTAAGACCTTTCGCTCCGCTTAACAACGGAGCAAAACACTGACCATTATGCAACTCCTTTAAACAAACCATCTTCAACGAACCCGTAGCTGCTCCGGGGCCTATAAGCTCACTACCCGCAACAATTCCACGCAAACGTTTCACCGACAATTCCTCTAAACCTAAACAATTATCCAACAAACCATTCATCCCTTTAACCCCAAACCCACAAGATCCAAATGACACTTTCTTCAAACCCTTACAATTCTTAGAGAAATCAACAATCCCTAAATCCGAAATCTCACGGCAACCACGGAGCTTTAACCGGGTCAGATTCCGACACTTAACCGAAATCATAACGAATCCTTCATCGCATATACCAAGAGATCTACGATCACTTCTAAGAACCAACTTAGTAACCGAATCAAACCGAGAAAAAAGTGAAGGAATCACTGAGATAAGATCTGATTGAGCTTTCAGAGAGAGACGATGACGACACTGTCCTTCAATCTCTAACCACCGACGGCAGACTAGTGAGCAACGTTTCCGGTCGGCGCAAGTTAGCGATTGGAAAATCAACGGTAAACACTCGTCTGGTAAGATAGAAGTGTAATCGTACGGTTCATCTTCTTCGGCTTCATTGGGTAGTAACGGAGAAGTGAAGTTACTTTTAGATCGCCGGAATGTGGAAGTTGATTGGCCCATTCGACGGTGATGTGGTTCACAGTGTTCCCGCCTACCTCCGGTTTTGGATAAATGTCGCAAACAATTTTGTTTTTTTTTTTCAAGGTTCCATAATTTTGTTTTTTTCTTAAGGATTTGGAGCAGTAGAATAAGTAGGTCGTCGGTTATAAACCGAATCGAACCAAAGATGTGACGGTTTAGGTACTGTACCGGGTAATAGGAATGGATCAATCAGTAGTTTACTGAAATGATAAAAATGCATTATCGAAATTTATAATTGATAAATGTAAAGATGATAAAAAAAGAATAAAAAAAATTACGAGATGTCATTCCGTATCATATTTAATGACGTCTCGTAAGGGTTTGAAATATATGAATAGTAATATCTGTTGTGATACAGAAATTACTTTTACTGTCATTGCAAAGAAAAAAACCTTTGCCTTTTTTTTTTGTCATCTGAATATATTTATAAAAGCAAAGATACATTTTGAGGTTACAAAAGTCGGTGGAAAAACTACAAATTCCCGGAAACCAAACCCCACAAAGGGGAGCAAATGTCCAAAAGAGGAAAGCATAAGCCGGCGAACGACAGAAATGTTCCCAGAGTCACACAGCCGGAGGAAAACGAAATATTCCCAGAAATTAAGCCCAATGGAAAAGAGACATGAAAATACAAGGCAAATATTTCAAGCAGATAGGCAAAGGACGAAACCATAAACTATGACAGGAGCACTAGGCTAAAACCTTAAGCGGAAAGAAAGACTAAAGAACACAAGGAAACACTTCTTCTGAAGCACCTGCGGATGAGATTTATTTAGGATGCCCTCGGCCAATCCTAAAATAACATCTACCTCCTCCTATCACGACGAGAGCTGCTCTCTCGAAACCAAGAACCAGACTTCAGAACCCGACAAGCAAAACCTATGAGTTGAGAAAACCTCGAGCACGCTTTTGGATACGGCTACGACGACTGCCACGTTCATTAAAAGAAAATAAAGGAGGAAACAAATTGGGTAACAGTAGCCATACCTATGTATATGAACTAGAATATACAGAGGTATAAAACTTCTTTATTATGTATAAAGTTTTAAAGAAGTTTTACTCTTTATTATGTATAAAACGTCTTTACTCTATTGGAAAAAGAAGTTTATAAAAATAAGGCCATAACCATTATAAAATGGTTTACTAGATTTTAAGTAGATTTTGGCTTTAGTTTTTCTAAAAATCTGATTTACTGTAATTAAAGATTTTGCAAAATTGGTTTCCCTAAAAATATGGTAATCTAGTTTTTGAAAATTTTTACCCATTTTCAAAGAAAAACCAAAAACTACTTTATAGTGGTTTCTTTCATCGTTTGTGTTAATTCTATTATGTTTCAATTTTTATTTTTCAAAAATTTTAGCAAAAACCAAAAACCAAATATTTAGAAACTAAAAACTAAAATCCAAAAACCAAAAAGCTAGAAACCAATTTAAAAACTCCTTCCAATCATGGCCTAAGTATTCAAAAATGTTTATATATAGAAAAAAAAAATTAACCTAATTTGGTTGAAAGTTTTATTAATATATCCAAAAATATTTAAATATATTAAAAACGTGTTAAACAAAAATGGTTTCTTATGAAAATAAAAAATTAAGATGTTAGAGAAATATAATTATTATGAAATTTTCTTACGAAAAACATAAAGTCATTACAATATCAGAACCTTAAATTACGCATGATAGAACTAATAAAACACACATAAATTAATTAGTACAAGAAAAAAAAACTTTGAAATCACAAAAACAAATTTTAAAAAAAAACTTCTTTCTTAAGTATTTAACAGCGATGAGTCAGCCGACACCGTGGCGGTGACGGAAACGGAACATCAGAGTTGAGTAATATGACGTCATTTCTTGAGTTTAGGGTTCTCGAATCAAAGAATTGCTAAACCAAACACTCATCGCTGAACCAAACCAATCTTGAGTTTCAGTGTTTTTTGGTTAAATTTGGCATGTTAAAATTGGTGAAAGATAGCATGGGGAAAAAAGACGGGTTTTTGATTCAGGTAAATTGCAGAGTGAATTGTTGCTGAAGAAAACATGTGACGCTCTTGTTTTAATTTAAGCGGATTCAACCCATATAAGGTTTGTGTTTCCTTTTGAATTTTACTAATAAAAGGTTTATTTCTTCACTTATTGCCTGCTAGATTGCAAATTTTTTTGAAAGACAAAATAATTAACCATATCATTTGCATAACTTGTATTTTCTGTTGAACTTGAAAAAAAAAAACACTTTTATTGATGAAATTGGCAAATACAGAAAAACAGATGCAACATATGAAAGTATATCAAGAATTTTAACTTTAACTTGGATTTTCCAACTGGTCTTGAACTGTTTGATGGAAGCTAAGGCCTTGAATGGCTGCAGTTTTTTTATTGGTTTTTGGTTTTTGATTCTAAGAAACCAAAAAAATTTCCATTCACGATTCTTATAAAAGTAGATTTCTTTAAATTTAGGAAAACCCGAATTTGTGAGATTTGCTCAATTCCTTCATAAAAACTAAAAACCATTTTTTCAGCTTTCTAACAATAAAATCTACAACAAAAATCAAAAAACTAAATACCAAAAACCAAAAACCAAAAGCCAAAAACCAAAAGTTAAAACCCATTTAAAAACTACAAAACATTCATGGCCTAAGTATATGAAAGGATATTCTTCGGCCATCATCTTTGAAGATTAATGAGTTTATAATATGAAAAGAAGTAAGTGTGTTTCAAAAAAAAAAAAAAAAAACAAAAGTAGGTGTGTTTCTATTCGTGATGAGCAAGCCTTACAGCTTGAAAGTAACATGAAAGATGTATCTTGAAACCTTGGGAAAGTTTCCTAAGTTAAGAAGGCGCATGCTTTGTTTGGTTTTGAGAATCGGTACTAAACATCGCCCCTGTAATTGTACACGCTCCCATAGCAATAACATACTTTGGTTCAGGAAAACTGGGTTATATAATCGTTGTAACTTGTAACAATGGGTATCGTTTAGATTTTTATATTATGCATATCGAATGGAATATTTGATTTTACCTTCGTAATTTTTGTTTCGTAAAAATGTAGGAGATACGATTGGAAACTATATATTATTTGCTTACTATATCTAAATAGTACTATAGAAATTAGTTCGATGAAAAAGAGGAAAGATAATAGTGAAGCATAATTTCGCTTTATTGAGGAGTGAATAAAGGAATGTTAGAAGAATATTCTGAGTTGTATATTGATGAGTGATGACCCTATTGAGGGGTTGTTTTTTTATTTTTCTGCAAGGGCCGAAATTGAGGCCCATTTCAGAGTATTGTAATTTGACTCGAGTAAACATGAAAAATTAATCGGTGAAACATTAAGAAAAATATCCAAGTTGAAATCTGAGTATTTTTTTTTAGAACCTGGCTCGAAAATATTTTTGTACTTTTCTTTTTCTATAAGACTATTTACAGTGGCCTGTTTAAAAAAAAATCAACAGTTTAATAGCATGCAATGGTTCGTTGAAAAAATAGAGAAGCTGAGGTGGATTCATCAGTGTTGAATTAATTCAACCGTTGAATGGGTTAGAAAGAGACAAACTAGACATGTGTCATTTACTAATTGGTTGATATAATTATTATAAATTAAAATATAAATAAATATATGTGTTACTTTTCTATTGGTTGTAGAGATTTTTGTTTTGTTTTTTCCACCAAATTATTGCAGATCATTTATACTTTAGTAAATTTATTTTAAATTTTATTTTTATTATATGAAAATTTATCAGTTTTTGTACTCTATAAAAAGATACTTGTTTCATTTGATTTGGACACCGAAAAAACTTCATTATTTTGTGAAATGGATCCCAACAATAATCCATTTAACACCCAAAATTATACTAATTACCCTTTAACCCAAATCCCAGCAATTATCAACTTCAAAATCCGTCTTCCAACCAACCACAAAATATACCAAATTATGGATTTCCACCAATTTTTTTCATGCCTTCAGTTATTCCAAATTATCCTCCATTTTGTAGTCCAATGATGCCAAATCCTTCTCAAACAAATCATTTTTCTTTTACTCCAACGAGTAATGACAACGTTGGAGTAACTGAATTTCCCGAATTCTCTACTCAAATGGCTCTTGGTGATATGAGCGGTGTTCAAGAAGTCACTCCAAATGCAGAGGATTCAACTCCTTCTCGCCGAAAATGCTCTAAATGGACCACTGAGCAAAATCTGGTGCTAGTAAGTGGATGGGTTAAATATGGCACTGACAGCGTTGTTGGCAAAAACCAAAAAGGAGAAGCATATTGGGGTAAAATTGGACAGGTTCTTATGATAACGCCAAGCGAATGCAACAACGCGGATGATCGGAGAACGATGTATTGGCAGAAGCGCATGAATTATATTTAAGTGGTTCTAAAGATCAACTCGATTTAATGTTTGAATGGCACGCTATTCGTGATCAACCACATTATGGTAGTTTGGTAGGAGGAAATACTTGCTCTGGAAGCAGTGGATCTAAAAGATCTCGTGAGAATGATACAAGTGACTCAAGCTCTGTAGGATCTATTGGTCGTCCAATGAGGAGAGATGCAACTAAAAAAGGGTAAAAAAAAGGCAAAAGCGCAGCTTTGGAAGTGATCACTGAAGAGTGGAATGAATTTAAACAATTGAAGGAGCCAGAGTTGGAACGATTGGATAAAATATCCATGAGGCAAGAGGAGGCGAGCAAATTAATGAAAGAAAGAACTGAAGCTAAGAAGATGAATTTTAAAGTTAAGTCAGAAAGAACATCTCGATGACAAGAGCCAAAAACTGTTGGCGAAGTTGAGCGACGATCTATTATTAATTTTTTTCACTTGTCTATTTGTAATTTATTTCCTTATGCTTTAATAATGTGTATATGTTTCTTTTACTTTAATAATGTGTTTCTCTATTCTTTATCAATAATCAATAATGTGTGTATGTTTCTTGTGCTTTTAATAACGTTTGGTTCTTTCTGTTTTAATAATGTGTATTTGGCTCTTTCTCTGACAATGAACTCCGTGACATGTGGCTTTCTTGTGAGAGAATCAAATCGAATCCAATCCAACCCAATCCTTATCCGTGATTTTTGGACTTTTGGATTTTCAGCTTCGTAGTCTAATGATTTCAACCACTCAATTACTTATATATGAGGACTCTATCTTTCATTAACGTACCACAATACCACAAGTCTCATCATACTAAAAAAAATCAATGGATCCATCTGATTTTCCTTTTGATATTGAAGCTTACAAAGGCAGTCTGAAATCGAAGAGAGATATATCGTGAACCGGTTTAGAGAGCGTCAGAACCAAATAGAAAAAGACTATGCAAGTGGTAGCAAGAGAAAATAATTCAAGAGAGATCATGTAGGTTGATCGGCAAAGTAGTCGTCAATCAATCGTTGGTTTGCGGCTACATGATCTCTCTTGAAGTATTTTCTCTTGCTACCACTTGCATAGTCTTAAATCATACAATTGTATGAGAAAGTATATCTCAGAGTTCCAAATCAAGATGAGATACAAAGAATTCTACATGTTAGCGAGATGCAGGGATTTCCGGGGATGATTGGTAGTATTAATTGCATGCATTGTGGGAATGGAAAAATTGTCCAACGGCGTGGGAAGGTCAATATACCCGAGGTGATAAGGGAACCACTACTGTTATTATTGAAGCACTTGCATCTCATGATCTCTGGATCTGGCATGCATTTTTCGGGTGGCTAGGCACATTGAACGATATAAATGTTTTAGATCGTTCACCAGTGTTTGATGATGTTGAACAAGGAAATACTCCAAGAGTGAACTTCTTTGTGAACCAATGTCCGTACAATATGGCATATTATGTAGCTGACGGAATCTATCCTTCTTATCCCACTTTCGTCAAGTCAATTAGACTTCCTCAGAGTGAACCAAACAAGCTATTTGCTCAACGTCAAGAGGGATGTCGGAAGGATATCAAACGTGCGTTTGGAGTGTTGCAGGCTCGATTTAAAATAATTCGTGAACCAGCTCGCATGTGGGACATAGCTGATTTGGCTATCATCATCATGAGGTCATGTATCATATTGCATAATATGATTGTTGAGAATGAACGAGATACATATGCTCAGCATTGGACCAATTATGATCAATCTGAAGAAAGTGGGTCTAGTACACCACAACCATTCTCGACCGAGGTGCTACCGGCATTTGCAAATCATGTGCGTGCTAGATCTGAGTTACGTGATTCAAACGTACATCATGAGTTGCAAGCAGATTTAGTAAAACACATATGGGCAAAATTTGGTAATTAAGTTATGTGTGATTTTAAAGCTTTATGTGTGATTTTAAAGCTTTATTGTTTTTGAATTGAATTTACTGTACTAAGTAAGTTATTTGTCTTTTATTGTGTGATTTAAAAGCTTTATTGTTTCTGAATTAAGTTGATTGTACTGATTAAGTTTGTGTGTTTTAATATGTCGTGTGTTTATTAATATATTATATTTCATTTTACGTTTTATGTAATTTTATTTGTTTTCATAATGAATATCTATATATTTTGTATATTATTAAAAAAATAAGAATATAAAATAAGAAAAAACCTTTAACTCTTAACTATTTTTATTTAATTATATTCGCTAATCGTTATTAATATATAATCATATAAACAAAAAACATAAATAAAATTAAATATTCTGAAATAAAAAAGTGGGGTCAAATGTTGAATTTTAATAAACAAAACCATTGTAAAGGTTAAAATTAAAATAGTTGTTGAATGATTAGGTGGAAGTGAGAGAAGATGATGTGGAATGAAAAAGAGGATGTTGATTAAATAAACCATCGTAGATAGTCTAATAGGGATTGTATACAAACAAAATAAGTGAAAAATATGGAAGTACGGAAAAATGGGAAAGTGCTAGATTATGATTAAGGTAAGAAAATGGAAAATAAAGGATTAAGGCTTGGTTTGTGCTTTTGTGGCATACCATTAGTTAATACTTTAATACCGATATGATTTATCCCTTTAGTTATATACCATTAGTCAAACTATATTAATTTGGGTGGTATATTATTTTGTATCCAGTTTCTCCAGCGATTATAAACTATAAACTCTAAGCTTTTAGTCGCAGCGACCGAAAATAGGAAAGATGAAAAAGAAAAATGGAAGAGATTTGATAAGTAATTCCCTTGTAAAAAGTTAATAGCCGGTGAGAATTGTGCAATTCTCAAAAAAACATGGCCTATATCTAACTTATATAAATGACTAAAACCAAAGATCTTGCTAGCAACATTCTTTGGATAAATGGGAACATTTTCCAGCAACAATTTATTTGTTAATATCATAATAGGGAACCTTCGTGAACATTCAAAAGATTACAAATAGAATTTTTAGTGTAGTATTATATATTTAACTAGTTATATCTCTATAAATTTTCTTTTATATAATTTGGATTTAATGTTTACAAGATTGTAGAATGTTACTTGAATATACAAAAGAAATGTAAGACGCCTTAGTAGTTTGACTTGTTTTAAACATTTGATGTTCATAAAAAAAGTAATTTTGATGATAAATGTTGGGGAAATACAAGTAAGGATATAAGTAATTTTGAGGTGCTTAGTGAGGTTGATAATATTAAAGTGGTCAAAATTAAATCATAAATAATTAATTTGCTTAAGAGTAGCTGCTTAACTAATATTTTTAAGAAGCTGTGTTTAAAGGTGCTTAAAAACACATGACAATTATTCACTGGTGTATATTTTTTTTAAAAAAATAAATATTATCAACCTCACTAAGCCGCCGATCTATAGTTAATCAAAGTTTGACTTTTTTGAGTGTTTAATGTTTTTAAAAAATGTAATCTTGATGATAAACGTTGAGGAAATACAAGTAAGATATAAGACCAACCTCAACGGGGGTTGTTTGATGAGGTTCTCTTAGTTAAAATGATAAAAAATTATTCAATTAATGGGTAAATTACTGAGAACCGATTCTCTAAAGAGAGTCTTCTTTGGCTTGAAGAGGCGCTGACGTGGACGTTTATAATTGGTTGGACTGTAAAATATATAAAGAAAAAAAAACTCAAAAGCCAAAAAATTTCCTCCTTCTTTCCCGACTCTTCTCTCTTATTTCTCTCTCTCTCTCTCTCGCCGATAGCAAACAGAAAAAATCGAAGGCATGGAACCATCCGTCATAACCGATGCTTTGACGGCGGAGAGTGTTATTTCCGGCGAATCGACGAGAGCTTGGAGGCGTGGTTCGACGGTTCATCGTGTTGCTACAAGGGAAGTGTTTGGGAGGGTGAATCGAAAGGAAGAATCGTTTGGGAGAGTGAATCGAATCAACAAAACTTGTATGTTTTTTATTAGATTGGTTTAATAGTGTCAAGAATTGATGAATTAATCGTTTGTATTGAATAAATTTGATGAAAATCGATTAGGGTTCATGTCGATTTGGGATTTAGGGTTTTCGAAAATTTGGGGATCTATAATTTAGTGTTTGAATTAGCTAATTTTGGGTGTCCTTATGCATGATTGTAACGATTATGAGACATGCTTGATTGAAAATGAATAGGTTTTATGAATTTTTGGATTGAATTACCCTATGTTTATACCTAATTTCTCTCTGTTTTTATGTTAAACGGGAGATGTCTTGAGTTCTTACACCAGTAGGAGATGATAGCAAGTAGATGGGCGATGCAAAACAAGGAAATACACTCAGTTCCAACACACGGTATGTGTTGTATTAATTGATTAATGTGTTTGCTTGTTTTGGAGATTGCTAGGATTGGTTGTTGTCTGTTTTGACATCTTTGTGTATATGTTTTTGTCTGTTTTTTAATTGTGTATATGTATTGCTTTGGCTTCTAGGTGTAAATGTTGTTGATTGATTTGGTTAGTCTTGGATTATGTCTAAGTAATCGATCGTGTATTAGTATATTGTTGTGATTGGATTCTGTTGTAGTATATCGTAATCGATTGTGTAGAAGTGTAAGTTTTGTTGACTGTTTTGGATTGTGTAGAAGTGTAAGTATTGTTGTCTGTTTTGGATAGTGTATAAGTATTGATTTGTTTTTATTTTGTGTTTCATGTGTTTTGGAGTACATGACAAGAGTTCAACGTATGGTAAAAGTTGAAGTGTATGGCTGAGAGAGGTTCAAGGACAAGAGATGAGGACACGGACATGACGTGTATGGCTGAAAGAGGTTCAAGGACAAGAGATGAGGACACAGACATGAAGTGTATGGCTGAAAGAGGTTCAAGGACAAGAGAATATATCTTTGTCGTTTTTAGCACTCACCACACATGTATTCTCTTTTTTTCTGCACCACACCATAAAATGTGTAAACGAATGGACTACATATTATCAAAGTTTCTATAAATAACTTGCAATCGAACACATATTGTTGAATTTGTATAACGTTTCTTCTCTTGCTCTCAATCTCAACATTCCCAGTCTTGTTAAAAATCAAATTTCTTATTTTCCAATTTATCTTTGCTATTTCACTTTCCAACTTCAACGAAGCTATCTTTTCTTTCTATAAACATTGATCTAAACGAATCAATTGTTGTTTTCAAGTTTATTTTCTTGTATGCTTTTTGTTTTTATATTTGCTTCTATTTAATGTAAAATATTTTTTTAAAGTCATGTTTAATTAAGAAATAATAAAATGCAATTATTAAAAAAAAAATTAAATAATTAAATTAAAAATAAAATTTCAAGAACCTTTAGGTTCTTGCCATTGGAACACAATAAATATAAAAAACCCATCACAAACTCTTCATCTAAATTTTTTCAAAATTTATATTAAAAAACTCTCCCATTGTGGTTGCTCTAAGACCACTTCCAATAATGGGAGATACACTATGACTACCTTATCAATACTATAACAATAATTTTGATATAATTTTCTTATTTATTAAAATTTGAATGGCAAATTAAATTAAAATAATTATATATAGACATGTGTCATATAAAGATGAGTTATTTACATGTAGACCTAATTTGTGCAAAACAAATGACAGGAAAACATATTTTTTGCTAAAGGTATTCTTTTCTTATGTATTTGAAAGGAAAACATATTTTTATGGACAATTTTGTCCTCTGAGCCAATGGAATAGTTGAAATTTTCACTTAAAAACATAAATATCTCTTCCTCTTCTCTTCGATTCTCGTTCTCTCTTCCTCTCTTTCCCACTCTTTTCTCTTTTTTTTTTTTTATTGTTCTCATTTTAGGTTATCATTTTAGATATTTATTATTAAAAATTATCTATTTATTTATATACAATAAACTAAGATTATATATTCTTTACATTTTAAGATGCATATTGCTATATTTTTGATGAATTAATTTTATCATACACTATCCATATGTAGTTGAATATTTGTTTATTAATACATGGATGAACAATTTCATATAGTTTTATAGATACTTATATGTGTTAAAAAACATATCAAAGTCTATTTCACCAAAGAATTTGTAGTTTGATGAATAAGTCATAAACCCTAAACCCTATACCTTAAACAGTCTAAACCCTAAACCCAATACCTTAACCAGTCTAAACCCTAAATCCTATACCTTAAACCCTAAATCACATATCTCCAACCCTAAACCCTAAATCAAAACTCTAAACTTAAACACAAAATTCTAAACATAAAACATGAATCTAAAACCTTATACAAAAACATGAATCTACATGTTTTAGTCACACAAAAACATATCAAAACTTATTTCATCAAAGAATTTGTGGTTTGATAAATAAGTCATAAACCCTATACTCTATACCTTAAACATTCAATTTTAAACCCTAAATCATATACCTTAAACCCTAAATCATATATCTCAAACCCTAAACCAAAACTCAAAACTCTAACCTTAAACACTAAACTCTAAACATAAAACATGAATATTAAACCTTAAGCCTTATCCAGCTAAATTTAACTCTTAAACCAAAACTATAAATCATACATTACATCGTAACCTCTAAACACATTAATGAACATCCCAACGTATCCAAACTATAGTAACCACATGGATAGATATCGTAAAGGTGTCTAGGTGAAACGAGAAGGCGGTGATCAAGTTGATGACCAATTACTTTTTATCTGTCTATAAAAGCAAGCCCATGCATTATTGAAATTTGCATTATGGATGGCTTATAATAGATTCAATATAATATCTTAAAAATTAAAGTAAAAAAGTAAGAGATATAACACATGAGAAAATTCATAAGGTAACTTACATCTTAAAGCGAGTAAAAAGCAAATCACATCCTCTAAAAGTATATATCTCTTTCTCCTTATACCAATTTGGTGTTTACCTTTCTCAACAATATGGTGGTTGTGTCAAGGTGACTTTGGTGTGTTGTTATTATCCACGAGGTATCGTCCACATGTTCACAAATTCTTGTACGTTGTCCACGAAGTTGAACAATTCTCATGTAGCGGTCAGTTCTCATGAAATCTGAATTTATCTATGCATCTCCCAGAGAACAATTGTTGTCATCAAACTGTTCAAAGTAACGCTCATTGTATTTCTCTTCGTCTCCCAGGTTAATCCGACAACGACGATTTTTCGTCAACTTGGTATCATTCATACTTGTATTATGATTACCTTCAATCTGAAATTGTCTCTGTTGAGCCATCTGATTGCTTTTTCCCAATTTCAAAGACCCTAAAAATTGAAAGTGTCAATCTTTCTCTATCTATCTATCTATCTCTCTATGGTTTTCCTAACGCAAAAGCTCTCAAAAATTTAAAGCAAACAAAAGAAAAACATAAACTTTTTTCCTACCAGCAAAAGAAACGATTCATAGAACACATTAAAACTTTGAACCAAAAAAGTAAAAAAACAGAAAATGAGCAAAAAAATCTTTGTTTATGTTGATTAAGCTGTTAGTGAAAGAAAAGAAAGACAGTAAAACTACTAGTGAAAATATGACGACAATGGGTGTAGAGCAAGAGAGAGAAAGTGAGAAGCCACTTAAAATATAAATGAGAAAAAATGACAGATTCTATTTTACCTTTTTGCTATTATAATAATAATATAAAGAAATTAGAAAAATGAGAGGAAAAAAGGAGTTAGAGTTTTTCAAGGAGTTGATAGTCATTTCCTTAGAAGAAAGTATAGAGGTAGCAAGAAGTAAAGTAGATATACATGCTTTTCAAACAAAGACTTTTCTAACAGTTTTCAAACAAATACTTTTCTAACCAAAAGTAAAACCATTCTTACTCTCTTTCCTACCTTTCAATTATTTTGTATTATTTTAATTTAAATTAAAGAAATTTATTAAGGCTCTTAAGGTAGTCAAGTTACTCAATAATGAAGAGTCGAACTCTAACGCCCGACCGTCACATCTTCAGCGAGTCCATGTTCACTCTCAATCCATGAGCTTACCTCTATTAATGGGCCTCACAGCTTTCACTAGACCCGTAATTCCATCTATATTCGACGATCAGTTTGCTACGTTCAGGAGGCTTAAATACTTGTTTACCGACCTTACAAATCACCATATAATCTTTTCATGTGTTTTGGTCTTACTCACACAAGTACTGACAATCACTTCCCGGAATGTCACCTATCTTTAGACTACTCTAGCATAATCACGCTTAACTGTGGAGTTATCTCTTGACATCTGACTGAAAAGATAAGTGCACTTTAGTGACATAGGTGACCAAATCAATTCATTTAAACTTCTCCGTAAACCAGGGTCTCACACGAATATACAGTGCCATTAATTATGGAAATTATTACCCAATTTGTGAGAATAATTAGTTGAGAAGTGGACTGATGTTCTTTTCTTTGCTGATGAGTTGGCTAACGAAATGAGGTTGTTAGTGTGGTGAGATGACAAAGAACTCCAAAGTTTAATACTATATCTTATCAACAGAATGTGGATAGAGTTTTCCCCTAAATCTCTTTCTATGACAATAATAAGTTTTTAGTGAGAGAAAAGAATGCATTTAATTTTAAATTTGGTAAATATAATTTATGAATTGAAAAATAATTGGGTTTATCCACTCTTAATTAGCCAATCAAAATATAACAATATGTCATGTCATATTATATTTAAAAATTAATAAAAATGAAAATCATACAAATAAAACAAAATACGGAAAGATAAACTATTGATTTTTTATTTAAAAAATTATAAATCAGTTTGGTTTATGAAAGATGGTTTAGAGTTTATATTTTACAATTAAACAAAATTATCTGTCGGTTTGGGTTAAAAAGGATAATTAGGGTTTAGATTTTAATAAATTAACAAAATTATATTTTGGATTGGGTTTATAAAAGAGTGTTTACGGTTTAGAATTTACAGTTATACAAAATTATATCTCGATTTGAGTTTATAAATAAAGATGAGGGTTTAGATTTTTTGGTTAAACCAAATTATAAATCAGTTTGGGTTTTAAAGTAGTAGTTAATGTTTTTTTTTTGTTTTCTTTACAGCAAAAAGAGTTCATACATTCAAGCTAAAAACGGTCGGTTTTCTTCAAAAGAGAACCAGTCCGGCGTAGAAGAGCTTACATGGGAAAGATAGAACCTCGCAAACATGCCTTTTTAGCAAGACAGTCAGCTTGAATGTTATTAGTGCGTGGAATAAAAGATAAACTAAACGATGAAAAAGAGTGAAAAACAACTTCAGAAATAGAAAGTGAGATAATGAACCTCATTGCCCAAAGAAGGGCTTCAAATTCGGCGTGAAGTAGATAGCGTCATAAACTTTTTAAACCCATGAAAAGGGGATGATGATTAGAGAGAATTATCCAACCAATACCACTTAGAGTGCAAGAAAACCCAAGATCCATCAACCTGACAAACCAGCCTCCTCGAACTGAGGGGAGACGTCTCTAGCGGAGAAGGAGTAGGGAGGGAATCTAGGAACGAGTCACGCATTCTCGTTAGGCGAAAATAATCTGCTTCTTTTATTGCTAAAAGACAAGTGTCTGCAGGGTGGCCATCCTTGTTCTCATAGACTTTGGAGCTGCGGGCCTTCCAAATGAACCACATAATCCATGGAAAGATTCTGGTGATTTCCTCGTTACCTTCTAATTCCTTAGCTCTCCAGTAAAGGTGATCCAAATTTGTGAACAAAGAAGAGGACGGGAAGACGTTGTGAATGATAGGGAACTGGGCTAGAGCCCACACCTGGAAAGTCGGAGGGCACTCGAATATCATATGGTTTATAGTCTCCTCGTGAAGTCCGCACCGGGGGCACCAACGATCTGTGCCAGAATGACGGTCAGCTAGACGTTGACAAGTTGCCAGACAGCCCGTGGCAGTTTGCCAGAGGAAATGTTTAATTTTTCTTGAGGTTTTGGATTTTCCATGATTGTGCTTGAAGGGACGTGATACTAGGGTAATAGTTAAGATTTATATTTTACGATTTAAACGGAATTATATATCAGGTTAGATTTATACAAGAGTGGTTATATCATACGAATTCTGTTTTCATCTGATTTTTATTATTTCATATTAATTTATTTGTAAATATAGTATGATGTGGCAAATTAATCACTTTTTTTATTTAGTTAATCTAATAGGATGTGAATCCAAGGTGAATCCAAATATTATCCTTCTTAACTTATGTAAGAACTTTCAAATATCAATCTTTCAGATTTAAAAAGAATAATGATTTTTTTTAGAAGTAATTCATAAAAATCTATATACATATTTGTTTTCTGAAGACGCGCATACAATTATTTGGGGCCAACTATAACCTGTGTTTGATCGATTTTGAAATATAAAGATTTAGAACCAACTCAAAAGAAAATAATTAATGTTGAAACAAAATTCATTTCCTGAGGAGACATTACACAACATATGGATGCATCAATAGTTAAAAAGACAAAGGGAAGAAAAAAAGAAGCGTAAAACAGTTTGTTTCTTCACTCTCAACATCTCTATCAGCCATTCTACTTAGTGTACCCTCTTCACCAGACGAACAAAAAATTGGTCATTGGTCATCTTCTTCAGACAAACAACTCCATTGTCTTTTTAAGTTCCAAATATATGTCTGTCCACTGGTTGAGTATCCAAACTCTTGACAACATCCATCCATGGTTTCTCTATCACCAGGATTGAATTTTTAGAAAGGTGACCGACGAATAAAACTGGATGCTTTGAGGGTAATATTTCAAAGTTCTTTTTCTCATTACTCTTACCCTCCAACTGGTACTCTTCTAACCTACGTTTTCGGTTCGAACCCTTTCCCTTTTTCAAGCCCATGTTGACGAGCTTACCTTCTAGCGTTTTCGATAGATTGCCATTTGGTAACCCATTCTCTTCATCTTCTTCCACAGGCTTTCCAAAGTCGATCAAACACTTCGCCCTGCTATGCAAATAAAATATGACGTTTTACGATTATGGAAGTTTCTATATAAATGAAGATTTCAGTTTGACTAAGCTATAGTGCTGACCAGTACCTGGAACTGTAAACTACCACAGACGATGAATTTGGCGACGGGGAGAATGAGAGTCCAATTACCTCGCCAGGGAATTCTTGATACCTCTTTGGCAGAACATAAGTGTGTAGCAACGACCACTTGCCTAACTGTCTAGCCTCGACATCAAAAGTAAAGACCTGGTTTGAGGAGGTTGAGATCACAAGCCCATTGTTATTCCAAGGATGAAAACCAGCAGCTGCAACAGATGCACCATCAAGCCTTGATATGAACCAGTGCTGCCTGTCAATTAAAAAGCCAACATCAGAATTAAAACGTCAATACAGAACTAAAATCAGCTGGAGCATTATAAATAAAATAAAGCAAGCAACGCTTCACCAAGTTCCCACCTTTGTGTTTCGAGGTTGAATACATAGATGTCCCCAAAGCAATTGATAGCAGCTAGCCACTGGCCATCTGAGCTAGTATACAATTTGGTTATCGGAGGCTCCATTGGTGGAGCTTCACCTTCATGCTCCTCTCGAGATGGTGTAAATGCATATACTAGCTCCAAACTACTAATGTCAATGGTCTGCCAAGAAAATTATGGTACAGAAGTTAGGGTAAATTCAAACGTTACACAGAAATTAAACAGGAGAATTACTGATTAATAGCACAAATTGAGCACATACATATATCCTTCTATCGTGCCCTGCTATTATTAGGCAAGAGCTGTCTGAACTGAAAACCATGGAATGCGCAAATGGGAGTTCAGGAAGTCGCCTTCTACTGACACTCCATGGATTCTTTGCAAAATCACTTTTCTTCAACTCAAACAGACTGGGGCCGATTTGGTCAGAATAAGCAAAAAGTGAGCCAGTGTTAGAAATTGCACTGCATATGATCTTCCTGGAATCTCTACTTTTAACACAAACCAATGACTTTGTTGAGGCACGTCCACTAGAATCGCTGCTTACGTTAAGTCGAAGAATATCTAAAGTACTAATACCCTGAGCTAGGAGAAGAGAAGTCTTATTGAACACCGAATTATGTACCATTTGCATGGGCACTCTCTGAGGCGCAGGGCATATATCATGTGGGGAGAACTTGGTAAATTCCTGAATTGAATATGCAAAAAGCTTTGCATCATCACCAGCAGAAATAAGCATCGGAACACCCAAATGAGCCCATTTATGGTAAGTAAAGTCAACTGGCTTCCCCTTTTTACGATGTTTACGACTTGCTTTATCTGGCAATATATCATCCGGAAAAGGATCTGCAGAAAAAAGGGACTTAATAACTAAAGAACAACCAGCTTTTAGATATGTGTCTATTGGCTAAAGTAAGCATCCTAAAGGAAAACTAATTGCAGATCATATATCACAGGACATCATCAATATGATAATAGAATCTCGATATGATACTGACCTTCTCGACTAATTGGTACAGCAACTGTAAGAGCTCTGATGTCATGTGTATGAGCCTTAACATAACCAATATAATCCCATTTCTGAGAGGAAGAAGGCTTCAATTCTTGAGAATTGTTAGTACTACCGGAGAGCTTATAAAGAATAACCTACAGATAGGATAACCAGAGAAGTAGAATGTTTAAAACCATTGCAGTAAAACAAAGTTTTCAGAAAAGCACTTTTCTCAAAACATATATCTAATTTCTACAATTGGTCAAAGTATTTGTTCCTAGTATAATTAATAAGTTCATCTACTGGAAAAAGGAAATATGTCAATTAGCAAAAAGCCTTCACAATTACCTTGATAAACTAATATATATTCAACTATATTCTAAAATCATCAGTTAGATATTTTGTGTAACAATTACTGCATTCTAGTAATTTCATTTACCTGTCCATCCGCACCAGCAGAAAAGACACGATTATGGCTGGGGGCTGCTGCAAGAGTATTGACATCACCTTTATGATTAGAGTGTGATTCCAAAAGGGTTCCAAGCTGACTATCCCAAAATTGTACTGTTCCTGTACTATCTCCACTCACAAGAACTGAACACCTAGAGTAAGCATGTACATCCTCAGTATAAGATATATAAAAAGCAATAAATGTTGAAGTTTAACATCATCATCTAATCATCTATACCTCAAAGAAAGAAGTGACCAAACACAGATCTCAGAACTATTTCCCAGGCCTCCAAGACCAACTGTAATTCTGTATACCTCATGACATGAGTTAGCGTCCCAGCATCTTATCAGCCTACAAATAAACGTTGCAACAAAAGAAAGTTACTCAGAATAACTTATCAACACCTATACAAGTAAACTAGATCTTTAATGAAGTCTACAAACTCACCCATCACTGCTACCCGAAAAGATCCTCTTTGCATCTGGACTCCATGTTACACTTAAAGCACGTCCTGTGAAGATAAATTTCTAATAAAGCTAAGTGAACGAAAAAGATAACGAATCGAGATTAATACTATAACAGGGGTGGTGAAGATGTCTTACCACTGACCCTAGGCAATGATCTATAGTAAGTTAACTTGTCTAAGTCAGAGATACGGTACAGTCTCACACAACCATCATCACAAGCAGTAGCAAGAAGCCTATCTGTATCCTCAGATATCTCATGAAACTCATCCGAGTCAGAATCATCTTCTTCACTCCCACTCTCTTCTTCATCATCATCATTCGATTTCTCACTCGAGTAACCATTCTCAATCCCTTTAGCTTTACCTTCTACATCACCTAAGGGTACATTAACCGGAGCCAATGCCATTTGCCAGATTGAAACTCCAATTGACTCTAGCACAATCTGCATAAACATAGAACGACACACAAAAAATCTAAATATGCCACAAAATGTAAAGAAGAGAATCAAAGTATGAGACTTTGAGAGATGTTAAAACCTTCTGCTTCAAATCGAAAAGATCCCATTCAGAAATCGAGCCATCGATGCTTGAAGAAAACAAACGACCAGAAGGCAGCCCAATAGAACCAGCACGGCACCACGCAAGAGACGAGATTCTCGAATTTGGATCGCCATGGATAGTCTTAACCCCGGAAAACAAAAACCAAAAAAACACACAAATCAACTCGACATACTTCACGAATCCAATTCGATTTCGCTAAAAGAAATTTAGCCAATCGGGAAGAGAAGAACTAAGGTTTTTCCAAAGAGGAAACCGTAGAGTACGTACGAGTTGACAGTGCCATCCAACGGCGCCGGGGGAGACGAGCCAGATTTCAAGAGAACCGTCCTCGCGAGCCGCGGCGACTTGAGAGTCGTCGGCGCTGTTAACTAGGGCTACCACCGGAGATGGTTTCCAGTCAACGGAGCTACAACGGTACTCAAGCATGGCGGTTGAAGGAGAAGTGAACACTCTGAGAGAGACGGAGATGAGAGAAGAAGAGAAGGAGGCGAACAAGCATTAGGTTTTTGAGGGTTTTACCTAAAGGCCTTATGGGGGCGGCAATTTAAAAACGGGTCCGGGTCGCCCGCATTGGATCCAACCCAACAGAAACCCTTCACTTATATATTTCAAATATTCTAAATTTAATTTATATTTAAAAAAATGTTGTAACTATTCATTCTCTGTTATAAGATGATTACATGAGCATAATTTGTTTTGAAGGTTAAGAAGATACAATAGATACCCAAATTTATGTTTAATTGGTGAAAAAATAATTACTAAGATTTTCATGTCATAAAATAAGTATTAAAATTGTGTTGTTAAAGACCGTTTAAAAATAATAATAATAATAATAGAAAAATTAGGTTTTCTTCCGTGTCATACACGGATTAATATTATATTAAACAACATTTTAAAACTTGATACCATATATGTCCATACATAATTGAGAATATTATGGGTGATGGAGAGTATCCTCATGAAAAAGATTGATTGCTAAGCATTTGAGTTCGACAATGTAGAGCTAGTCACAATTGTACAGTCTTTTTGATAAGTGGTCGGCCTTCTCCAACCTCCTTAGTGTTTTCTGGAAGCTTCACTCTTCTATTCCCTTGCTTTTCTTTATCCAAGATCCCTCGTTATTGCGGATGGTTAACATGTTCTTCTAGATTTTAACTTTCAAAGTCTCTTCTATAAATTATTATCTCCTATTCGGGTTACCATTCATAATTTTAATTAATGTGCGGTTGACAAAAAAAAAAGAAGTATATTCAAAGATGTATGTAGTTTCATAAAACAAAAAATCAAATTTCCTTATGTAGAGGTTTGGAGATGGTTCTAAAGGTTAATTAAGTAGAGGTATAAAGAAATTTTTAAGTTTAAAATTCAAATTGATAAGAGTTATGTAGTTAAGGATATTACAATACATAACCAACAAAAAAACTATAATTCATTCTCTAACCACTCTAACCATCAAACTATCATATTCTCTATATTATATGTATTAATGACATTTGTTGCCTTTTTTGTCTTCTTCTTCTTTTTAATGTTTGCCTTTTATTTTTGTTCTCATATATATTACTAAAGGTTTTCATATTAATTATTTAAATTATGTAATTGCACTTTTAAAAACATTTTTTCTGTTTTACTATGATTAGAATTTTTTATAACAAACTTGTAATTTCATTATGATAACGATATTATATAAAACAAACAAATATTTTATATTATTAAAAAAAAAAAGCAACAAAGCATTTTAAAATATTTAAATTATTTTACTGCTTTTAAACATATGTTTTGGGTTTTAAAAAATGATATTACTCACATGAACATTTGATATATTTGCTTATGTTGTATTTTTTACACTGTAATTTTTTTTTTTCATGTGTTTAATTCAAAAGTTTTTCATAATTATTATCACTTGTTTTGCCTTTATTGTATTCCTTAGGGTATACAGTTCCTAGCTATTGTGCGTTTAAGTCATTTATTTGGGTTCTCTATGTTGTATCCTTTAGGGTACAGCGTCTATAATTTACTATCTGTTTAACTCGGCAATGGTTAGTTTAATTTCTAGTTTGTCTCTCGTTTTGTTTTGTACATGTATCTTTCATCTAAGGTTCTGTCTTCTCACCATAGCCACAGGCGGACCACCTCTATCACCACAACCAAGTCATTACCAACTATGACCTTCTTTACGGCTGGTCCGACAAATCTTCTTGAGACTCCTGGACGTGGATCTATGCTCGAAAGACCACTTTGTTGGTTTTGAATTGGAAGTGGCGAGATTGATGGTGAATAATGGATTGATCTCGAACAAAAGCAGCGATTGACGATGAACGGGGATGACGACGAGTGAGAGTGGATGTAGCAGAATGAAAGGGGAATGAGATGTACTTCCAAGAGTGATGAAAAATTTTTAGACTACAAGCTTGGATCCAACTTAGATATTACACTCTGAGAAAAAAACAAGTTGAAAAGATATTACACACACACTTTCCGGATCAAACAAGTAAAATAGAGAGTTTTTAATTAAAACGTTTGATGAGTTCTCAAAAGAGATTAGAAAGGGTTTATAAAGAAGAAGGAAGTCTTGGAACACACTCACAAGAATACCTTAGAAATTGAAAAGAAATCTATATATATAATGGGAGAGTTATCTCTCCCTCTAAAGCTGTCCACATCAGCATTTTTCTAATTTTTGTGTCAAGCCCAACAAATAATCTAAACTCATATATTTTGTTCATCATTCTATTGTCTTTTGACCTGTTAGTTTGTAATTTAAGCTCCACCACTTTTGTATTAAGGAACACATTGTTTAGCCCAAAATAATATAAGCCTAGATAAGTTAATAGGTTTAGGCTGTCTCTCACTTACGTTCTTTCTTCTACGGATTTCTGTCGTTCCACTTCAGCTTATCAGAATTCAGAAATTCAGTCCCTTTTCGATTTAATAATAGCTCATGAGTTTCTTGCTTTTCAAATCTCCATGTCTAAGGTACTTAAATGCGTAAGTTAATCCTAACATATATTAAC
Organism: Capsella rubella; assembly: GCF_000375325.1. Taxonomy (NCBI): domain Eukaryota; kingdom Viridiplantae; phylum Streptophyta; class Magnoliopsida; order Brassicales; family Brassicaceae; genus Capsella; species Capsella rubella. Next base: position 11,482,841 of record NW_006238918.1, read on the forward strand.
AAATTCTAAACTTCAATCCATTGCTTCTTATCCCCAACTAAGTTTTGGTGATTTTACATTTATTTTGATAATATAGACGTTACAGTTCAGTCCGAAAAGGCTTAGGGGGTGTATTCAAAGTAGAATTTTAAGAGATTTGTATAGAACTTATAAATACAAATCCACTGTTATTCAAACATGAATTTTAAAAATTCTCATGAAATCCACTGTTATTCAACTAATGATTTCAAAATCCACCTTAAAATTCATTGTTATTGAAAACAATTTGAAGATTTGGCTTTCAATGATTTAGAAGGATTTCAGAGGATTTGGGAGGATTTCCTTAGTTAAAAATACAGAAATCCAAATCCCATGGTTTTTGGTAAGATTTGATAGGATTTTACAAAAGTCATATTAGGGGGGTGTATTCAAAGTAGAATTTTAGGAGATTTATGTATGATTTATAAATCCACTGTTATTCAAACATGAATTTTAAAAAGTCTCATGAAATTCACTGTTATTCAACTAATGATTTCAAAATCCACCTTAAAATCCACTGTTATTGAAAACAATTTGTGGATTTGGCTTTTAATGATTTCAGAGGATTTGAGAGGATTTGGGAGGATTTCCTTAGTTAAAAATACAGAAATCCAAATCCCATGGTTTTTGGTGAAATTTGAAAGGATTTTACAAAAGTCATATGAACTTCCCTAAAATCATCAAAATCATTTAAAAACTCAATAAAACTCAAATCCCTTACAATTTCATTTTGAATACACCCCTCTTAACTTCCCTAAAATCATCAAAATCATTTAAAATCTCAATAAAACTCAAATCTCTTAAAATTTCATTTTGAATACACCCCTCTTAGCATATCCTCTCAGCAACTTCCTCACTTCCTAACATTCATTTAGTGCATAATATGTTATTTAAAATTAATCATATATATAAAAGTAAAGGTTCCACTCTCTCCTTATTGGTGGAAAAACATTTAAGCCCTTCATTTTAAAAAAAAAACATATACATAAGTAAATGTTTATGATAATCGTTCAATACAAAATTAAATTACACCATAAGTTATAAACAAATGACAAAGAAAATGAAAGGAGTTAATTATATATAAGATTCCACTCTCTCCTTATTGGTGGAAAAACATTTAATCCCTTCATTTAAAAAAAACATATATATATATAAGTAAATGTTTATGATAATCATTCAATATACAAAATTAAATTACACCATAAGTTATAAACAAATGGCAAAGAAAATGAAAGGAGTTAATTATCTTATATTAACATTTTTGAAGTACCTTTTGGAAAATAACCTTGTATTTTGTATTATTTGCATAATAAATCCCTGCCATTTAAATAAATAACAAACTTTAAGATATTATTTGTAATTAAATTACACCAGAATTGCAAAATTAGAAACTAATATTTATTACATTTAACAAAATTTCCTAAAATGTCTCCCTAATAAATTGAATATCTCTCCAATATATGTATATGAACTTATTTGTTTTAAAATTTAAATTATTACAAAAAACATAAGTATAATAAAAATACAAATTGTTTTCGCATATGTAGCAATTTGAATTTTTGGAAACGGACGTATATTACTCAATCAATAAAAGAAAAAACATATATGTATAACGTCCCACATCGGGTATAAAATTTTAGACAATGGTTCAGAACCATTATAAATATGACTAATATGAAACTTAAACATCCAAAATCTTGAATGAAAGATTACAACAAAAAAAGTTTTACTAAATTTTAGGGAATCCAAAATTTAAAAATCTTGATTGGTTAAAATGAGTTTTTGGAAAACAAAAACCAAAATCTCTATCGAAATCTATAAAACATTCAAGGTTTATATATTTACATAAATATGATTTAACGGGTTTGAGTTTTATGTTTTTCTTACGGGTTAACATAACAAAAAAAATAACAAATATAACTTAAACATAATTCTTTGAGTCCCGCCAGCGAGTTAAGTAATAAAAATAACAATCAAAAATACAATTACACAATCTTAAACACTAAAAAGGTAATAAAATTAACAAATATAATTTAAATATATAAAAGTAAGTATATATATATATATATAAAAGTAAGGTGTCACTCTCTCTTTAAGCTCCATTATATATATATATATATATATATACAGTAAAACCTCTATAAATTAATACTCGATAAATTAATAATCTCTATAAATTAATAAATTTATCCGGTCCCAAGTAGGGACCAGTGTAATTTTAGACATATTTCGATAAAATAATAAGATAATAATTTTTTTGAAAATCCTTTGTAAATATATGGTCCCAATAATATTATAAATTAATAATTAGGTAAAATTTTTAAAATATATGTATATATAGACACATTAGTTTTTGTTAAAGTTTATTTCTAATATTTACTATATCAAAAATTGTTAGCATTCTCTTTCAAGACATAATTATTATTATTTTCTTTGTAATTGATTATATAAAATACTAATTATTATGATTAAATCTCATTTTTAAATATTTTTCTGAAAAAACTTTCAAATTAGGAAAATCTCTCTATAAATTAATAATTATTAATTTATCGATAAATTAATACCTCTATAAATTAATAGATTTTCATGGTCCCAACATACACTTTCCAAAATATATATATTTTAAACTTTAATATTTATTCACCAAAAAACACATTTAATCATATACATTAATTCATACTTTAAATCCACACTTACTACTAAAATGTAACTGAAAATTATATAAATTTTTATAAGTAAATTGGTTTTTTTATTGAATTTCAATTAAACACACTATAAATTATAATTATGACTCCTCTAATTTAATTAATTTTAAAATGTAACTTACATAATTTCTTATCCTATAAATAGCTACTCTCACATCCTCCTCTACCATATCTCATATCTTCATTATTTTCTTTGTTTTTTTAAAAACGTTTTTGCATGGGGTGAAAACTCAATTAATATGTCATTGTAAGAGTTTGATTAAATATTTAATTTAAACTTTTGTTTTTTTATATGTATTTTTCATTTCTTCATTATTTTTTAATATTTTTAAATGTAATACATATGTATAATAATAATTTATAGTTATAAGAAAATTATTTTATTGATGGGATTCAAAAATATTGAATTCTGACCATTGCACAATAAGAAAATCAAGCTAAAGAAACCATCTTAGATCTTTTACTTTGGATGTTTGTTTCTTTCTCACATATTCATGTATATTTATTTTAATTTCAAAAGTATGTAATTTTTTAACAAAATAAATTTTTGTTATATTATTACCAAACCAATTTGTAAGACATTATTTTAAGAATAATGATCATTATATTTAGTTTGTGATTCAACATTTAATAATTTAAAGAACATTATAATTTTTGTTAACTTTGAATTTTATACTTGATTTCCTATCTAAAAAACAATTTAATATTCAATTTTCTATCTATTATATATACTAAATGGATGAAAAATATAACTAAACCTAGAGATATAACTTAAATTAAGAGAAATATAAAAAGAGTTTAAAAAATAAGATTATTTTTGGGAATTTTTAAGGTTTCACTCTCTCCTTATTGGTCCAATTAGCATTTATTTTTAATTATAATATTTATTTCTAATTAAACCAAATATCTAACACATTTAATCATATACTTTAATTCATACTTGAAATCCACACTTTACTACTAAATTGTAACTGAAATTAAATAACTTGGGAACTGACTATTTGTTTCCTCCTTCAATTTCAATTAACACACTATAAATTATAATTATAACTCCTCTAAATTAATTATTTTAGAAATATAAATTACATCATATTTTATCATATAAATACCCATTCTTACATCCCCTCCACCATATTTGATACTGAAAGAATCCATGTTTTATTTTTTAATGTTCTTTCATGGGTTGAAAGATAAATTAAGATATCATTGTAAGAGCTTGATTATATATTTTGGTTTAAAAAACAATCTCATTAAAGTAAACCAACAATATTAACCAGCGGAAGACTTAACCAAAAATCTAATAAAACAATTCTATTAAACCAGCAAGTTCAACCAAACATTATTCCAAAACATGATCATCCTAACATGTTTCTAAATTCCATTCTAACACCCTAACAAATCCAACAATAATCTAAAACACCAATGAGCGCCTAGATCATCCTCCTCTCCTCGCCATGATTCCACGGATCACATTTTGCTTTTACTTGCATAAAAGAAACAAATGCATAAGTATTTCATAAATACTTAGTGAGGGCGATCCTCTCATCTACCAGTTATACACACAAGCAATGAGATAACACCCACATATATAACATAAACAAACCATCCAGCAAGCTAAACATCCAATAACACTTCCAATTCACCTACAAATCATCACAAACAAGTCACTCAATCTCAATCGCTTAGATAAGCTAATGATCACGCACTCACCAATTCGCAACAAAGAAGAAACGTCTCACCAAACTGCATATAACTCACTGAGTATTAATCCGAATTCACTTCTGTAAAAAGGATAATCAACGTACACGTCTTAAGAACAAACCTACCAAATTTCGTTACCTTTCGATAAGATTTGATACGTCGGAACTCTATTCTACCAAGACGTGACGAATCTGCGTCTCTTGCCTTAAACACCAAAGCAAAGCTAACCCTCTCCTTCTCACAAGTGAACTTCTCCTTCTCCTTTTCTCAACTCAACTCTCAGAAACAACAGCGACAAAACAAAAGAGAGAATGAAGCGTTCTTTATAAAACTAGGGTTTTTGGTTTAATTTTGATTAAACCAGGATTTACCTAAACCGACATTAATTAAACCGACATTAATTAAACCTCCTTTGATTCAATTAAACAAATCGACCAGTTTAGAAAATCCACCGGAATCAAACCGACTCCAACCTAATTATTATACACACTCAAGTCTCATATTATTTTCCAGAACACTGGCGTTACAATTCTCCCCCACTAACATGGATTCGTCCTCGAATCCTTCAACATCGTCCATCAGTCTAGGACTCCGTGCAACCGTCCCAAACGATTCGCACTCCCACAACTGACTCCTCTGAGGCTCCTATCTAATCCATATACTCACGTTCCAGACCCTACTTGCTCATACTCACCCACTTCCCCCGTCCACAGGTCGCAACCCATGATTCATATCGACTCGTCCTCAGGCCTCTGCCTTAGACTACGGTATCCAGGAAGTCTCACCACTCCCCCCGCTCTCAGGTCGCAACCTTCAAGTCATACCGGCTAACAATTAGGCCTCCAGCCTTCAAGCTACGGTATCCGGGAAGTCTCACCACTCCCCCCGCTCTCAGGTCGCAACCTTTAAGTCATACCGGCTCACTATTAGGCCTCCAGCCTTCAAGCTACGGTATCCGGGAAGTATCACACTCACTCTCGAATCGTCATCCGAGGCTATCACATAACATCCGAGCAAATAAGTCTAAACGCCACCGAGCATATCTCTAGATCAGATATACCTCCCGTGGTTCCCCTATAGCATTGCAATGCTATACTAACCACAATCCCGAAAAGAAGAGTTGTAAACTATAGGACTGATTGTTCAAGGACAAAAAGAATGGAAAATAATTTATGTACTTTCAACAATAGAACCGTCAAACCCGACGCTTTCTATTTTTAGAAACTCACACATATTTCTCTTTCTCATGACACTAACAAGTCAAATCCAAGTACAACATCACAATGTCATACCTACCAAACAAAATTCCCACTCGGAATATCATCTCTACCATGACCATTCTTCAAGTCAACTCCCAAACCATCCCGTCACTCATGGTATTACATAATAGTCTCCAACTTAACTTCTCGGAAATCTATTTCCAACAAAACACCACCGAAGACCCGCGCTCCGGACTACAACCACCACGACCACACAACTACTTCGAGTACCACACTCGCAACCTCTAGCCTCCCACGCTGCCACGAGCAGAAACTAGGAAAACAGACGACTAGAGAAAAGACAAAACATCACAACTTACCGTGGAATCTCATTGAAGGCTCGAGAGGATGATCTAGGTCTCTATGCTCACACAATTGATTAAACACACAAATCAATCAACATGCAATCCACATCATCATTTTCCATCAACGAAATTCACACATCACATTAAAAATAACCAATTTACTCCCGCCCTAGAACGTAAGGGCTCTGATACCAAATTGAAAGAACACATCCTTTTTTTTTTCTTTTAAACATGCAAACCGGATTACCCCAATTAATTCAAACCAGCTAAACCGGCCATAATAATTTAAATCAATTAAACCAAGCAATCTCATTAAAGTAAACCAACAATATTAACCAGCGGAAGACTTAACCAAAAATCCAATAAAACAATTCCATTAAACCAGCAAGTTCAACCAAACATTATTCCAAAACATGATCATCCTAACATGTTTCTAAATTCCATTCTAACACCCTAACAAATCCAACAATAATCTAAGACACCAATGAGCGCCTAGATCATCCTCCTCTCCTCGCCTTGATTCCACGGATCACACTTTGCTTTTACTTGCATCAAAGAAAGAGATGCATAAGTATTTCATAAATACTTAGTGAGGGCGATCCTCCCATCTACCACACAAGTAATGAGATAACACCCACATATATAACATAAACAAACCATCCAGCAAGCTAAACATCCAATAACACTTCCAATTCACCTACAAATCATCACAAACAAGTCACTCAATCCCAATCGCTTAGATAAGCTCATAGTCATACACTCACCTTAACAAGGTGATTTGGATAACAAATACAACCAGGAAAGACTCTCCTCGTAACTGCAACAGCCAAACAACGCCCTACAACAATCCACACAAACAAAAATATCTAAGAACCAATTGGACAGAAACAGCAGAAAAACTACAGCCGCAGAAACAAAGCCCTAAAACATAAACCAACCATTAACGTCTTAATCCCTTCGGTAGAAAGCAGCACCCAGGCGTCACCAAGCTTCCCACAAAATTTGGTGCCGATCAGAGAAACGATGAAACCACGATCGCACTTACAAACTCCGCTGATCCCAATTCGCAACAGAAAAGAAGCGTCTCACCAAACTGCATATAACTCACTGAGTATTAATCCGAATTCACTTCTGTAAAAAGGATAATCAACGTACACGTCTTAAAAACAAACCTACCAAATTTCGTTACCTTTCGATAATATTGGATACGTCGGAACTCTATTCTACCAAGACGTGACGAATCTTCTTCTCTTGCCTTAAACACCAAAGCAAAGCTAACCCTCTCCTTCTCACAAGTGAACTTCTCCTTCTCATTTTCTCAACTCAACTCTCAGAAACAACAGCGACAAAACATAAGAGAGAATGAAGTGTTCTTTATAAAACTAGGGTTTTTGGTTTAATTTTGATTAAACCAGGATTTACCTAAACCGACATTAATTAAACCTCCTTTGATTCAATTAAACAAATCGACCAGTTTAGAAAATCATTTTAGAAATATAAATTACATCATATTTTATCTTATAAATACCCATTCTTACATCCTCCTCCACCATATTTGATACCCTCAATATTTCTTTGTTTTATTTTTTAATGTTCTTGCATGGGTTGAAAGCTCAATTAAGATACCATTGTAAGAGCTTGATTATATATTTGGTTTAAATTTTTTTTTTCAATTCTATTTTTTCTTTGTTTTATGTACTTCTTCATTTTTCATTGTTTTCTTATACTGTTAAATGTATAATACATATGTATGATAATTTTTGATGGCTATAAGAAAATTACTTTATCGATGAGATTCAAAAATATTGATTTTGACCATCACAGCATAAGAAAATCAAGTTAAAAATCATATTCATTCTTTTACTTTAGATTCATGTATATTTATTTTATATTCAAAAGTATGTAATTATTGTAACAAAATATTTTTTTAATATAATTATCATTCCAATTTGTAAGACATTGAAATAAATAAAATTTTATACACAAACAAAGGTAATGTGTATGTATATTTATAAGCTTATACACATATTTGGATAAATTTCAACATTTTTAGTGATTTTTTTGATAAAGTTTGACAAAGGGATAAATTCTCCCAAAATCATTTCTATTTTTATCATTAACAATATTATTTATTTTTATCAAAAAAATACTCAAAAGTACTGAAGAAAATTACTATCAAAATTGAAAAATTAATCAACGAATAAATTTAAGAGATATGGATGTATGCTTATATTGTATGATTTAAATTAATAAAGTGTAAAAATGTCATAAGCATTGAAATTTATTTAATCTATTTTTTATAAGTAGTAAATATATTAAAATTAACTAACTTAATATACAACAACCCGCGCATATGCGCGGGACATTACCTAGTAAAAATTAAAGATAAAGAAAATAAATTTACGTAATGTTAACATATAATTTCTTTTCATGGTAATAAATAAATAATTAAAAATAAAAATATGTAAACTAAATTAAATTTAAAATAGTAAAACCTATCTCTCAGCAACTTCCTCACTTCCTAACATTCATTTAGTGCATAATATGTTATTTATAATTAATAAAAATTAAAGATAAATAAATTTTTTTTTACGTAATGTTAACATATAATTTCTTTTCATGGTAATAAATAAATAATAAAAAAAAAATTGTAATCTAAATTAATTTTAATAACAGTATGATTCAAACTCTAAACAACAACAAACTTTAAAATAACCATACTTTGGAATTTTAAATGTGGTAATGTTTTTAAAATTTAAGTAAATTTTAAATGCACGGTAGAATAATACAAATTGTTTGTAATTTTACTTTTAGAATTTTGAAGAGGAAAAATAAATTTGAAGTGAAACATAAGTTCTAAAATAAATATTACATATTTTTATTTATTATTAAATTCAAAATAAAAACAAAAGATTACTAAACTCAATTTAAAATACTCTAAGACAAAAATATCTGAAAGGTCCTACTTTATGCCGTGAAATTCTATTAAAAATATAAAATTATCAAAAACATTATTATCCATATTCAAAAATAATAAATAACTAATTATCACATTATTCATAAGTTTTACAATAAAATATATAGAAAGTGATATGTAACCCGTAAAGTGATATGTAATTTGTGTATCATATCTCAAAAATAAAGTTTACTTATTCTCAAGTATCCCATAATTTGAATCAAATGCTTTTAATCCAAAATGGACTATTATTAAGGAAGAAAATTGTTATGATATGTCTTAAAAATCAACTCACACTTCAATATATAGTATACGATAGTTAATAGAAGGTAGAAATAAACTAGATGTCGAGAGGTAACGAGTGCATTGTATAAGATCACAAAAGAATTAGTAGTTAAAAGTGATTGAATATAAATGACTATAACTTAAAAAGATAATGTATATGACTAAATTTTGAAATATTTGAGATCGCATTTATTGTGTGAAAAGAAGTGAGTTTTTTTAAAACTCAAGATGTACTACTAGATTCAAAGCTGGGCTTAACCGTTAGTTATAGAAATGAGATAAGATAGGCACATTCATGACTTGGTCGAGAGTTCTCTTTTACCACATTGCACTTTTTCCGATGGATAAAGCAAGTTCGCTAAAGCTACTCTAGCGACTTTATATTATACTAGTTGTTGATCCGCGCTGCGCGCGGGAGGTTTATAAATTTTTTATTTTATTTTTAGTTATATTATAATTTTTCGTTGTTTTTTTTTTTGTTTTGCATTGTTTGTTTTGTTGGTTTTTTACTGTTGTTATTTTTTGTTATTCTATTTTCATATCGATTTTTTTTCAATTTTATAGTAATTTAGTATTTGAAATGTTTATCATCATTTGGTATTCGTCAGAGGTCGATGGAAAGTTTATGCGATATTCTCTCTTTTTACTAAGTATGTGATTAGAGAGATAAAGTTTCCGGTGTCTGGGTTTGATATATTCTAGGATCTGGCTTGTTTCCCGTTTTTTCCTACGTTCGAACCCGTGTATTCCGGCCAATGATTTTGAAATCGGTATCGTTGTTGCAGATGTGTCGCTCTTGTAAACAATGGTTCTAGAAAATGTTTTCCCTGTTCCGTTTAATCATCCAGTTCCAAACTCGTGTATCTCACGTTTTTATGATTTTTTTAACCGGTTTGATTGTTATGTGTTGGACCTCAGGCCCATGTCTTTTTAGATTTTGTATTTTGATTGTTGTGGAAGTGTTGGACCTCAAGCTCATATTCTTTTGGATTTAGTAAAAAGAAAAATGATGATGTGGTGAATGATGTGACGCTGACGTGGCGGAAGGAGAAGAGAGGAAATGTAACTTTATATATATAGATATGTATCTTTACATTTAATGATGTATATGAGGCTCGGTAAATTCGTGTTATATTTGTATCAACATCTAATCATAAAGGATATCTACAATAACAATCATGATCTGGATGTCGATGCTATTTACTCTTCTCGCAAATCTTTTCAAGTAATCGTTGTTACCATGTAATAATATTAAACATTTATTTGTCAAGAAAACACTATAGCCAACAATATATATGTTGTATATCGCTTAAAAATTTAGTTTAGGGTTTAATTATATAGTTTTTATCTTTTAAAATTTGAATGATTATAGTTATGCTCAAAGATTAATATTCATAGAAGAGGTTTAAAATTAAAATCCCGTGCAACGCGCGGGTACACGATCTAGTAAAGACTAGTTTGAAAGTTAAAAGATAACCCTTCCACTTCTTGGCTCCAAAATGACTGTTGAAATGCTATTTTCGTCACTCCTCTTGACCATTAAATTACCCACTTGGTTTGGGTTCTTCTTGGGCTTGTAACAGACATAAAACAAGTTGGACTTCATATATATTCCATAGGGCCAACTTCTGAATGTTATGCCATGGTTTGGATCATCAAATCGGTGATTTAGATGTGATTCATTTACCTCATTAAAAACTTTGTCAAGAAAACCCATTGGGACAAAACTTGACAAGGGAAAATAGTACAAATGAGACACATGTCCATTTAATGATCATGTATCAAAACCAGTCAGGTTAAGATAACATCTTTCCCCGTTCAAACGAGTGAGCTGCTCCTTTGCTTTAAGCTCCTCATCAGCTACAAGAACTTTATGAAGTTCCAAGTCCGTTGTGCTAGGCATGATCATATCACTTCTTCTTCTCTTTTACCTTAGATTTTTTGTTTTTTTTTTTAAATTGCTTTCTTTTGGTTTGCTCTTAGTTTTGACATGTCCATTTAGCTTACACACTCAAACAAATACATTAACAACTCAAACCACATATACAAAAGCACAAAAACCAATAATATTGAATGTCAATATACATTTTCCATTTAGTGACATTTTCCATTTAACTTAAAAACTAGTATTACATACACACTCAATTACATAATCAAGCAAATAATATAATGTGTTATAATTAGATTTTGACATAATCAAAATATAAACTTGAACTACAAAGGTCATCAGCAAAATACACATTTTGTGCAATGTTCGCCAAGCATAAACAACAATAATATTTGAACAGTAGTATAAAATAGAATAACATCTACATAAATATATTTATGAACACATTTTACTTTTTTTTTTGTGTAAGAGAGTTTAATCCTTCTAGTTTTTTGCGGCTTATATGCTATACTATGTTTTTGTACCAAAGCATTAATTTTGCTTCTTCTCAAAACACCACAATATTGTAATATAGATAGCAAATCATTACTTCTAAAGTTATATCAAATACTAGTTTTATATTTTTATTTCACTACATAAATCAATTACTTTTATTTGTTAGGTGAAAACTCACTCTATCTTGTTTCTGTTACATACCATTCCACTTTCATCTCTCATTTTATTCCACTTTCATCTCATTTGGTAAAATCTATAATCCTTCTTCTACTTCCATCTTTTTATTTATCGTGTACACTGGCGGACCTACGTTGGGAGGAGGGGTGTCAACTGACCCCCCTTATATACTTAATTTGTAAATTATTCTTATAAATAACCATTAGCTCATTTGGTTAAATTGGTCCAATTTACCCCCCTAACGTGTGTTCGACAATGTTAGGAAGTCTGCTTTTGGTTATTTTTCTTCTTTTTTAGTTTCTTTTTTAGTAAAAATTAACATATTACATGTCCATTATATTGGTTTTCTAATGCTTCTTCATTTTTTTTTGTCTTTTTTTTTGTTTCTTAGGTAGTAAAATCAATATATTAGGTATAGGTAATATTTGTTTTTCTTAGTTTCCAAAATTTATATTTGTTTTGATTGTTTCTTAATTCTCATTAATTTTACTAACTGTGTTACTTCATCTAATTTACTTTATTTTTTCCATAATATTTTTTACGTAAAAATCGATTTTAAATTATTTTATTAGAAATATGCACTACTTCAATATATTAACGTAATAATACTATTATATTTAAAAAAATTTGTTTATTTTCTTTTTAAATTTCAAAAAATGTAAAAACTTTATACTTAACATTAATATTTTTAATTTATTAAATTATATTTAATATTTTGACCCCTGTAAAATAATTTTTTGTGTCTGCCACTGATCGTGTATCTTAGGTTGATTTGTTAGATTATGTGTGGCCCACGTTTATGTTTTTTTTGGGTTCCGTAAAGATATTTGTCCATAAATTTGGCTCAATCGATAAGACAACAAGCAATAGTTTTAAAAGAAAAACGAATCCTCTATCTTGATCTTCTATTTTTTCTGAAGTATGAAAACTAGTTTTTTTTCTAGTTAGATATCAATATGAAGTGATATATTATTAGATTTTTGTTCTAAATTAAAATCTTTTTTTTCAGCGTATTGTTGTTATCTATACTATTAAAGCTTTAGTACCTATTATATTTACACCGAAGTTTTCAAATGAAATAAAATACATGCTTAATCAGGTTTACACGCAGATCTATTTATATTGGTGGATACTTTAATCGGATTTAAGAAGATAATGAAAGATTTTATCGCAATCGTTAATTTGTAGATTAAATCTTGATCGTTAATCTAAATTTTCAAATATCTAAAAGATTTTATCGTTATTATAAATTTTATTTAAGGAAATATATTAGGTTAAAAATCTCAATATATTATTTTTTCATTACTATTCCTATACGTGAAAATTAAATAATTAAATATTTCCTAAACTATTTAACTAAAATTATTTATATTAAAAAAACGTAAACAAAAGGAAATTAATTTAATATTTTTGCATCTTTTTTTATTCACAAACTTTGTATTAACGGTTTTAATCCAATTTAATTTTGTAAACATTTAACTACTTATTATTTACAAAAATAGCATTACTTTTCTTACAAACTTTTATAATATATATATATATATATATATATTAATGGTTTTTTTAACTCTTAAAATTATTTTCATTATAAAGAGAAAATATATTTGAAAAATATATACATAAATATTATTTTTTTAAACAGAAGATATGCAAGATATGTTAAAAGATCTTATGTAACTAATATAACTAATATATTTTTTAACCACTAATAAAAATAAAATACATTTTATGAAATAAAAAATTTGATTGATAACATTTTTGTTTAAAAGTTTTTAGGAGAAAATCATTTTTAGAAACGAAAAAGGAAGGAAACAAATTTCAACTAATATTTTATAACTCTTTTACTAACGGATTTTAGATAAAAAGGATAATAAATTTAATTTTGGTAAGCATTTAATTAATTTAAACTAAATTTTAAAATTTTAGAATAGCATTACTTTGAAAGATATGCGGGTCATCTCTTAAAACATGTCTTTTAATCGGGTCTTAGAATTAAATCTCATTTTGAATATCTAAAATATTTTATAGTTATTATAATTTTCAATTAAGGAAATATTTTAGGTCAAAAATCTCAGTTTATTATGCTTTTCATTAATATTCCTAAATTAAAAATTTCCTACATTATTAAACTTAAAATATTTAATTTACCTTATTTTAATCTAGATTATTGATTAAATTTTATATTAAAATTGTTTACAATTACAATATTTATCATATTTTGCTTTCAAGTTTACATTTTAGCAGATTACTTTATCATATATTTTTGCCAATAGTTAAATTCTATTCACAAGGAATTCATAAATAGATTATCCAAATTTATGAAATTGTTATATATCACTTATGTTATCTTTCAACCAATATACAATTTTAGTAAACTAGATTAAAAGATTGCATTTTCTGATACATTATTGAGGTAATGTCCGTGATCGATAAATTTAACGGATTTAGGGAAAATACAATATATGCATACTTATATTAAAACCAGACCTAATTACTACTAAACACGCTATTTACTTTTTATACAGTTAAAATATACAAATCAACTCGCGATTTCACTCTACAGAATTAAAATTAAAATATACAGGACTATTCCGTTTATCCTATACTATTGAATGCCATATAGTTTAAAAAATATCATCCATGCGGAAGCACGGGCTATCCCCTAGTTTAGAAATTAAAGTAGTAAAGTTACAATTTTCATTCTGAGTTCAAGTTTATTTTTATTTATTTTTGATGAAGAGTTCAAGTTTATTACCTAGTTAGCAAGTTCTTCTTCATGAAAGGGTCAATGAGTTAGAAGATGTCCTTGAAAAATTGCAGAACCAGGTTAGACTCTTCTCTATATATACATTAAGCTACTTAATTATTACACCAGATTTCAGTTTGATTTTTTTATTATTATTGAGAGAATCACGAAGTTGGTGAAAACTCAGCTACAAGAGTAAGTCATTTATATAAGATGCGTTTTTCCTTTGATGTTGCATATATTGTCTCATATTCATTTTACTAAACATTTTATAGAGTGTCAACAAAATATCACATCTTAAGTGTGTCTTGATTGATTGGGGTGGTGGTGATACACAGGTTGCTGAGGGGCGTATTATGCCTTCTGATCCAGAAGACTTACTGCATGATAGTCGCTTAGGCCCTCCAGATGTTAAGGTTTTGGTTGAGACTGCCATTGAACCAGAAGCATTTCTTTGGAGACCTACGCCTAATATGTTCACAATTGAGAAACCTGTCAGACAGATTATTGCATGGCCTGCCTCTAAGTGTGTTAACCTAGAACAAGGGCTCCAATCATAAGACATTATACCACTGGTAAGTGTAAATTATCCAGTCTCAAAACTGTATAATTATATAGAAGCATGATTAGTTACCTCAATCACATTTTTGTCTAAATGTGTTTAACCGAGATCAAAAACACATGCTCTGAATAAATACAAACTAATAGACTTGTCTTCTGCTGATGTAGTTGTTGCTTAAAG